>NC_037689.1:141968334-142568334 GCF_003255815.1 Theropithecus gelada | reverse complement strand
TTTCTTTCTGATTGAAATACTCCTTGTAACATTTCTTGTAGGACAGGACTGGTGTTGATGAAATCCCTCAGCTTTCCTTACTCTGGGACCATTTTTATTTCTCCTTCATGTTTGAAGGATTTTTTTTTTCCCAGATATATTATTCTAAGGTAAAAGAGCTTTTTTTCTTTCAGCACTTTAAATATGTCATGCCACTGTCTCCTGGCCTGTAAGGTTTCCACTGAAAAGTCTGCTGCCAGACATATTGGAGCTCCATTGGATGTTATTTGTTTCTCTTATCTTGCTGCTTTAGGAACCCTTCTTTATCCTTGGTTTTTGGGAATTTTATTATTAAATGACTTGAAGTAGCCTTCTTTGAGTTAAGTCTGCTTGGTGTTCTATAACATTATTGTACTTGGATATTTATATCTTTCTCTAGGTTTGGGAAGTTCTCTATTATGATCTCTTTGAAGAAACTTTCTACTCCTATATGTTTCTGTGCCTCCTCCTTAAGGCCAATAACTCTTAGATTTGTCCTTTTGAAGCTATTTTCTAATTCTGTAGTCATGCTTCATTGCTTTCTTCTCCGTTTTTCTTTAGTCTTTTCTGACTGTATATTTTCAAATAGCCTGTCTTCAAGCTTACTAATTCTATCTTCTGCTTGATTGATTCTGCTATTAACAGAGTTTGAGAGATTCTGCGGGCTATCGCTTGCATTTTTCAGCTCCAGAATTTCTGCTTGATTCATTTTAATTATTTGAAACTTGTTGTTAACTTATCTGATAGAATTCTGAATTCTTCTCTGTGTTACACTGAATTTCTTTGAGTTTTATCAACCCAGCTGTTATTTTTTTGTTTTTGTGTTTTGTTTTGTTTTGTTTTTTTGTTTTTTGAGTCAGAGTTTCACTCTTGTTGCCCATGCTGGACTGCAATGGTGTGATCTCGGCTCCCTGCAACCTCCATCTCCTGGGTTCAAGCAATTCTCTGGCCTCAGCCTCCCCAGTAGCTGGGATTACAGGCATGTGTCACTATGCGTGGATAATTTTGTATTTTTAGTGGAAATGGGGTTTCACCATGTTGGTCAGGCTGGTCTTGAACTCCTGACTTCAGGTGATCCACCTGTCTTGGCCTCCCAAAATGTTGGGATTACAGGCATGAACCACCACACCCAACCCATTTTTTGGGTTCTCAGCTTCCCAGTGTTTTGGGATTACAGGCGTGAACCACCACACTCAACCCATTTCTCCTCTGAATTTTCTGTTTGAAAGATCACATATCTGTTTCTCCAGAATTGGTCCCTGTGGCTTATTTACTTCATTTGATGAGGTTATGTTTTCCTGGATGGTGTTGATGCTAGTAGATATTCTTCAGTGTCTGGTCCTTAAAAACTTAGGTATTTACTGTAGTCTTCACTGTCTGGGCTTGTTCGTAACCATCCTTTTTGGGAATATTTTCCAGGTATTTGCAAAGACTTGGGGGTTTTGTTTTAAGCTGTATCTGCTTTAGTGGGTACCCCAAGCCGAGTAATGCTTCAGTTCTTGCATACTTCTGGAGGTACCACCTTGATAGTCTTGGAAAAGGTCCAGGAGAAATCTCTGGGTTATCAGGCAGAGACTCTTGTTCTCTTCCCTTACTTTCTCCCTGACAAACTTTGTGTCTCTCTCTCCATTTTCTGAGCCACCTAAAGCTTGGGGTGGAGTGACACAGACACTCTTGTCGCCACCAACACTATGACTGTGCTGGGTCAGACCTGAAGTCAACACAGAGCTGGGCCTTGCCCAAGGTCTGCTGTATTCACTCCCTATCTACTGCCTATATTTTCTCAAAGCCCTGAGGCTCTATAATCAGCAGGTGGCAAAGCTAGCCATGCCTGTGTCCTTGCTTTCAGGGCAGTGATTTCGCCCAGGTGGGTTCACAGATGCCATCCCAGAGTCAGGAATTAGAGTTAAAGACCTTAGAAGTCTACCTAGTGTTCTATTGTACTACAGCTGAGCTGGCACTCAAACCACAACTCAAACCACAAGAAGCAGTTTTTCCCACCGTTCCTTCCGTTTTTCAAAGGCAGGGGAGCCTCACCCTGTAGCCACCCCTACTACAGGCCGTGGAGAGTACGGCAACACTACCACTGATGCTCCCATAAGTCCCCAGGGTTTTTAAGTCAGCTCATGGTGAATGCTGCCAGGCCTGGGACTCACCCTTCAGGGCAGTGGGCACCTGTCTGGTCACGGGCAGGTCCAGAATTGCTGTCAAATGGTCAAGTCCTGAAATTGGAGGCCCCAGTAGCCCACTTGTTACCCTATTCCCCTCTTACCATACTGATACCTGAAACCGGTAAGTCTCAGAGGTTCACCCAAGGTCCTTGATGTAGTACCTGGGTATTGCTGCTGTTTATTCAGGAACCAAGGGCTATTCAGTTAGCTGGTGATGAATGCTGCCAGGGCTTGGTCATTTCATCCGTGGTAGCAACTTTCTTTCTGGCCAAGGGTGTGTCTAGAAATGTTGTTTAGGAGCTAGTGCCTGGAGCAGGGGCTTCACAACCCTGACCAGTGCCCTGTGCTGCTGTGGCTGAGCTGGTATTCAAGATGCAAGAAAAAAAGAGCTCCTCACTATTCCATCTCCTGTCCTCAAGCAGAAGGAAGGACTCTTTTATGGAGCTGCTAGCTGTGCAGTCTGGGGCTAGGGCGGGGGCGATGCCAGCACTCCCTTGGCTGCCCCAGCTGGTATCTCGGTAGGTCATGTGCACCCCTCCACAGCCCCGCTGATTACTGGGATGGGAAATTTCCCTCTGGCTAGAGGTGGTTTAAATGCTCCCTTCCGAGGTGGGAGTCAGCTGAGTTTGGACTGGTTTTCCTTTCTCCTGTAAGAGACAGCGCTGAGTTCAGTGTCTCACAACTGCTGTGCTCTTGCTCTTTCGGCTTCGGGAGACGCCCTCTACAGCACACTGCACTGCCTAGGGTAGGGAAGGGGTGGGGTCCGCGATTTCAGACTGTTTTTTCTGACTCTTCAGCGCTTCTTTCAGTGATACAACCAGGTACTATGACAGTTCCCCCGATTTGGGTTCTTATGGAGGTATTTCGTTCTGTGTGGATAGTTGTTAAATTTGTGTCCTTGCGAGGGGGCTGATCTGTGCAGCCTTCTGTTCTGCTTTTCTTGCTCCGCCTCTCCCACCTTAGTTTTTTTTTTTCCTCTGCAATGCCTAAGGCTAAAGAGTGTGATCATTTCTTACCATCCTAATATGAAAAATGCTTTAATGTCACATGCTGGATGGAAATATTAGTTTTCAATGAGAAATACTTTCAATTGTACATATCAAAGAGTAAGAAAAAAAGCATTGGGATTTTTTGTTTTTACCTTGTGGTCCGACAACTTGAAAGAATATTCATTTATTCCAGTGATGGTATTTGGGGGATTTTGTTCTGGAAATCAGTGCTAGGTATTTAAGTATTTGGATGGAGAAAAGAAAACTGGTTTTTGTCTATTGATATTTAGTATATTTTATTTTTTCATTTTATCAATGACAATGTTAAGACTTAGCAAACAACAATTACGAATAACTAAAATTGTAATTGCTCCTGTATTTTTATTTAACTCCCTCATGTATCCTGAGAAGATCTTGCTGTTTTACCTAATTATCTCTCCAACATCCTCTGAACTCTCAACAGATAGGCACTACCTGAAGGTCATCTCAAAGACAGAAACTAAAACCCCTTTGACAGGTGACTCCATGCTGAATCCCTAAAATGCCTCGTCCCGCAAACCAATGTGTATCCACCAAGCAGTTTTCTTTTTCACTATAAACATTATGCTGTTTGACATTTAAAAAAAAATGCTGTCATCAAAATCTATAGCCTTAATTAAATGATGAATTTCAGGAAATTATAATGCCCAATGGGAGGGTTATAAAGCTGATAATAGACACACTGGCCTAAAAATGATCTCACAACATCACACCTAACCCCTTCCCACCACCTTCCAGTTCACATTCCATGGAAAAAGCTCCTCAAACTTAGCATGTTTTACTTTCCTTTTCCCAACTCATGGCAATTTGAATATTCACACTTTGCAGATATCAACATATTTCTAAAGCATAACCTTGGTTAAAGGCTGTTGAGGTAATTATTACCACAGTAACATAAATATTTAAGATGCATTGACAATTTTGTTTTAGAATGGGCTTTTCAATCATTTCATTATAAACAACGCTTTCCTGCTGTTTACTTACTCCTACATCTGCTATCTTCTTTTGTATTGTGCTTTGTATTTTACAGAACATTTACCCTTTATAAAGCAGGTATTTCTAGCCTGGGAAAATATAGGACGGAAAGGGGATGGAAATACCTTTGACATGTACATTCACCAGAACAATGTGCTGCTGGGTACAGTTGCATGAACGTATACACATCTCCACTTCCAACAGCCATTCTGTTTCTACCATGGAGGACACAATCCATCTCTCACCTGTGAGTCATCACATTGCCTCCGAAGCCCCTTCTGTTCAATGGAAACCAAAAGCTAATATCTGCAAAAGCTTGAAGGACGTCTTAGAGGTGAACGTGGTTACCACATTCCTTGCTGGGGGGACTCTAGGAGGAGGAGAAAAACAGAGGCAGAGAGGTTTCCAGGTTTCCAAAAAATGGCCTAGAATTAGCAAAGTTTCTAGTTCAACCATTATGGAAAACAGTATGGCGATTCCTCAAGGATCTAGAACTAGATGTACCATATGACCCAGCCATCCCATTACTGGGTATATACCCAAAGGATTATAAATCATGCTGCTATAAAGACACATGCACACGTATGTTTATTGCGGCACTATTCACAATAGCAAAGACTTGGAATCAACCCAAATGTCCATCAGTGACAGACTGGATTAAGAAAATGTGGCACATATACACCATGGAATACTATGCAGCCATAAAAAAGGATGAGTTTGCGTCCTTTGTAGGGACATGGATGCAGCTGGAAACCATCATTCTTAGCAAACTATCACAAGAACAGAAAACCAAACACCGCATGTTCTCACTCATAGGTGGGAACTGAACAATGAGATCACTTGGACTCGGGAAGGGGAACATCACACACCGGGGCCTATCATGAGGAGGGGGGAGGGGGGAGGGATTGCACTGGGAGTTATACCTGATGTAAATGACGAGTTGATGGGTGCTGACGAGTTGATGGGTGCAGCACACCAACATGGCACAAGTATACATATGTAACAAACCTGCACGTTATGCACATGTACCCTAGAACTCAAAGTATAATAATAATAATAAAAAATAATAAATAAATAAATAAATAAATAAATAAATTGCCTTAACAAAAAAAAAAAAAAAAAAGAATTAGCAAAGTTTCCACCTTGCTAAACTTGGCAATGGAAGTGAAACTTAGCCACTGGCAATAATAGAGTAAAATATGATTTTCACTAATAATGTTTTGTTTCAGCAAGTGTTTGGAGTTAAATTTATTTTGTCATTACACAGGAAGATGCTTACATTTGCCTAGATGAATCTTATCAGTATGAAAAAATGTGGGTTCATTTCTAAATAACTAGGATTAGAAACAGCAATACCATCCCATGTGGTCACCAATTAGAGTCATGAACACACCTGTATCATATTAATGGACATTCAGCTGCACTTTTAAGCAGAATGCATTCTTCCAGGCCTTGCATTTAATTTCCATACCAGAGGAAGCATTTGGGAAAGGCGGAATTATTTGAGTGCATTCCCAGTTGAAACCTGTAAACATCTACTGAACTTCTTTCTGTGCCAGCCACTGAACTGTGAGAAACGCTGAGATGAGTCAGACGTGGATTCCCTGTGGAAAATAAGGTGAGATATGGCATGACCAAGGGACTGCATTTTTAAGGAAGGTATAGGATGTCTTTGAGGCTCAAAGAAGGACAGATCTCAGAAGACAGATTGGGTCTATGGAGGAAGTTGTATCTGGAAGGGCTTTTATGGATGGAGAGCTCTTCTTTAGTGGTGAAGAAGGAAGCTGTTCAAGAAGCAACAGCACGGGGGAAAGGGGTATGGGGCAGGCTGACTCCTCTCTGCACCATCATAGCCCTGCCCATGTCACACGTACGTCAGTCCTCCACCCTCCTGTACTCACTGCTCGGTCTCTGTCTCAGCACTGTGACCTCCATGTGAGTAGAATCCACCATGTTCTCATCTCCTTAGCCCCATTTCTAGCATAAAATAACATGTGGCAATTTGACAATCAAGAGAGTCATCAATATTTGTTCAACGGATGGATGTATAGGTGAAAGTGAGTGGCCCCAGGCCAGGCACACTTAGGAAGTGGAAGAGCTGGAAACCAGACCAAAGTTTGACTAACTCCAAATCCTGGGATTTAAAGCACTATGTGGTGAGAGCCCCTGAGAAGCCGAGCAAATACTAGAAGAGAGAAGTTATGAAGCATCACCTCTTCCCGCCACGTGGAATAGAAATCATGAACATCACACCTGATCATCACTCACTGTTTGCTTTATTATGGATTGGAGAAAGGGGCTGTCTTAATTAGGGGGGAAGCAGGAGGCATCCTGAGACAGCCAAGTGTTCACATCCCCCCATATCTGTGCTGTACGGTTCAAATGGAGCAATTGCCTGGGTTAAGGCGCATAATACCTACAACAAAGGGGAAGTCAGGATGATGCATTGACGTCCACAGAACTAGGCTCGAGTCCCAGCAGGGCCACTTGCTACCTATGTAACTTGGGGCACATTCACTAACTCCCAGCCTGTTTCCTCAGGAAATAATGCCAGTGGTGTGCTGTGAAGAGTCACTGTGGTGAATAACAAGAGCCAGTGAAGAAGTGCCTGTGACCTACACATGCTGTCCATGTCAGGTCCAGTTACTCAAACAGATGTGCACGTCCTCTCCCAACCAAACTCAAGGCAGAGGAGTGCAAGGGAGCTCCTCAGGCTGGAGTTGCAATGGGGAGTGCATACTTGCCAATAGCTTGGTGTTTCTTATGACTTAACATGGAGTGGGGTCTATATAATGATTCAATCAAGGTTAGCGTGTACCTGAATCTGCCACTGGGAAAGTGAGGACTTGGTCATGAGATTGGATTTTGCACGTGAATGTTGTAGGTGAGGTAGAGTGTGGGTTCTCTGCAGTACACATTTTTCCAATCTGTCAGAGTCCATGCCATTGCAGGTGTTCAATATTTTTGCAGTCCCCCTAGCTTATAGGACGTGCATCTGCACTCAGACAAGCATGGGACTGAGTTCTGGAGCACCACACACTGAGTTTCCAAAGAACCCTCTTGATTCACGAACTAGGGGATGGCTTAAGGGAGATGACCATGAGCACCAAGACCACAGAGCCCTCCAGAAGGACCAGGGCCAGACTCTCTGCTCCACACCGCAGCCCCTTCTTCCCAAGCTGTCCCAAGAGTGCTGTGACACTGCACAAACTGAGTTCTTCCTAGTCATCATGATGACAACTTGGGCTGGCCTATGGAGGCTCCCTTTGTGCCAGGAGCTTTAAAGGCATGAATCTCCTTGAAATTCCCAACAGCTCCACGAAGTGAAGGAAGCACTGTGATCATCCCCATTTCACAGATGATAAAAGACTCACAAGGTAAAGAGATCAAAGTTTTTGAGTCCTTCCCACAGATCCTTCTGGGAGTACCCATCATTCATAGGGGTACCTGCTAGGGGTACCCAACTCCCACTGGGCAAATAGCCCCACCCTCCTACACATCCACAAAGAAAAGAGGCTTAAATGGCTTATAGTTCCACAGGCTGTTCAGGCAGCATGGCTGGGGGTGGTGGTTGGGGGGGGGGTGGTGTCAGTAAACTTTCAATCATGGCATAAGGCAAAGGGGAAGCAGGCATATCTTACATGGCCAGAGCAGAAGGAAGTGAGAGGGTGGACGTGCCACAAACTTTGAAACAACAAGATCTCATGGCAACTCACTCACTGTCACAAGAACTGCACCTAATTGGAAGTCCACCAGCATGATCCGTTCACCTCCCACCAGGTCCCAACTCCATCATTGGGGATAAAAATTTGACATTAGATTTGGGCAGGGACACAGACCCAAACCAAATCACTAATCAGCAGGGAAATGCAAAGTAAAACCACAGTGAGATACCACCTTATTCCTCTAAGAACAGACATTATTTAAAAGTCAAAAAACAATAGATGATGGTGTGGATATGAGGTATAGGAAACACATGCTGCTGGTGGGAATGTACATTTGTTCAACCTCTATGGAATCCAGTATGGAGATTTCCTTAAAGAACTAAGATAAATCTATTATTCAGTACAGCAGTCCCACTACTGGATATCTACCCAAAGGAAAAGAAGTCATTATATAAAAAAGACACTTGCACATGTGTGTTTATAGCACCCCAATTCTCAATTGCAAAGGTGTGGAGTCAACCTAATTACCCATTGACTAATGTGTGCATAAAGAAAATGTGGTACATGTACACCATGGAATACTACTCAGTTATAAAAAGAAATAAAATAATGTCTATTGTAGAAACTTGGATATAGCTGTAGGCTATTATTCTAGGTGAAGTAACTCAGGAGTGGAAAACCAAGAACTGTATATTCTCACTTATAAATGAGAGCTAAGCTATGAGTATGCAAAGGCATACAGATTGATATAATGGACTTTAGAGACTTAGAAGCGGGAAGCTCAGAAGGGCTAGGGATTAAGAAAAAAAAAAACGACATAATAAATACAATGTACACTACTTGGGTGATAGGTGCACTAAAATCTCAGAATTCACCACTATATAATTCATCCATGTAATGAGAAACATTTGTACCCCCAAAGCTATTGAAAAATGTATTTATTTAAAATAAGGCTGAGGGTCAAAACACACTAGCTAAAGACAGCAGGAAATCAGAGTCCTGGGACAAGGATGCTAAAGAATCAGGAAATCAGGACACCGTGTCACACTGGGTTGGTGAAAGTTATGACCCTTGTCTTTTGCCAAAGTGATTAACAGCAATATCAAGTACATATGGACTCTGTGTGCTTGTATTTTGGGCCTTTAAGGAAGGTGGGAGGGGAGAGGCTACATCCAATTCTGAGGCCAGTCTTGGCAGGAAGAGGCAATTGGAAGAGGGAGTGGACATGGGCAGCTTAGCAGGAGAGAAGAGCTGCAGAAAGAAAAGAGGAAGGCACAGGATGCCCGTTTAGGCTGAGAGGCAGCCCTGGGGCTGAGCAGTTGGTAGGACTACCTGCAGCTCCCAGGTAAATGCTGATTCAAGAGGAGGTGTTTCCCTTTTGAGCCACAAATGTAGGGAATAGTGGAAGGAACAACAGGGTCAGCGCCTAATCCATTCATGTAGTGTCCCATTTGGAGCACTTTCAAATGAGGAGTATCATGCAGTGTTCTTACATTTGGCTATGAGCCACCAGGCTATATAGATAGATAGATTCTGCACTGAAATAAACAACTAAAAGATGAATAAAGTACTTCTGGTAACAAATACTTTTATGATTTTATCATTGCAATAAATGTTTGAACAAATGACTTTCATACAGCCTCCCGATGATAAATATTATGTGTGATTTTAATAGCACACAAGGCTGCCATTATCATTTTAATAAAGGATTTAACTTTCAAAGGGGCTAACATAAAAAGCACATTAAGTGTACCCTCAGCTACGATGTTGTCTTGTACAATTCCAGGTGCTATAATAAAACACCTTACAGTGGAAATAAACAGAAATGTATTTCAATTATTTATAAATAACAGAAATTTATATCTCACATTTCTGGAGGCAGGGAAGTCCAAGATCAAAGGATCCGCAGATTTTGTGTTTGTTGAGGGCTCTTTGCTGGAAAGATGACACCTCGTCACTGAGTCCCCACATGGTGAAAGAGGGCAAGGGGCTGCCTAGTTCCCTGGAACCCTGTATTAGGGTACTTAGTCCATTTAGGAGGGCAGAGTCCTCATGGCTTAATCATCTCCTAAAGGCCCCACCTCTTAAAACATTTGCACTGGGGATTAAGTATCCACATGAATTTTGGAGAGACAGAAACCTTCAGGCCATAGTGGAAGTTGATTATTTATTCCAACTTCCTTTTTTTTTTTTTTTTTTTGTGACACAATCTTGCTGCATCGCGATCTCGGCCCACTGCAAGCTCCGCCTCCCGGGTTCATACCATTCTCCTGCCTCAGCCTCCCCAATAGCTGGGACTACAAGTGCCTGCCACCACGCCCGGCTAATTTTTTGTATTTTTAGTAGAGACGGGATTTCACCGTGTTAGCCAGGATGGTCTCGATCTGCTGATCTCGTGATCAGCCCGCCTCGGCCTCCCAAAGTGCTGGGATTACAGGCGTGAGCCACCGCGCCTAGCCCCAATTTCCTATTTTCTTAGCAGAACCTAGGAGCCCCAGAACTTTGCGGCATAGAAGCCATAGCGTTTATTTACTCCAGAGGTAACATATCTGAGATATGGCCTACAGATGGGTTTTCCTGGGATTTTCTTTTGCCTGCAAGACGATCTTTTAAAACATGAGGCAGATATTTTTTAAAATCGGATTTCATGTGGAAAGCTAAATTTCTGACTTTTTCACAAAAATCAGATGACATGTCAACACAGAGCTTTCAGGTCAAAATTCAGCTGCAGCCAAGTGATTGTGAGCACTTTAGGTGGGCTTCAGTCTGAGTTACCCCCAGCCCCACCACTTCCTTCCATCCCTCAGAGAGGCAGAACACTAATTACCATTTATCAATGTGCTTCTATGCCTACCTGTTCTTATACACATCATATTGCACTAATTTCTGTTGCCTGTCTGATCTCTATAGGCCTTGGTATTGTAATTGCGCTTTTCATCCAGTTTCTTCCTTTTCCAGATAAGAACATAGCAGCTGAGATGGAGATGAAAGGAATCACTCACATTTACACAGCTGCTTTGAGGTAGATGGGATGTGAACTCTTGTCCCCAACTTCTAGTTTAACTCCCTTGCAGCATCATTCAATCTTCCTTTCTTTCTGATGAATGTTTTGTAAACATTTCATCCTGCTTAATTTATTCTGAAATGATCAGGAACAAATTCAAGAATAAATTTTAAACATTTTGTAAACATTTCATCCTGCTTAATTTATTCTGAAATGATCAGGAACAAATTCAAGAACAAATTCAGAGGACCAGGTGCTTCAGGGATGGAGCAGACTCCTGCTGGAAGGAGCTCCCTAAGGCAGTGTGGGATGTTGGGGAGGGAACACTAGTCCTCCATGAGGAGCCAGAAGGTAGAGGGAGAGGCTGCTGAGATGGAGGGAACAAGGCATTTGTTCAGTGGAAAGTAAGCAGGGGCACATGGAATAGAGGGTGGCAGAAAGAGTTATTTTTGATAAATGGAGTTAATCATCTCCTTGGAAAGTTCTTCTCTGCATAAAGCAATTTAGGAAGTCAATTTTCCCTGACAGATCTATATGCTCAAAAAAAAAAAAAAAAAAAAAGTCCAAGCGACCACTTGGACTTGGACTTTGACTGGAGGTTGCAGTCCACTGCAACCTCTGCCTCCCGGGTTCAAGAGATTCTCCTGCCTCAGCCTCCCGAGTAGCTGGGATTATAGGTGCCTGCCACCACGCCCAGCTAATTTTTGTATTTTTAGTAGACACAGGGTTTCGTCATATTGGCCAGGCTGATCTCGAACTCCTGACCTCAGGTGATCTGCCCACCTCAGCCTCCCAAAGTGCAGGGATTACAGGTGTGAGACGCTGCGCCTGGCCCCAAATCTCCATTTTCTATAAGGACACCCATCACATTGGATCTCATTTAACATGATTAATTCTGTAAAGCTGGGGTTTCCAACCGCCAGGCCATGGACCAGACCGGCTCGTGGCCTGTTAGAAACTAGGTCACACAGCAGGAGGTGAGTGTTTGGCGAGCAAGCATTACCAGTGGCATTAGATTCTTATGGGAGCATGAACTCTATGGTGAACTGCACATGTGAGGGATCTAGATTGTGCTCTCTTTATGAGATTCCAAGTAATGCCTGATGATCTGAGGTGGAACAGTTTCATCCTGAAACCATTTCCCCACCTGTTGGTGAAAATGTTGTCTCTCACGAAACCGGTCCCTGGTGTCAAAAAGGTTGCACTGCTGTAAAGAATGTATGTCTAAATTAAGACATATTTTGAGGTACTGGGAGTTAAAACTTCAACATATGAATTTTAGTAGATGCATTTCAACCCATAACACTGTCTAAACCAGGGCTGTCCCATCTTTTGGCTTCCCCGAGGCACATTGGAAGAAGAATTGTCTTGGGCCACACATAAAATACACTAACACTAATGATAGCTGATGAGCTTAATAAAAGTCAAAATAAAACCTCATAATGTTTTAAGAAAGTTTGCAAATTTGTGTTGGGCCACATTCAAAGCCATCCGGGGCCACATGTGGCCCATGGGCTGTGGGTTGGACAAGGCTGGTCTCAACCTACCTTTATTGCCTACAAACATAGCAACAACACAATATGCATGATGACGGTCTACACCCAGGCCTGAAATCCTCTGCATTTTATGTGAAATAAAGATAGAGAACACTGGCGTAGCCTCATCCATATACCATGTGCAAGCCCAAAACCAAAGGAGTCTTGGCACTGCAGTTTCTTCTATAAATGCACACATGCAATAGACTCATTCCTGACTTCATCCATTACTCAGTTCACAGAGCAGTAGTGGAAAGCCAGAAGAATTTCAGGGTAAGTGAAGATCTCAACTACTGCCTAATAGATCAGCTCACAGGAAGCCACAGCCAGGCATAGAAAGAGTAGAGTCAGCCGGGGGCGGTGGTTCACGCCTGTAATCCCAGCACTTTGGGAGGCTGAGCGGGCGAATCAGGAGCTCAGGAGTTTGAGACCAGCCTGACCAACATGGTGAAACCCCATCTCTACTAAAAATACAAAAATTAGTCTGGCGTGATTGTGTGCACCTGTAATCCCAGCTACTCAGGAGGCTGAGGCAGGAGAATCACTTGAACCCAGGAGGTGGAGGTTGCAATGACCCGAGATTGCACCACTGCACTCCAGCCTGGGCGACACAGCCGGACTCCGTCTCAAAAAAAAAAAAAAAAACAAGAGTAGAGTCAGGCTGACATTGTGCAAGTCACTTCATGTCTTTAGCCCCAGTTTCTCATCAGTAAAACGGAGATGAGAATAACTACACCACCACACTGAGCTGTTCTGAGTATCGAATAAGATGTGAAACAAAACCTTGCATCATGATTCCTGAAATACAGTAAGCAGATAATAAATGTTAAAAGTATGTAATCCATGGCCAGCTATGAGATAAACTGTCATCCTACAAGATGGTCACCATTTACTTCATTTAGCATTCTCTGAAGACCAAAATGTTAGTCCACTTTCATTACAGATTTCTAATGTGTGAAGATAGTTTCCTACTGATGATTCCAAGTGTCATAGAAGGCTTTCTTAGGCTGGGCGCGGTGGCTCATGCCTGTAATCCCAGCACTTTGGGAGGCCGAGGCAGGCAGATCATGAGGTCAAGAGATCAAGACCATCCTGTCCCACATGGTGAAACTTTGTTTCCCGCTGATGATTCGAAGTTTCATAGGAGGCTTTCCTTGAGATCAGAAATACAGAAGAGGTTATTCTAAACATTTATAAATGGTACAGACAAGGGTAATTGTTTCCATGGAAACAAGGGCCATGTGAAAATGCTCAGCAAACTTCCACTCCATCGCAGTAGCCTTGCCTCCTCCCACTCTTCTCCTCAGCCCAAGTTTTTTGCTTCATGGTTTTCAGAGACTGAAAAACCCAACAACATATTTTGAATATGTACCACAAAAAAACATATTTTAAAAGGCAGGTACAGCCAGCCTAAGGATTTGAATTGGTATCAGTCATTTCTTCAGATTAATGGAGGTGTCAAAGTGTGAAATGTGTGTGTGTGTGTGGTGGGAAGCAACATTAATAGTTTGTAATTCCAAATATCCGTTGAAAGAATCCTTGATTTCATTGAGGATAAGAAATCATAATCCCAACACTTTGGGAGGCTGAGGTGGGTGGATCACGAGGTCAGGAGATCGAGACCATCCTGGCCAACATGGTGAAACCCCATCTCTACTAAAAATACAAAAATTAACTGGGCATGGTGGCACACACCTGTAGCCCCAGCTACTCAGGAGGCTGAGGCAGGAGAATTGCTTGAACCCAGGAGGCGGAGGTTGCAGTGCACCGAGATCACGCCACTGCACTCCAGCCTGGAGAAAGAGTGAGACTCTGTCTAAAAAAAAAAAAAGAAAGAAAGAAAGAAAAGAAACTCTCTTTTTCAAGTTTTTAAGGTCAGAAAGTCTGGTAAGATAAACTGTGGAATATTTTATTAAACTATAGAGTTACATTAATTAGAGGAAGTACCTTATCAAAACATTTACCTTTAGCCTTCTAGTACTAGGGATGTCTTTGCGAAAACAAACTTCCCTGTCGTCTGCTGCCACAACACAGAGGTGCCCAGCAAGTGGTGGATAAACTGAATAAAACAGAATTTGGTGAATCTCTTTACCAAAACTGAAACCTCAGAATCTTCGATCTCTTCCTCTCTCTAAAAAATGTAATGAAAGTCAGCCAATTCTGCCATTAAGCTATCTTTGGAATCTTGACAATCGTTTTTGTTTTCATTGCTGCAGCCAATGTTTCAGGCTCTTACAACTCACATTTGTCCTTGCAATCATCTGGTACTACAGATAAAGTGAAATCTGAACTTTCTGGCATGGCATTCCAAGACTCTCTACATTGGAGCTCCAGGCTGTCTACCACCAGCCCCCTATGCCCTTGGGAGTTGCAACTCCTGGAGCACAAGTTTGTCCATAAAACAAAACGGCACATGTACCCCTGAGCTTCACATAAAAGTGAAATAAATAAAACAGATTTAACTACCCTAAAATCTACCCCTTAAAGTTTACACTTCAGTGGTTTTGAGTTTGGTTACAGGGTGGTGCAATCATTACCACTATCTCATTTCAGGATATTTAGTCACCCCTAAAAGAAACCCTGTACCATTAGCACTCACTCTCAATCCCCTCTCCCCTAGAACCTAGCAACCACTATTCTCCTTTGTATCTCTATGTGTTTGTTTATAATGGACGCTGTTATATAAAATAAATAATTCTATATATACATGCACTTTTTGTGTCTGTCTGCTTTCAGTTACCATAATATTTTCACATTTTGTTGATGTATCATATGTCAATATTTCATTCCTTCTAATCGCTGAATACTATTTCCTTGTCTCAATATGCCATATTTTGTTTTTTCACTCGTATGTTCACGATCATGTAGATTATTCCCACTTTTTGGCTATTATGAGTAGTGCCCCCGTATATACTCATGCACAAGTTTTTGTTTGCTCATATATTTTTTCTTCTTCTGGGTATATATCTAGGTAGAATTGCTGGCCAGATGGTAACTCCTTGTTTAACATTTATTTATTTATTTATTTATTTATTATTATTATTATTATTATTATACTTTAAGTTCTAGGGTACATGTGCATAACGTGCAGGTTTGTTACATATGTATACTTGTGCCATGTTGGTGTGCTGCACCCATCAACTCGTCAGCACCCATCAACTCGTCATTTACATCAGGTATAACTCCCAATGCAATCCCTCCCCCCTCCCCCCTCCCCAGGATAGGCCCCGGTGTGTGATGTTCCCCTTCCTGTGTCCAAGTGATCTCATTGTTCAGTTCCCACCTATGAGTGAGAACATGCGGTGTTTGGTTTTCTGTTCTTGTGATAGTTTGCTAACATTTTTAAGAACTATGAGACTTTGTTTATAAGTGGCTGTAATATTTTACATTCCCACCAGCATCATTTCCTTCATGTCTTCTCAAAGAATTACTATTGTCTGGTATTTGTTTGTTAGTTTGTTTGAATGTTTTAGCCATTCTCTTGGGTGTGAAGTGACATTGTGGTTTGCATCCTAACACCTATTATGTTGAGCATCATTTTGTGTACTTATTGCCTATTTGGAGAAATGGCTATTCAAGTACTTCGCTTATTATTTTTTTAAATGCGTTGTTTTCTCTACTGTCAAGTTGCAAAGGCTCTTTATATAATCTGGATGATAGGTCCTTATCAGATAAATTATTTGCAATTTTTTTTTCTTTTTCTATGGGCTATCTTTTCACTTTTGTATAGTGCCTTTGAACCACAAAATATCTTAATTTTGATGAAGTCCAATTTGTCTACTTATTTCTTTGGTTGCTTATGCTTTATGTGTCATAATAAGTAAGCTTTGGCACAGTAGGTTACTCTCTCCTCCTGTTAACACTTTATTCAGTTGGCCTCGGGGAATGTATTAGTCCATTCTCACACTACTATAAAGAAACAGCTTAACCTTGTGTAATTTATAAAGAAAAGAGGTTTAATTGGCTCATAGTTCTGCAAGCTGTACAGGAGGCATGGTAGCATCTGCTTCTGGCAAGGCCTCAGGGAACTTTTACTCATGGCAGGAGGCAAAGCACGAGAAGTCATCTTACGTGTCAGGGGCAGGACCAAGAGAAAGCAAAAAGGGAGGTGCTGCACACTTTTTAACAACCAGATATCATGAGAACTCAGTCACTATCACAAGAACAGCACTAGGGGAATGGTGCTAAACATTTATGAGAATTCCACCCCCATGATCCAACCACCTCCCACCAGGTCCCACCTCCAACAATGGGGACTACAGTTCACCTTGAGATTTGGGTGGGGACACAGATCCAAACCATATCGGCCACCTAGGCACAATTTTCTGAGTTTTCTGCTTAAGTCGCTGGTTCCTACGCAGTCTCTTTAGCTGGTTCTTCTCTTCCTTGTGTCTAGGTTCCGCTTTGCTTTATGTACATGCACATACTCCCTGAATGAATATTTCCAGTCTAATGGTGTTATATACAATCTGTATACTAATAACATCTAAGTTTATATTTCCAGATTAGACCTCCTTTCTGACCTCCAGAGAACATAATTGCCTACTCAGCGTCTCCATTTATTTGTATGTCTAACCATAATATCAAGTTTAACTGATCTCCTAACCAATACCACATTTTTCTTGAACTGGAAATCTCCTCATTTCAATAAATGGACATCTTATTCATCAGGAAATCCTATAGGCATACTTTCTAAAAATATATTCAAAATAACCATTTTAACTGGTAAGTCAGAAAATGACATACACTGTGGTGCCAAACCTCAGTAGCTCCCCTATTGATCTTGGATTAAAAGCCAGTCACTGTAATAACTTCCAAGGCCCTACATTAACCAGTGTTCTTTTCTCTCTCTGATTTCATCCCTAAAGACTCTTCCTGGGTCAAAGAGCTCTAGCCACACTGGCTTCCCTGATGTTCCTAGAACTGACCAGCCACTCTTCTATATTAGGGCATTTTCACAGGATGTTCCTTAGGCCTGTTCTTCTATGTTAGTTTCTATGATGCCTTTCTCACATCCTCCATATGTTCTAGCAGTTTCTTCAGAAAACAACTTCTCATTGAAGACCTTGACCACTTTAGTTTTGCAACCAGTCCCCACACCAGAACTCCAGAGCCCCTTTAACCTGGATGTGTATTTTCCCCCTCAACCTTTATATTTTATTGCTTCCCAACAGTACTTACAACTCTGCCCTCTCCCTGCACTTAGAATGCAAGTTCCATGATGATGAATATTATTATTATGTTTTTGCTTAATGATGACAGACTCTTGACACCAATAAATATTTGTTGAATGAGTACCAAGTGGCACTGTATAGCTAAATAATTAAAGCAACTGAACATCTGGTTTAAGAAGTGACTTTAGGATCATTGTAACAAGACTGAAAACTCAAATGTTGCCAGGACAAATTTCATATTACAAAAAAAAAAGTAAAGTTAAAAACCTCACCTCTCTAGCATTTACCAAAATACATTCCATATGGGTTAGAGAGTTGATGTATAAAATGCAAACCATAAAATCTCCCCCACTGATCTGGGGAGAAAACTATATTATGTTTTTAAGCCAAAAAAAAAAAAAAAAATTGCAGACCAGGTGCAGTGGCTTATGCCTGGAATCCCAGCACTTTGGGAGGCCAAGGTGGACAGCGTGCATGAGCCAAGGGATTTAAGACCAGCCTGGAAAACATGGCAAAACCACATCTCTACTACAAATACCAAAAAGTTAGTTGGGCGTGATGATATGCACCTCTAGTCCCGCATACTTGGAGGCCTAGGTGGGAGGATCACGTGAACCCAGAAGTTGAGGCTGCAGTGAGTTATGATCATGCCACTGCACTGCAGCCTGGGTGATGGGAATCAGACCCTATCTCAAAAAACAAAATGCAGAAAACTGCATTTGTATAATGAGCTCATATGTGCACAAACAAAATAAGGGGAAAAAAGCCTTCTATGTGCATATGAGAGTTAGTAGATGATTGTGTGAGCAAGGACAACAGTGTGGAGGGACAAGTGGGGGGATTTTGTAATGGTTGAGTCAGGGTATGGGGATGGACTACAAGCTTTGCTCTTTATGTAGTTGAGCATTGTCTCAAATACTAGAATAAGCAAGTCGTATCTTTCGCTAAACTTTTCACACAGATTTTTAAAAGTGAACTTACCTCCTACCACTTATGTGTCCTGTGACATTTAACAATGTCTGCAAGTTTCAAGCTTCCAAGCTATAAATAAGGGAAAATTCATGCCATTATGACTGGTAACGACAATCATGTTAATGACAATTACTAACATTTCCTGA
The DNA here is from genome assembly GCF_003255815.1 of Theropithecus gelada. Taxonomy (NCBI): domain Eukaryota; kingdom Metazoa; phylum Chordata; class Mammalia; order Primates; family Cercopithecidae; genus Theropithecus; species Theropithecus gelada. The sequence goes on along the minus strand of NC_037689.1, from coordinate 142,549,646 downwards.
GTTTTCACTGACATTTCAGGCAGCGCACTAATAGCTTTTATTTAATTCTACTCATTTAATCTGCATAATGAACTAATGACAGGTAATATTATTACTTTTGCCTCAAAAATCCATCAACATGATTAAATGAGCATCACACGGAAGTACTCCTGTAAACTGAACAAAACTTAGAAACAGAAGCAATTACATTATTTTAATGTGCTGTCACGCATCTAACAAAACAAATTATTTAATTAAAGTTAGTTTAGTTCTTGAGATCTTACATACCTGGCTCTCAGAATATGAACATTATGAACAACCCAATACATTAGCTAGACTTAACCACTACCATAATATCACCATGTTGTCCAGTATGATAGCTATTAGTCACATATATCTATCAGCACTTAAAATGTGCTTTGTCCAAATGAAGATGTGCTTCAGGTGTAAAATACACACCACTTTCTGGGCATTTGGTATGAAAAAATACAGTGAACTATCTCATTAACATGTTTGTTACATCGATTACCTGTTGAAATTATACCATTTTCACGCATCTAAGTAAATAAAACATATTACTAATATTTCCACATCTTTCTTTTTTATTTTTAAAATATGGCTACTAGAAAATTTAAAATTACATATGTCGCTAACATTGTTTCTTTTGGCTAATGATGCTTTACAACTTGTTTCTAGTGAGCTTTCATGTGGGTACTAGGGCATCACTAATTAGTTTGCATTCAAGGCCTTGCAAAATATTACCTGCAGGCCTGCTTCTCAAAATAAGGTTGAAAAAAACTTGGAATGAGGCCGGGTGCGGTGGCTCAAGCCTGTAATCCCAGCACTTTGGGAGGCCGAGATGGGCGGATCACAAGGTCAGGAGATGGAGACCATCCTGGCTAACATGGTGAAACCCTGTCTCTACTAAAAAATCAAAAAAAAAAAAAAAAAAAAAAACTAGCCGGGCGAGGTGGCGGGCGCCTGTAGTCCCAGCTACTCGGGAGGCTGAGGCAGGAGAATGGCGTAAACCCCAGAGGCAGAGCTTGCAGTGAGCTGAGATCCGGCCACTGCACTCCAGCCTGGGTGACAGAGCGAGACTCTGTCTCAAAAAAAAAAAAAAAAAAAAAAAATTAAAACGCATAGCATGCTGGCTGTTTTCAAAAAGGAAATAATTTTGAAAGGTTACCTGTATATAGAAAGAGGGATTGCTCTGCCTGAGCTGAGTGTGCAGAAGTGCGGGTAAACATGCGCCTTGCCCTGGAGAGTATAGCTGGAGCAGTGCAGTTGGCCAGGTGGCAGAATTAGGGGATGTGGGTGTGCATATGGACATATTTAAGTGGCTTTGTATCTATTTATCTTATCAGGGCTGCCAACAATGGATGCCTTAAGGGTAAGTGGGGGTGGGGGGTGGGGAGAGCTGGTTCCAGGGATTCTCTTTGTCTCTTGAAATAGCTTTGCTTTCCTTCCTCCAGTCACTTGAACATGCATAACTCCTCTAATCAATACATTTTATTTCTAAAACTTCCAGGAAATGCTCATCTTTTATTTGGTCTACTACTATTCACTTCAATTTTTCACATATTCAGGAAGAAAATGATATCTTCTAGTGAGAACAATTGCAATAGTGAGGATTTATTGAGCATTTTGTCCAGGTCAGGTACTGAACTGTGGCCACATGAAGATTCTCTCCTCAAATCTTCACAGCAGCCCATGTGGCAGATGTAATCATTGCTCCATCTCCCTTTCCAAGTAGTCACACAGGTCAAGCGTGAATCCACTCGAAAATACTCTGATCAACTGCAAATTAACCCTGCATGCTAAGAGGTTATGTTACAAAACATGATTCCAACTCTACAGCCCCCATCTCCTGGTAACATGTTGCTTTGTTATCTAATGTCCAAATACTTTCCACTATGTGAGTGAGTGCAGGGAACTTCTCTAATTGCTATGATTTTAGCCCCTTGCAAGCACTATTGGCATTTGCCATAACTAAAATATCTCAGGGCATTCCGGGTTTCATTTAGGAAATTCCCCCCACCCCCCAACCACCAAAAAAAAAAAAAAAAAAGAATGCTCTCTGACTCATGCTATATGGCCATGTGTATGAAGCATATATGAGGATGTGGTGAGTGCTTTTTACAAAATCTTTTTTTAAATTGTTAAATGTATGGTATTCACCCGATTTATCTTCTTAGAAATCCAAAGTTAATAAATTTAAAACTATGAAACAGTTTTTTTCTGGTGAGTACAAATAAATAATCTATATCTATACTTATATATACATGCATACATTTCCTAAAGACAAGCAGTGATTTTAGAAAATGTGGTCAAGTCATTCATGAAAAAGAACAAAAATGCACAGGAATAAACAAACATATCAAGAATCATTCAACATATTTAAGGAGAAATCACAAATATTTCCTTAAGGCATAGGAAAAGAAAGTTGAATGAATATATGTAAATACTCATTACTGAAAGGAAGCATTTGGTATTTGTAATGAGTTTTTGTTCCCCAACTTCAATGTATGTTTTATGGTAATTGCATTTAAAAAATCCTTGCTAAGTTTTTTTATTACACAAATTTAACAAAGTGATGTTAAATTCATCCAGGAGTATACCCAGGTACATATTATAATAAAATATAAAAAAGGGAGACTAATGAAGGATACCAGGCACTAATTGGCATTTTATGGTCAGAATAATTAGCCCAGTGTGGTCCGGGCTCACACACTGACAGTTGGGTCCACCGAACCGTGTTAATGAAGGAAGTGCTGGGGAGGTGTCACAGCACAGTGTCACTTTACACACCATGCCACCAGATGATATGGTAGAATAACTTAAACAATTTCATTTAAAACTTTATGAAACCGCTAACACTTCGACACGTATTTCTACAAAGCAGCTTTAAGTTAGGGAAGAATGCTTCTCTTCAGTGTTCAAAGTACAAAAGCATTTAAGCAAGAGTCGCAGCCAAGTCCTATGAGATGGAGATCTGTGGGCAGTTATCTCTGCCCCCTGGAGGATGGCACAGCACTAGGTGATTGATTATCCAAGGACTTCCTCATCTCATCTTCCCAGCAAGCCTTTGATGCTGATGCAATTATTACAACTAATTCACGGAGATGCAGCACAGATCGAATGAGGAAACCAGGAAACCGTAAAGTCAGCACACAAAGTTAAGGATAGTTGTCACTTTAACTCCATGTCTCAAAAAATGCATTCGCTGATGATAACTAGACTTCCTGTTTGGAGTCTCCAGAACTATCAGGATGGGGACTGTGAGTCAACCTGCTAACTAGCTGGGTTTAACCCTTGTGGTTATATTGCCAAGCAGTCTACCAAAACTATCCCAAGAGTGTGGCTTCCATGTGGCTGCCAGCACGAACCTGGGCAGCAAAATCATATGTGACTGGTTACCTGAAGGTCCAGATGACATCACAGAGTTAATCAGGTCACTGTCCAGGGAGGAAAGGTCCACAAGGCAAGAGGCCTCCTTGTTCTAAATGAAAGTGTCCAGCACTTAAAGAATACGATGTACTTTTAAAGTTACACTGCAACAAATACACAGATGGCATTATCTGTTTTAGACCCTGAGGATACCACAGTAAATAAATAGAAAACGTTTTAATATAGTGTTTATCAAAATATATAACATGTCTGACAAAAAATAAATGTTATATGTTTAAGTGCAATAAATAGATAAGCTGTATTAAAAAAAAGTACTTGTAGACCAGCAAAATCCATCAGAAAATCAAATGGGAAAAAAAAAGCAATTTATGACAGTGATGAAATCAAAATGCCTAGAATGAACTATTCAGTGACATTTGTTGATGAATAATATATAAGAAAAATATTAAACTTTACTCTAGAATCTAAAAGAAGACATGAGGAAATGGATATTTATTCCAGGAATTTTCCTAAAAGGAAAACCTAAAACTAGAAAGATGTTGACTTTTTAAAAATTTATTTTTGAGTTGCAAAATAATGTTTCTGTAGTCCCGGTGGAACTCTTAAGTTTGACAAGGAGATTTTAGGCCATCCACAAGACAAGTAAGAATAGCTTGGGGAGGGGCGAGGAAGAAATACACCTTAATGAATCCACTGGAATTACATGGCAATAACAATGAACCCCTTGCAGTCTTTGCAACACATGATAGAGCAGAAATAACTAAGGTAATTAATTTGGATTTGTGAGGAACAATAATTTGTTAGAGCATTTCTTTACCCAGACCCAAAAAGCTTTCAAAATGGATTATAGAATTAGATTTTAAGACATGAAACCCAATCATCTATAGCCACAAAACATTCTCCACGATTTACTATTTAATTAGACCAGCAAGTTGAAGAGGAATCCACGTAAAATAGCCCCATTTCTGTACATCCAATGACGACCAAGCCTTCTTCCAAGACGTTTGAACCTTCATTTGTGTTTCAGTATTCTCCTTGAAGAAGATGATGATTAGGGAAAGCCTTGTGTCAAGTATTAAAACTGTTCACCTCAGTGGAGTAGAAATGAAGGTCACGTGGTTGAGAAGATTACACATTTTGTCTTTATGCATCTTTGCTGCAAGATCTTTTTGTTTATGCATCTTTGATTCTATCAGCTGCAGTTCAAATGTACTATTTTCTAACTAACGCATTTCAGTAGATAACTTTTTGATTGATTGGTAATATGGCAACCCAAGGCATGAACTTCTTTAAACCTCAAGCTCTAGGTTCTGCACAACAAAGATCCGACCTGCTGTTAGGAGTAACAGCAAAGCATGTGTTCCCACTAAACATATCCCAAGTCCATGTGCATAAGGCAGATAGTATCCCCGGTGCTGTTTTGTCATTACTGTGACAGCAGTCCTGTGAAAACACAGTGTCATTATTTCAAGAAATGACACTTCAGAGAGGGCATTTAGCAAAATAGTGCAGCACAGACTTTGAAGCCAGAAGCCAGAATCCAGGACTAAATCCACCCCTTGCCCCCACTCATTTGCTCAGTGATATTAGGCAAGATGGTTGAATTCTCTGTAACTCAGTTTCTTCGTGTGTAAAATAAGTACAATAATATACCAACACCTCAGAGCACTGTTGTAAAGGCATGGGTTGATGTATGTAAACCACTGAGAACAGTGTTAGGTGTGTGATTCACGTTATGAAGGGTTTGTTAATATCATACTACCACACGGATTTGCTGGCAGGAGCCAATGAGGTAACATATTTGAAAAATTTTTATAAACTGTAAATCTACACATACTATTGCTGATATTGTCTACTGAAGAAGGTACAGGGTGTGTTTTTTTTTTTAATTACTTACTGTATCACAAAAACAAAAATAAGTCAAAACTTACTAACAGGCTTCTATTCAACAACTTCTTATAATTCAGACCGTATTATCTGAATTTTTTCTTTTATTAATATTTATTTTTGAAGGAAGAACAACACTGGGATGAATACGAATTATAAACACTTTATTAAAAAACTTTGTACCTCTGTTACAACCTTTATAGAGGAAATCCACTTGAATAGCCTGAACAAAGAGAACCTACAATTTTAGTCTGATACTTATTTTTAGTCTTTTCAGTCACCGAATGGAGAAGTGACTGGACTGGGTCAAACAGAGCTTTAGTAAAGCTCTGCTACTCTACAAAATAGCCATGTGTGTATCTTTGTATGTGTCAGTGTAGGTGTGTGTCTGGCAGTGTCACTTACTGGATTATTTCTTGCTCTGTCACCTGTACCCTTCGTCTGTTTCTTATACATTTATTTGACTACTAAACATTTTAACTGGAGAACTATTATCATCTGGTGGGACACAAGTGTTTGAGGCACCACAATTTAGAAAAGCCTCAGTCGATGTTTTAGTTTTACTGTTTTTTAACACAAAACTCAATATTCATCTCAATTAACAAGTCCATAATACAAAGATATTTTAAAAAACTAAATTATTCCTTTTTATTCCACTTCCTTGAGTTAATCAATGCTAAGGGTTTGATGTATGTCCTTCCACATTTTATTATATAAATACATAAAATGTGTTTTAAAAAAATTAAATAAATTAAATTTAACAGAGTTTAATTGAACAATAAAGAAGAAGAAAAACAATCTGTCAATGGGGCTGCCCCCAGAATCAGAACAGATTCAGAGAGACTCTGAGGTCGCCATATAGTTGGATAACAATTATGACCAGAAAAAGCGAAGTGACATACAGAAAACAGAAATGAGGTACAGAAACAGCTGGATTGGTTACAGCCCAGGGTTTCGCCTCATTTGAGCAATGTTTGAATAGTTGGCCACCTATGAGTGCCTGCTGTATGGCTGCTGTTATTGGTTGAGACTCAGCAATTGCTACAGAAGCATTCGCCTAAGTTAGGTATTCAGTTTGTTTACATACTAAGTTAGATTGAGGTTCATACGTAAGAACTCAAGTATGCAAGTACAGAGGCTTTTTCCGACCAAATCTAGTTTTATTTAACACTTAAATATACATATATAAATAGAGGTTCCCATTGCCTTTTTAGAAAAACCTTTCTCTGCAACTTAAAAAAAAAATCTGCTTTTTGTAAAATAAAACACAGAATCAGCAAACCACACAGAACAAATGTGTGACTTAGTACAGTGGTTGACAAACGTTAGAGTGCATCTGAATCACCTGGAGAGCTTGTTAAAAGGCAGATTCTTGGGCACCATCTTGAGAGTTCTGATTCAGAAGCCTGGGATGGGGTCTGAAAATGTACATTTCTAACAATTTCTCAGGGAATGTAGATGTTGTTTATCTGATACCACACTTAGAAAATCTCTAGCTTATTAAATTGATGTGAGATACACACCATTTTAACCTTAATAAAGGGGAATAACTAGAACTTTCCAGCTACCCTGGAGGACCCTCCAGATGGCCCATTTCAATTAGAGCCCCTCCTTCTCTTCCAAACAACCAGATTTCTGACTTCTATAATCATCACTTCCTATTTTTGTTTATTTTTATCTCACAAGTGTTAATTCCTAGACACTTTGGATTAATTATGTCTACTTCTTCACTTTAATATGTCTTTTAAATTCTTAAAAAGTGTTTATTAAAGAATTCTAGCCATTTGACCTGTAGAGTTTCTCATAATCTGTATCTTGCTCACTTAATACTCTTGGTAGAGTTTAGCATACTCCCTCATTCTCTATATTTCCTTCAAATTTATAGCTGTATACAGAGACTGGATCATATTCATATACAGCAGTTTAGCAAGAGTATGGGTGGTTTTGAGTTTCTTCAGCAGGAGGCACATAAAGTCTGGCTTTTGCTCTCTTTTTAAATCAACTTTCTTGAAGTATAATTTACATATAATAAAGTTCACCACGTTTAAATGCAAAACTTAATGAATTTCAATAAAAACGGAAGAGTCAAAAACTGTAACCACATAGATGATTTGGAGTATTTCCATCATCACAAAAAGTTCCTTTATGTCTTTTTTGCAGTCTAAACCCTCTGCGCATTCCTCGTCTCCTGAAAATCACTAATTGCTTTCTATCACTGTAGTTTTGACCTTTCTAGAATTTCAAACAAATGGATTTGTACAGGAAAAAACATTTGTGTAAGAGGAGAGGAAAATGAGAATACAATGAACCTAAATAGAAGAAAGGAGGGAAATAAGATAATGGCAGAAATCACTAGAAAAAAAAAAAAGGTAAAACCCTGAAACAATAGAGATGATTAACAAAGATATAACCTGATCTTTTGAAAGTACAAAATAGATAAACACAACTCTTACAAGACTGATTCAAAAAAAAAGTTGTCAGGTGTAAATACAATTTGTAATGAAAATGGTAAATTATCTACAAATATGTGAGATTAAAAATACTTAGAGAATATTTAGAACAAGTACCTGTCAAACACTGGAAAAAATAATGAAATTATTAAAATATTTTAAGTAGTAAATTGGTAAAAAAAAAAAAGAGTAAAAATCTTAGGTAGACAAAAACCATAAGTAAACTGAAATTACAGTAACAAATTTCTTCCTTCCTTTAACCTAGGATTTCTCTAACATTATCCATTTGACATTTCGGGCTAAGACTTCCTTGTGGGGGTGGGGCTATCCTATACTTTGTAGATGTTGAACAGCATTCCTGGTCACATGTGCTAGCAACCCCACTCACCAGTTGTGACAACCAGACACTGCCAAATGTCTCTTGGGAGGCAAAACTATGTACCTTCTCCGTTGGGAACCATTGTCTTAAGCCAAAGTCCAAGGCCTGTAGAGGTTATACGTAAGTTCCACTAAATTGTAAGAAACAGATCATTTATTTTTATACAAAGTTTTAGAGACAACAGAAAATGAGATAATAAATTCTGACTCACTTATGGGACTAGGATAACCTTGAATTGGCCAAGGAAGTTATAAGATATGATGGAAACCTAAATAAAACGTTAGCTTAACCACATCTAACAGAGTATTGAACAGTAATATGGCATTATCAAATAGAGTTTATGACAGAAATACAAAGAAGATTCAAGGACAGGAAATCAGTAATAGATGGAATTTGCTCTGCTAATGGACTATAGGAGACCAGAGGATAATCTCAATAGATGCAAAAAAAAAAAAAAAATGTAGGATAGTTTAACCTGATATCTAATATTATTGAATCTATTATGACACAATCAATGGGAAAAGTTACATATTATACCTCACAATTAGAAGAAACTACTGGCTTCCATTCTAGGAATTTTGGCATACATTTGGTGCCAAAGTCAAACATGATATAATATCTAACTTTAATGATTTTTTACACAAATACCTGTAGAGTGTAAAATAGAATCTACATTTATATATATATATATATATATATATATATATATATATTATGGATAGTATATATGTCATTAAATTAGTGGTATTATATAATTTTAATAACATGTTGATGTACAATAAATATATTGGCTTAAAATAACTTTTTAACATATGCTACACAAAAACATGGGGGGAAAATGTAAAAAGTTTCTAAGAGTGCATAAGATTGTATTTTATTATGAAAGTCATAAGCCAAAATGCATCAGGAAATGATATTCTAAGGGAGACCACCTCTCAGACAGTCCAAGGGCTCAATAAATTTTATGTGGTTAGTTGATATCTTGTATGCAGTCTTTTGCCTTGCTTCTGTTTTAGCATTCCTTCCATCTACCTCTTGTTCCTACATCCTCCAGGGAGGGGAGAGTTAGAGGAGACTGAATTGAAAATTTACTGCGGTGGCTCACGCCTGTAATCCCAACACTTTTGGAGGCTGAGACAGGCGGATCGCTTGAGCATGGGAGTTTAAGACCAATCTGGCCAATATGGCGAAACTTTATCTCTATAAAAAGTACAAAAATTAGCCAGGCATGGTGGCTCACTCCTGTAGTCCCAGCTACTCAGGAGGCTGAGGCTGGAGGATCACTTGAGCCTGGGAGGCACAGGTTGCAGTGTGACAAGGTGGCACCGTTTCACTCCAGCCTGGGAGACACAGCCAGGTTCTGTCTCTCTCTCTCTCTCTCTCTCTCTCTATATATATATATATATATATATATTCTCACACACACACACACACACACACACAGATTGTTCATATATATGTAAACTGTTTGTTCCTACGTCATGAAATCTGCATTAAAATCTCTAAAATATGGGATTCGGAGAGCTTCTAGATTGGTGAACACATGAAGGTACTTGGACGGTGATGTGCCTAGAGAGGGCATGGAAGCTCTCTGAGTCTGTGCCCATTCCTTGCCCTATCCATGTTTTCCATGAGGCTGCTCCTGAGTTGCATCCTCTATAATAAATGAGTAAATGTAAGCAAATGTTTTCTTGAGTTTTTTGAGTCATTCTAGGAAATTATTAAACCCAAGGAGGAGTTCACGGGAATTCCCAATTGATAGCTGCTCATAAGTATGGGAGACCCAGATTTTCCACCAGCATCTAAAATGAATACTAATCTAAACACTTAAGTTTGCTAAAAGAAAGTGACACCTTACTAATTAAGTTTAATTGAGTTTCAACAATCTTTTACTCTTCTCTGTTCCTATTTTTTAGAGCATTTAAGTGAAAATGAATAGATAGATAATAAATAGATATATAGATTGACAGACAGATAGACTGTCCTGAAAAGTTTGCTATGAGTATTCCTAAAGAGACGTTCATCCAGAAATTAATTAATTATGATTTTGGAATACATTAAATACCTTTTTGGTTAAATGGTTTCCCTTTTCTGATTTTATTGTTCTTCAGGTCATATTTACATGTTTGTCTTGTAAAGCACACAGAGATGGGTAGAGAGAAGCAGCCTAGGTGGTCACTCAGTAGCAGAGGGAATCGGCTGATTCTCTAATCCACAAACTTTAATCAGTGAAAACTAATACTTGTAAACCAAGATGAAAAGCAGTGGGGATTGTATTGCTGGATTTGAAAAAAATGAAAGTTTCAAAAATGCTTTTATTAAGTTGTGGTCATGGCAAAACTGTACACCTAAGACACCAAACCCACAGCAAAGCAAGTATTTCTCTGGCATGTAATAAATGTATTATTCTGACAGACAGGGTTTGCTGAAGGCTCCAATGCTCTTTAGGAAGACTGGTGTTTTAAACAAAAAAGGAGAACATTCTGTCTTTCTCTCTAAATTTCTTTTCAGTTTAGAAACACGTGGCCATATGGGGAAGGTTTATTTTAAAAGCTGCATGTCTTTTAGTCTAAAGGCTTATTAAAAATAGGTGCCAATCTTGGAAGAGTAAGAGATGCACGTAATGAATATATGTCATATATTAACGTTTCAAGTCACTAAGAAAACATCAGCTTCTCTTTGGCATGGATTTGGTGCAAACAAAAAATTTCTGAAGACTCAATAACCTGTGTAAACTTATAATAGATTACATAAAGTGAAAATAATATTCCCTCAACGTCTATTAACTGTCTTACCACAGAATAACTTCTAAAATTAAGTCCTTTTCTTTTGTAAGCAACTTCTCAGAAGCACATTAATTCCCATAGGAAGCTGTTAAACAGGTGAGCTCCATGAGGCCTGCTAATAAAAAGCGACTCTTTGGTATTTTAGCCACATGTCAGTGTTTAAGGAAGCAGAGCTGCAGTGTATCCTTAAAATAATCATGGTCATAGAGCTAACATCCCCTGAGCATCGACCTTGGGCAAGGTCCTCTGTTAAATGTTTTATATGAACCTGTGGCGGGTGCTCAGAAAGTATTTTTTGAATTGTGTGAGTATCATATTTAAGCATTTTTACCACCTGAAAGGACACAATCTAATCAGTTATAATAATATATTAATGTAGATATTGATAACAGAAATTTCCAAATCAGTCCACTTATGTTCAGAGACATTTTCATGCCCAAGTTTAAGTGACTTGTAAACCGATTGTCTATTTTACTTTACATTTTATTTTTACCAGCTTTAGTAAGGTATAATTGATATACAAAGAGCTACACATATTTAATACTTACTGTTGAGTTTGTGCATATGCAAATACCCATGAAACCACCAACATGATCAAGGTAATAGCTGTATCTAACACCTCCCAAAGATTCCTGTATCCCTTTTGGTGTTTGTTTTTATTTTTGGTAGGTAAGAACACTTAACGTGAGATTTAAACTCTTAACAAAATGTGAAGGGTACAATACCATATTGTTAACTATAGGCACTATGTTTTACAGCAGATCTCTGGAAACTATTAATCTAAAATAATTGAAATGGTATATGAATTGAACAATGTGACATAATAAAAATATATTTCTGTCTCTGCCCTTGATTCCCGACACAGAACTCCTAAAACCCATGTAATGTCTATAGTAATAGGGTTGCTGGGGGTATCTTTGTACTGATACTTGATCTTTGACCCTGGTTCCTGACATAGAGCTTCTAATCCCTTGGATTTCCTGATGAAAGAAGCATATTTTGTTCTAATGAGACAATTAATGGTGGCCTCCTGGATGGAGGCTGTCTTCCAGGTAAATCAAGGCATGATTAGAACATGGAATTTTCAGCCCATTCCCCATCCTCCAGGGAGGGGAGAGTAGAGGAGATTGAGTTAAAAATCCATGATGCCTATGTAGTGGAGCCTGCATAAAAATCCCTAAAATATGAGGTTTGGAGAGTTTCTGGGTTGGTGGACACATGTAGGTAGCGAGAGGGCGGTGTTCCCACATCCAACCCCGCTACCTTGCCCTATTCATCTCTTCCATTAGACTGTTCCAGAATTGTATCCTTTATGATAAACCAGTAAATGTAAGAAAATGTTTTCCTGAGTTTTGTGAGCTATTTTAGCAAATTCTGGAAACTGAGGAGAGATTAGTGGGAACACCTGATTTATAGCTGTTTCAGTGAGAATTATGAGATGATCTGACTTGCCATTGGCAACTGAAATGGGGTTAGTTTTTTGGAATGGAGCCCTTAACTGATGGGGTCTGCACTGACCCTAAATAGTTAGCATCAGAATTGAGTTAAATTATAGGATACTGAGTTAATGTTTGCTGTGAATTGAAGAATTAGTTGGTGTCAGTAAAATCCCCTATAGGTGGTTTTAGAAGTGATGTGAGTGGAGAAAACAGTGAGTTTTCCCTCTTTTGACAGCACCTCCTCATTTGCCAACCCCACATCCCCTGGCCACTACTAATGTACTCTCTGCTTCCATGAGTTTCACTCTTATAGATACCTCATATAAATGGAACCATAAAGTATTTGTCCTTCCATACTTGGCTTATTTCACTTAGCATAATGTTCTCCAGGTTCATCCATGTTGTCACAAATGACAGGATTTAGGCTGAAGAGTATTCCATTGAGGATCTATATCACCTCATCTTTATCCATTCATCTGCCAATGGACATTTGAGTTGTTTCAGTTCTCTATTTAAACCGTGCCACAACTCCATTAGGTTGGGATTACTATTTACATTTATACAAAGGAATTGAGGCTTAGAGAGATTAAGAAACTTGCTTATTCTCCCAGAAAATAAATGACAGAACTGAGATATAAATGGGATATCTCTGAGGTTAAGGACCATGCTGACATATTCTAGACTACAGAAAGATTTAGTAATCTAGGCCATTGTCTACATGCACACAAACTTACTTGCCCTAAGTTCCCTTTCAATAGCGCCCATAAGACTGGGCATCTCTTCTGCCTTTTCTGAAATTCCTACAATGTCTATCTCGTTACAAAACAAATGAGGATGCATTGTCTATAAAACACTTCAATTTAAATGCTTGAGTGTTACCTGGGACAACTTATTATCCAAGCTCTACCATCAGACAGGCAAGTTACCACATTGGAAACAAAGGAATGATTCACACAAGGTGTGCATTTAGGAGTGCCATGTGGATCAAGGGGGATTAAATATAGAGAAGATAAGTTAGAATACGAATCTTAAAAGTACTGACGACAGTCTAAGAGAGTGCAGTAAAGAGGGAAAGAATGCGTAGAAACATTATGAAAAGTATGTGAAAAGAATAATTGATAATGTAATTGTGGGTAATCATGAGTTATCAAACTTCCCCACATGCTAAATTGATGTATAATGGCTGAAACAAAAAAAAATCAAATGTTTTCCTTTAAAAAAAGTAATTTGTTTCTGCTACCTTTAAGGCTAAACAAATAAAATCAGGGGTGACCTTATTATAAAGTTATCCATACCATTTATCTTAAAGATGGTCTCCACTGGGAGAAAGAAAAAGATTGAATCCATCATATTTTTATCTATTGCTTTTGGTGTGCATAAGTCACACATTTGTATATCGAGTGTATACATATTGATTGTACCTTGACCTTAACAATTTATCATTTAGTTGTATACCATCACCCTCCATGATAGATGTTACAGCTGAGGGTCTAGCCGCAATTTCATTATAGACCCCACTTTGCAGGGTTTCATAAATAAGCAGTCAAAATCTACTGCAGGCTATGTAATGTTTTAGTTTGCATATCTGTATTATCATTTTAGTTCCATATCGCAGTTTCCATCCATCAACTGTAGAGTCATTTTTCATTTTCAGAGGAGTTCTTATAGGAAATCATCTTAATGACGATCAAGAGGAAACCTGCACACAGTAGGAAAGATATTAAATTTCATTCCACCCCACCAAAATAAATAAGTAAACAAGTAAGTATATAAATGGAATAATTGAATAATGCATGTTCTACTCTGTGCTATATGGCACACACATGAGGTTTGCAGATACTTATATAGAATTAATTGACAAGCATGTAAATCGAGTGTTTGTTAATGGTGAAGAACAATAAATATATGATTAATGAATAAATGACAAGTAGGTTAAATATTGTGGAAGATAAAAGTTTTAAGAATATACCCACACTCTCAACCAGCTTGCAATCTAAGAGAGAAGACAGCCCACTCATATACAATACATTTCTATTCATAATAATCCTGCTTTTCTCCTGTCCTGCTTGAATTAAAGTCTCTTTCCCTGTATTTACCACATATGCATATTTTAGCGAGTCTTTATTTCTCTACGTCTCTGGATCTTTATTTACACAATGTGGAACAATAATGCATATTTATATTTATATATTGTATATTTATAGAGTTGTTATGAAAGTTCAGTGAGTACAATGTGCATAAGAATTCCTGTGTGTACTCTAAAATAAAAAGACATGCATCTATACAAAATAAAGGTGATATATTAGTGGTAGTAATAATAGTAAAAAATAACCATCTGCGGAACTTATATGGTTAATATAATATTACAATGCTTCTATTGATCATTGTAGTGGGTTAAATAGTGTTCCCCCAAAATTCATTACTACGCAGAACCTCAGAATTTAATCCTATTTGGAAATAAGTCTTCGGAAATGTTATTCATAAAGAATCTTGAGGTAAAAATCTAATTAGTTAAGGATCTTGTGTTAAAATCATCCTGGATTTAAAGTGGGCCCTACATTTAATGACTGGCATCTTTATAAGAGAAAGGAGAGGGAAATTTGGGTTGAGACACAGAGAAGACCATACAAAGATAGAGGCAGAGATTGGAGTGATTTGACTCCAAGATGAAGCATGTCAAGAATTGCTGGAAACCACCAGAAGCTGGAAGAGGCAAGGAAGGAGTCGTTTCTAGAGGCTTCAGAGGGCATGTGGCCCTGCCTACATCTTTATTTCAGACTTCTAGCCTACAGGATTTGAAAGAATAAATTTCTATTGTTTTAAGTGCCCAGTTGTGACAATTGAATACAGGAACTTTAGGAAATTAATACATGTAGGAGGTCTACTTATTTTTGTGACTATACATTGTTCAGTGGATAGAAAATATCCTGGAATACCCACCTTAATGGATCTTGTTGAATTATCGGAGGGCCACTCAGTCCTAGTGATTTCAGGACTAGGCTCTGATTTCAAATAGGATTTCTTTCTATAAGCATCAGCAACCACCCCAATCCCTTCCCACATATTATAGCTGATTGCTGAATTTCATATATTTGGTACAAAGTACTGTATGTCTACATTGAGACCAAGTGTTTGTTAGAATGGAGGATAACTATGGTGTTCAGGAAAAAAAAGAAACTGTATTCAGAGTCACAGACAGAAAAAACACACTGCTTATGAAAATGTGAAGAGAAGTAAGTCACTTACATTATTTTGGCCTATTTTTTATCGTCTATAAACAAGAGTAATTTTTGATTCATACGTTTTCTCTGGAAATCAATGGATAAAACATGTAAAAGCACACAGCGCAATTCCTGACCTTGCAACACAGTCATACAACTTCCGCTCTATTCACAACATGCTTCATGTGTCCTTTTCTTCCGTCTTGCTTTACACATCCTGGTTTTTCATGGTACAGATACTGAACTTACCATCTTAAGAGGGTGCGGTATTCATTGACTCAGTGACAATTACAGAAAGCTAAATTTTGCCAAAAAGCAACAAAGCAAATACAATGTCTGGGGGAACATTGTCATTGTTTGTAAAATGTCATTTTAAATTTGAAGTATATGCCAGTGGGAAATAAAATACAACTGTTCTCCAGCCTCAACCACCATATTTTAGGAACTATTGTCCCAGAATGAATTCAAACTTTAATTTGAAGTACCTAACATGTTTGCTAAGTAGCTGAAAAATACTGTGTACTGCTTGAGGCAAAAAAAAAAAAAAAAAAAGGCTTGTTTTCTGAACAAGAAAAGGATCTGTGAATCTCTGTTGAGTAGATACCTAGAAAAAGTTATTAAGGAACACCATAAGGCAATTATAAGTATCGTAGGGGGGAAATAAATCTTTCCCTCACCTATGCTGGGTTTATACCTGAAGATCTTATGACAAAAGACAGATGAACAGAAGAAAAGCATAACAAATTATTTAATATAAAGTTTATGTGACATAGGAGCCTTCAGAAATGAAAACCTAAAGAAACGGAGGAGCCCATGTATTTTTATACATGGGTTTAAGGAAGAGTGGACAGTGTGGAGAAGTACGATTGGGTAAACGGGGTATGATCTAAAGGTAATAAATTGGGGGAACTTTGCAAGGGCTGTTTAAGATTCGTCTCTGTATCCAATGTCTTCAGAGATAAAGATGATCCTTTCTTCTGGTTATAGGGAGAGCACCTCTCAAATGAGCATTTTATAACCTGCTTCAGGGGGAGAAGGGTGAAGAGAAGGTGATAGAGAGCTTCCTGCTTTTGCAGTTTTCTCAAATGCCAAGGTGACATTTTAGAGTATAGTGTGTCCTGAACCCATTAGTACTCTGCACTGATCTTTTAGAAACAGCAAAGAAGATGTGTTAGAAATATTTGTTGTGCTTCTTGTTATAGAATTTTGAATCTTATTTTTAGTAACGTGTCTATCTTCTCTTATTATCTTTTCTGTCTCATGTTATGATTCCCCCAACTGTCTCCAACTTGATGTGTATGAAAGGCAAATGATTGCAACAGAAGATGTTTGGAGAAGTAAGAGCTTGTCCCAATAGGATTAAAAAGAGGTAGAATCATCTTACTTTCTTTGTGTTTATGTGTATAGTTATATGTCACAATTAACTTTTGGAAATTTTGGACATCTCTCAGACTCATTTTCTTGAATTCTTAGCATTGATAATAGATACTGTGTGTTTTTTGAGGGAGGAAGGCATAAATTAATAACAGGTTGGAGTGTTCTTTTTTCTTTTGATGTTTGTCTTTCCTGATGTATAGCATGAATGTATCTTATTGAGTTTGTCAATCCTGAGGAATAACTTTGAGGAAGATCTTACTGATTGTCTTCTAAAGATATGCATTAGGGGACCTCATAAGCTTTCTGCTAAAAACATACATAAATTGAGCAAGAGTATTTTTAAAGGTACAGTTTCTAGGTTTTTACTTAGAAAAAAGTAAGGGACACTCCTAGAGACCAAAGACAAAGAGGAAGCTAAAGAGGAGCCTGGCAAAGGCATTGAGAGCTGAAAAAAGAAGCTTGTTAGTCTTTGTGAGCTTTGCAGGGGAGTGGGGACTTTCTTCCTATGTGTAACCTGAAGCCTACCCTCAATGGCTTCCAGATTAAACTGAGACTATCTGCAAAACATAGATACCCTGAGCTGAGAAATTAATATAAAAACTATTACCAGCTTCTATTTGCAGAAACAAATACAAGATATCTTTGGAGGTAAATTCTATCAACTTGAACATTTACAAGACTGTCAAGCATAAAACTGAGGATAAACTCGCAATCCAAATTTCCAAAATCACAATGAAACATGTTAACATGAGAGTCCACTGACATGAGAGATAGCAGGTTTATATTTCCAAAACAGAAAATAAAATCAAAATTCCAAAATGGGTATGTTTAAAATAAATAAGGATATAAATATATGAATCTAAAATATAATAAAAGAGCAAAATATTATTAAAAATTGATCACACATAGGAAAAAACCAACAGAACTTCCAGAAATATAAAATGTTTTCATTGCAATTAATTCTCAACAAGTCTCCTAGACAAATATCACAAATAAACTATTGCACATTCCTTGGTTTTATCAATACATCTCCCAAAGATCCAAGGAATCAGTGTGAATATCTCACAAACCCCTAAGCCATTGTAGAATAAAATCCTCAACTCATTTAATAAAACTAACCACATTTTAAAAGCAAAAGTTGGCAAGGACAGTATAATAATTAACATGATATGACAACATTCTCCTGAACATAGTTGCAATGGCCATTAGCAAAATATTAGCAAAAAAATCCAGTAGTGTTTACCTCAAGAATGTTAAAGATGGTTTTACACAAGAAAATCAATTAGTTTACCATGTTTACTTATTGAAAAAAAATTATAACCATCAATAGGTGCAGAAAAAAGTTGGATAAAATTCCACATCTACTTTATTTAAAAAGTAAAAAAAAAACATCTTTAGCAAAGTATAAATAGAAGGTACCTTTACTAGCCTGATAAATGGTACCTACAAAAACTCACAGCAAGTAGCATACTAAATGCTAATAAAAATAATAAAGGCATTCCATTTGAAATATGGAATGGCCAAAGGTTTCCCACTGCCACTACTTCTATTCAACACAGTACTTAATATCTGAGTCAGTGCATTAAGGCAAAAGAAAAATATATAAGGATTAGAAAGATGCTTCTCATTAGTCCCATAAGATGATCACTTATGTGCAAAATCCAAAATATATGCATATAAATTACTAGGCTTAAGATAATTTTGCAAAGTGGTGGGATGCATAATCAGCACACAAAAAATATGCTTCTACCCACGAACATTGCAGAATTAGAAAATATAATAAAAATGATACAGTTATAATAGCATCAACAATTATAAATTATCCAAGAATAAATCTTACCCCAACAGGGTCTTTAAAAAGAAAATAGTATAATTTAACTAAAAGATATTAGAGAAACCTAAAGAACTGGAGAGATATACCACATTCATGGATTAGAAGGCTCTGCATTATAAAGAAATAAAGCTTCCCCAAATTGATTTATAAAGACAATGAAATTCTGGTCAAAATCCCCACATTATGTTGTGGAATTTGAGAAGGTACATCTAAAATGTACACAGAAAATCAAAAGTCCTAGAATAACCAGTACCATACTGAAGTAGACACTAATGTATAGGAAGGGATTGCCTTACTAGGTTTCACAAATTTACATGAAGCTATGGCAATGAAACTACTGTGGGTTGTTGGTACCGAAAGAGTCAAATAGACCACTGTTGTGGAGAAGACAGATAGAGTCACACATATTTGGAAACTTGAATTATGGCAGAGGTGGCTATATGAATAATCCAGGAAAGGAAGACTCATCCATAAATACTGATGGGACAAATGCTTATTCATATTTAATAAATAAAATTTGATATCTGCCTAAAAACAGAAACAAAAATCAAATTCAGGTAAATTAAATATTTAAATACAAACTGAAAACATTTTAAACTGTTAGAAATAAATATAATAACATTAGGTTTTTGGGGTAGGAAACTATCTCTTAAACAAGACATAGAAAGCATAACACCATTTTATGCACCCATAAGCTAATGGATACGGAGCACCCCAAACTCACTATTACTGCACATAGGACACTAAATTTGTTCAAACACTTTGAAAAATAGTTTGCCATTATCTCAAAAATTGAAAGTGCTTATCTCTTACAAACCAGCAAAACAATTTTCTAATTATTACCCCAATCTCTTGAACAAGGAGATGTGTATAAGGATTCTCAAGATTCCACTGTTTCTAATTACAAAACCTAGAAACAACCCAAATATCTGTTAACAGTAGAATGAGTGAATATATTGTGGTATAGTTACAAACGAAAATGTTAAATGATAATGAAAATGAATAAACTACAGCTACAAAACTACACTGTTGACTATCAGGAAGATAAATATGAGTCAAGAAAGAAATAGAATACTTTCAGTATATTTCCATTAGTAAAACATTTGAAAAGAGGCAAAATTAAATGAGATAATGTTTGGGATACAAATACATAGAACAGAACTATATGAAGAAAAATAAGGGTCTGAAATGGCAAGTCCCTATTATTTATATGGCTGGAGAGGTGGGAGGGAAATGAAAAAAGGGAAAATCATATAATGAGCTACAAAGTTGTGGTGGTGTTCTATTTCATAAGCCAGTTGGTGGGTTGGTGGGTTCATTGATATTTATTGGATTATCATATCTCAGATTTTACACTTTTTATAAGTATCCCTTTGTACCAATTTGTTTTCTTTTCTCTCTCTTTTTTTTTTTTTTCCTTTTGTTGAGCCAGAACCTTGCTCGGTCATCCATGCTGGAATGAAGTGGAACAATCACAACTCACCACAGTCTCAACCTCCTGGGCCCAAGTGAACCTCCCACCTCAGCCTCATGAGTAGCTGGGAAAACAGGTGTGCACCACCATGCCCAGCTAATTTCTGTATTTTTTGTAGAGATGAGGTCTCACTATGTTGCTCAGACTGGTCTCGAACTTCTGGGGCTCAAGGGGTCCATGCCTGGGCCTCCCAAAGTGCTGGGATTACAGGTGTGAGCCACTGTGCCTGGCTTTTACCTATTTATTAGTTAGGACAAATAGCCAAAAGGGAAGAAAAAAAATTAGTGCAACCACTAAAAGAACAGAAAGGGAATCTATAATATCCACAGCCAGGCATCAGCATCATCACTAGGGTGTGACAGAAAGGGGTGATTTTATTCTTGGACTCTTAAGAGAGTAAGGAGAATTGATGGCCTGCATATTAAAAACAAAAAACAAAAAACAAAAAACAAAAAAAAAAAAAACAAGAATTGGATGTTGTCTTAGTCCATTCTGGCTGCTATAGCAAAATGCAGTAAACTGGGTGGCTTATAAACAGAAATTTATTTCTCACATTTCTGAAGTTTGTGAAGTCCAACATCAAGGCACCAGTAGGTTTGGTGTCTGGTGAGGGCCCACTTTCTGGTTCAAAGATGGCATCTTCTTGCTGTATCCATATGGTAGAAGGGGTAAGGGATCTCTGGGGCCCCTTTTATAAGGCCAGTAATTCCATTCATGCTGGCTCCATCTCCACGACCTAATCACCTCCCAAAGCCCCACCTCCTAATACCATCACCTTGGTGATTAGCATTTCAACATAGGAATTTTGAGGGGACACAAACATTCAGACCATAGTAGATGTGTGGACGAGTGATTAGCATAGGAAAGGGGACTATTGGAAGAGGAAGCATTCCAAGGTGATGCTAAGAATATTTTAAGACTTAAGAAAAGAATATTTTAAGTATGAACTCACTTTTCTTGTTTGTCATGAAACCTGTCCCTCAAACAAAAGTCAATGAATTTTATTTGCAAGTTAGAAAAGTATATACTGGGGTTAAGGTGGAGCAGCAGATGAAAGGTTGAGTATTAAATGACTATTTAAGTGTTTTTCTTCAAAATGCTTTATGATCATAAACCCCTTTAAAATCACATTACATGTCCACAACAAACATTCTTAGCAAAAAATTATTTTTAGTTAAGGAATGAAAGAATGTTGACAGAATGGATATTGTTACTGAATGCTAGCATTCATGCTAAGCTTTTTGCCCTAAATCCAATACTTCTTTCAAAACGAATTGGCTAACAGCCTCTTAACTTTGTTATAACTAGGGTTAATGACATCTTGATCTAGAATATTCCTAAGGTCCTTTATCACTGTGAGCCTCCATGACTCAGTTATTAATTAATTGGAAATTGTCGCTGTTTTCCCAAGCCCAGTGACAGTGATAGGAGGCAGACAAATTCCTAGGCAGACATGGATGGGTCCCCAGTGACACTTGACCTTCAAGCCAATGATAATCTGAACACCAAACTACCAGTTCTGGATAGAGCCCATAGACCAGAGTGAGAACTTCCATTCACATTCAGTGCACTCAGCCCCTGATTGGTCCCAGGCCAAGGTCCTAGGCCAAGCCTTCACTTCAGCCCCTGGTTGGTTCTTTACACTATTGTACCTTTCTGAATAGTACCTTTTCCAAGCCTACCCATAAACCAATCAGCATGTATTTCCCCATTTTAAACCCATAAAAACCCTGGACTCAGCCTTGTAGCCTCACAGCTGGCAACCCACTTTCAGGTCCCCTCTCACTCTGTGAGCTTTCTTTCTGTCCCTCAACAAAATTCTACTCTGCATTACTCACTCTCTGGCGTCCACGTATCTCATTACTCTTGGTCATGAGACAAGGACTTGGAACATGCCGAACCACAGGAGTAAAAGAGCTGTAACACTCCCTCCCACTTACCGAATTATGAGAGTTCAGAAGCCCCAACACCAGCTTAAAAGAGATGTTGCTTCTGAGATGGGTTCTGGAAGGTTCAAAATTGATTTCTGTAGATCATCTGGAAAATTGGGATTCTGAAGTGTCAAAAAAACCATTTTTTTCAGAGCTGGCATGTTACCTTTCTCCATCTTAGACCTCATATGACACTAATACCACAATCACAAATTTGGATCTCTGAGATCTGGCCCAGAGAGAGGCCAAAATGTTTACTCCTTCTATATGATTCTTCAAATGGTGAACATTTTCTGATGACCACCATATTGATAGATCTAGTTGTCCAGAGATATGCCTTATACTCCTGCCTCTACCTTAATATATCATACGCTTTTGTGCATATTATTTTCAGGGCCTCAGTTTCTCCATAGATAATATGAGAAATTCAGACCAGGTGATCTCTAAAGCTACCTCATAGGTCAGACATACTGAGCTTCTATGATTCTAGATGATTTCATCTACTTTTTTTTTTTTTTTTGTTTGAGACAGAGTCTCGCTCTGTCACCCAGGCTGGAGTGCAGTGGCGCGATCTCGGCTCACTGCAAGCTCCGCCTCCCGGGTTCCCGCCATTCTCCTGCCTCAGCCTCCCGAGTAACTGAGACTACAGGCGCCGCCACCTCGCCCGGCTAGTTTTTTGTATTTCTTAGTAGAGACGGGGTTTCACCGGGTTAGCCAGGATGGTGTCGATCTCCTGACCTCGTGATCCGCCCCTCTCGGCCTCCCAAAGTGCTGGGATTACAGGCTTGAGCCACCGCGCCAGGCCTATTTCATCTACTTTCATGGTACCTATCTGAGGTGCATTGGTGAAGGACCCATCCCGCAAATCTATTAAATGAAAAAATAATTAAAATAAAACAAAACTACAAGAAAAATACTGGCATATTGAGACTGTG
This sequence comes from Theropithecus gelada, assembly GCF_003255815.1. NCBI lineage: Eukaryota > Metazoa > Chordata > Mammalia > Primates > Cercopithecidae > Theropithecus > Theropithecus gelada. The sequence goes on along the minus strand of NC_037689.1, from coordinate 142,526,546 downwards.
TCTCTCAAAAGTCTTAGAAAAAGCACACAACATGCACTATTGTGTCATTTATTGTTTTCGCATTTTTACCAATAGTGTAGGAAAAACATTTTAATTAAATCTGAAGAGTTCATAGGAATACATTGTGATGTTAGAGTATTGATAGTTAATAATTATGTTATTGGTAAAATTAAACTGTATGACATATTCTAGGATAGAATGTTGTAAACCATATTGTTCTTCTGCCCCCTTGTGGCCTACCCTTGCAAAACAGATTCACTAAGTCCTGAAGAAGTTTAGACATTTACTCTATAAGACCTTAAAGCTCTTTTAGAGTTTATATACAGCTTTGATATGTATGCAGAATATTTTATGATAATTTGTAATTGTATTACTCCATTCAAAGCCAACATTATCTTCTGAGCAACTTCTACTGAGGAATCTTCAGGGATTCTAAAAATTTATTTTCTGAATGATCCCGTGTGAAACACATTTTACTACTATAAAATTTTAAGTGTTTGTAGTCCCAAATCCTGCTAAGGTTTACTTAGACTGAGTATAGTTTAAGAATAAGTAATATGAAAACTATTTACTAACATATTTTTGAGGAAATAAAAAATCAATATATTTTCATTTTCAACTAGATGTTGATTAGATAATATTTTGAAAATGTAGAAAGATACAAAGAAGAAAAATCACCAATATATCCGATAACCACTGCTGACACTTGGAAGTATGTTATTTCAAATTATTTTTCTAAGTATATTAACTATTGTTGTGCACAAAAAGCAATTAGTAAACAATTGCAGGATATGTAAGAATATATACATATAAATATTTGCTTTTTAAATTAAACGTGCTGTGTAATATTTTAGTCTCTTAAAATATTTATTCAAATAAATTTCCTGTTAATTGCATCTCATTATATTTCATGGTACATCTGTACAAAACACTTTCAAGAAGGTTTGTACCATTTTCTATCCCTAATAGTAGTATGTAAAATTATCTGTATCACTAAATCTTCACTAAAATTGAATATTACTATGTTTTACTAAATTAAAGAGTTGAAATTTATCTCACTCAATTTTTTATCATTATATTCATCCATATATGTGTTCATACATATATACCTACATACACATAACAGGTACATACATACTATACATATACTACATGTGACGTATGTACACACACATATATATACAACATACATAGATAAGTGTTGTGATTTGCCTCTCTGTTCTGTTTTTGGCCTACACAAATTTTAATTTTTATAGAAGCAAACATACATATTTTTGTTGATAATTACTTTCAAGCTTTAAAACTGTCACCATCAACAATTGAAAATCGCTTGCATTGTTTATGGTTTGATTTTCTGTAATCACTCTTACATAGTATGACTCATACTAGAAAGTTCAGATAAAGCATTCTTGATTTTTCTTTTCTTTCCCTTCTCTTTACAAGGTGAAGATGAAGCATTCTTTAGCAACAAGAAGTCATTAAATTGAACAATTTTCAGGGAAAAAATTATTGTCTTCTTTGGGTAAAATGTTACCACAGTATATTTTCAAAATCGGTTTATTAAAATACATATTTTTTCTCAGTAAATATCAAGTTGCTTAGGCTAATTGTTCACAAGTTGTACAACCTGAGGCTGGGCACGGTGGCTAACGCCTGTAATCCCAGCACTTTGGGAGGCTGAAATGGGTGGATCGCTTGAGGTTAGGAGTTCAAGACCAGCCAGGCCAGCATGGTGAAACCCCATCTCTACTAAAAAAAAAAAAAAAAAAAAAAAAAAAAAAAAAAAAAAAAAAAAAAAATACAAAAATTAGTTGGGCATGGTGGTGATGCCTGTAGTCCCAACTGCTCGGTAGGCTGAGGCGGGAGATCTCTTGAACCCCGGAGGCGGAGGTTGCAGTCAGCCAAGATAGCACCACTGCACTCCAACCTGGGTTACAGACCCAGACTCTGTCTCAAAATAATAATAATAATAAAAGTTTTACAACCTGATTAGCTTTTTTTTTTTTTTTTTTTTAACATAGCTGGTGTTTTCTGAGTTCTTTCTAAACTGGCATGAAATATGAAACTACAAAAGGAACTTGGAACCTGCATCCAGACAATCTTGGTTACTAAGAAAATAACAAATGAGCCTCGAGAAACTTTTAAGATTGCTTCCTCAACCCCAACTCCTTTAAAATGTATGAGAATGTGAGGTGAGACATTGTAAATAAAACATCGTTGACAAAAAATTATTTGTGAAATTCTAAAATGACAAATTAACATGGTTTATAACCCTATCAATACTCTCTTGACATTCTCCAAAATGCGGAGAAAAATGACAGATTGCCTGTTCATGTGGAATTCAAGATATTTGAGATGAGGTGTGAGGCGAGGTGGAAGGCCCAGGATTTCATAGATTTCTTTATGTTGACTCATTTCATTGGAATAAAAGATAGTTTCTAATAGATAAGTTAATCAGCAAGATAAGGTGCCTATGGTACATTTTTCTAAACATAGAGAAAGATCAAAGAAGAGCATGAAATTTGCTCCCACTAGGAGGAACTTAGACCTCTGTTGAAGAGGAACAGCAAAAATCACAAAAAAGAAGATTTCAGGAATATCGTCTTTTAATTTTTTTTTCCTTTTCTATATTTATTTTTAATTTTTGTGGGTACATAGCAGGTGTATATATTTAGGGGGGTACATGAGATGTTTTGATACAGGCATGCAATGTGAAATATTCATATCATGGAGAATGAAGAATCCATCCTCTCCAGCATTTATCCTTTGTGTTACAAATAATTCAATTACACTCTTTTAGTTATTTTAAATATACAATTAAATTATTATAGACTGTAGTCACTCTGTTGTGCTATCAAATAGCAGGTCTTATTCATTCTTTCTAACCATTTGTTTGTACCCATTAACCATTTCTACCTACCCTTCAGTGTCCCATGGTACCCTTGCCTCTGGTAACCAACCTTCTACTCTCTATGTCTGTCAATTCAATTGTCTTGACTTTTAGACCCCACAAATAAGTGAGAACATGTGATATTTGTCTTTCTGTGCCTGGCTTATTTCACTTAACACAGTGACCTCTAGTTCCATCCATGTGGTTGCAGATGACAAGATTTATTTTTTTGATGGCTGGATAGTACTTCATTATGTATATGTACATGTACTGTATTTTCTTTATCCATTCATCTATGAATAAACAGGTTGCTTCCAAATCTTGGCTATTGTGAAGAGTGCTGCAACAGACATGGGAGTGCGAACATCTTTTGATGTACTGATTTCCATTCTTTTGGGTATATACCCAGCAGTGGGATTGCTGGATCATATGGTAGCTCTATTTTTAGAGTTGAAGAAGCTACAAACTGTTCTCTATAGTGGTTGTACTAATTTCCAGTCCCACCAAAAGTGTGGGAAAAAGTGTGTACCAAAAGTGTATGAGGGTTTCCTTTTCTCCACATCCGTTCCTGCATTTTTATTTCCTGACTTTTGAATATAAGCCACTCTAACTGGGGTGAGATGATATCTCATTGTAGTTTTGAATTGCATTTCTCTCATGATTTTGGGTACCTTTTCATGAGCCTGTTAGTCATTTGTATGTGTTCTCTTGAGAAATGTGTGTTCATGTCTTTTTCCCATTTTAGATCAGATTGTTTGATTATTTTCCTATAGAGTTGTTTGAGCTCCTTATATAATCTAGCTAGTAATCCCTTCTTAGATCAGTGGTTTGCAAATATTTTCTCCCACCCTATTGTTGTCTCTTCACATTTTTTATTGTTTTCATTTCTGTGCAGAAGTTTTTAAAGTTTTGATCCCATTTGTCCATTTTTCGCTTTGGTTGCCTGTGCTTGTACATTATTGCTCAATATATTTTTGTCTATTCCAATGTCCTGGAGCGTTTCGTCCAAGTTTTTGTGTAGTAATTTTGTTTTTGAGACAGGGTCTCACTCTGTTGCCCAGGCTGGAGTGCAGTGGCATGATCTCGGCTCACTGCAACCTCTGCCTCCCAGGTTTAAGTGATTCTCCCACTTCAATCCCCCAAGTAGCTGGGATTACAGGAGCATGCCACCACACCCCGCCAACTTTTGTATTTTTTGGTAGAGACAGGGTTTCACCGTGTTGGTCAGACTGGTCTCAAACTCCTTATCTCAGGTGATCTGCCTGCCTCAGATTCCCAAATTGCTGGGATTACAGGTGTCAACCACCATGCCCAGGTTTATTGTTGTAATTTTATAGTTTGAGGTCTTAGATTTAAGTTTTCAATCCATTTTTTTATTTGGTTTTTGTATTTGACAAGAGATAGAGGTCTAGTTTCATTCTTCTGTTTATGGATATCCAGTTTTCCTAGCACTATTTATTGAAGAGACTGTCTTTTTCCTGGTGTACATTCTTGGCACCTTTGTTGAAAATGAGTTAACTGTAGGCATTTGGATTTGTTGCTGGGTTTTCTGTTCTGTTCCATTGGACTATGTTTCTGTTTTTGTCAGTACCATGGTGTTTTGTTTACTATAGCTCTGTAGTATAATTTGAAGTCAGGTAATGTGATTCCTCTAGTTTTGTTCTTTATGCTTCAGATAGCTTTGACTCTTCTGGGTCTTTTGTGGTTCCATGTAAGTTTTGAGATTTTTTTTTTTCCATTTCTGTAAAGATTGTCATTGGTATTTTGATAGGGATTGCATTGAATGTATAGATTGCTTTGGGGAGTAGGAACATATACTGATGCTGAAAAAGCATTTGATAACCTTGACCATCCCTTCATGGTAAAACCCTTTAGGGGTGCTTTTTCAGCATCAATTGAAATGATCAAAAGGTTTTTGAACATTCTGGTGATATGATGAATCACATTGATTGATTTTTGTATGTTGAAGTACTCTGGCATGCAAGGGATAAATTCCATTTGGTCATGATAAATGATCTTTCTAATATATTGTTGAATTTAGTTTGCTAGTGTTTTGTTGAGGATTCTTATATCAACATTCTTCAGAGATATTGGCCTGTAGGTGGTTTTTTTTTTTTTTTTTTTTCAATTGTTGTGTCTTCGGTTTTGGTATCAGGGTAATACTGGCTTCATAGAATGAGTATGGAACTATTCCATAGAATGAGTATGGAACTATTCCCACTTCTTTTATTTTTCAGAATAGTTTGACTAGGTTTAGCAGTAATTTTTTTTTTTTAAATGTTTGGTACAACAATGAAGCCATGGTTTCCCAGGCTTTTCTTTATTGGGAGACTTTTTATTACAGCTTCAACCTTATTATTTGTTATCAGTCTGGTTAGATTTTGGATTTTCTTATGGTTCAGTCTTGGTAGGTTGCATATGTCTAGGAATTTGTCCATTTCTTCTAGATTTCCAAATATATTCATATATCCTTTGAATTTCTGCAGTATCATTTGCACTGTCTGCTTTTTCATTTCTAATTTTATTTATTTGTATTCTCCCTCTTTTTTCTTAGCCAGGCTAAACGTTTGTCAACTGTGTTTAACTTTTCAAAAAAATGAACAACTTTCTTCTACAGATTTTGGATTTGGTTTGCTTCTGCTTTACTAGTTCATTAAAATGCATCGTTAGATTGTTTATTTGAAGTTTCCCGTTGTTTTTGATGTATACATTAATAGCTATAAACTTCCCTCAGTGCTACTTTAGCTGTATCACATAGGTTTTGGTATGATGTGTTTCTATTATCATTTATTTCAAGAAATTTTTTCACATTCCTTCTGATTTTCTTCATTGGCCCACTGTTTATAAGCATATTGTTTAATTTCAATAAATTCGTATAGTTTCAAAAACTTCTCGTTATTGATTTTTAGTTTTATTCCTTTGTGGTTAGTGAAGATGCTGGATATTATTTCAATTTTTGAATGTTTTAAGACTTGTTTTGTGACCTACCATATGGTCTATCCTTGAGAATGATCCATGTGCTCAGGCAAAAATTCTGTAGTGTGCAGCAGTTGCATAAAATGTTCTGCAGATATCTATTAAATCCATTTGGTCTGTAATGCAGATTAAGTCCATTGTTTTTCTTTTGTTGTTGATTTTCTGTCTGGAAGATCTGCCCAATGCTGAAAGTAGGATGTTGAAGTCTCCAGCTATTATTGTATTGGAGTCTCTCTCTCTTTAGCTCTAGTGGCATTTGCCTTATATATCTGGGTGCTCAGTGTTCGGTGCATTTGTGTTTAAAATTTTTATGTCCTCCTCCTTACTTGACCCCTTTATCATTATATAATGACCTTGTCTCTTTTAATCATTTTTGTCTTGAAATCTGTGTTGTCTGATACAAGTAGAGCTACTCCTCCTCTTTCTTGGTTTCCAATGACATGAAATATCTATTTTCCATTCCTTTGTTTTCTGTCTGTGCGTCTTTATAGGTAAACTGTCTTTCTTGTAGGCAACAGATCATCAGAGGAGCTTCAGCCTGTAGCCACCGCTACCACATGCCATGAGGTATACTGCCAGACCATCACTGATGTTTCCTTAAGGCCCATGTGCTCTTTAGTCAGCTTGTGGTGAATGCTGCCTGACTGGAACTCACTATTCAGGGCAATGATATCCCCTCTGGTCCAGGGTAGGTCCAGAAAGTCCATTCAAGAGTCAAGTCCTGGAACAGAGAACCTCAAGAGCCCTGTTGGTGCTCTGCTCCCACGTGGCCATTCTGGTACCTAAGGTGCAAGCAAAGTCCTCTTTACTTTTCCTTGTACTTTTCTCTAGCAGAAGGTGTTTTGCACCACAGCTGTGCTGAGTCTCAGCTGAAGACATCAAGTCTCAGAGGCTCACCCACGGCCCTTGTTGTATACCAGGTTATTTCTGCTGCTTATTCAGGGCTCAAGGGCTCTTCAGTTAGCAGGCGATGAATACTGCCAGAACTGGGCCCTTTCCTTCAAGGCAGCAGGTTCCCTTCTGGCCCAGGGTGTATCTAGAAATGTTATTTGGGAGCTAGGGCCTGGACTGGTGCCCTATCCTGCTGTGGCTGAGTTAGAATCCAAGATGCCAGACAAAGTCCTCCCCACTCTTCCCTCTGCTCTCTTCACGTGGAAAGAAGAGGTCTCTTTTGAAGCCATGAGCTGTGAAGCCCAAGACTGGAGGAGGGGTGATGCCAGCACTGCCTTAGCCACCCCAAATGGTGTCTCAGTAGGTCACTTGCCTCCCCAGCTCACTGTCTGTGGGTCCAGTTCAGCACTGGGACTCTCCTAGGAGTTGCAGTCTTTATGGCCTAGTCTGCCTTTCAAGTTTATTTAGAGCCTTTTCAGCCCTCAGTGGCACAGTTTGTAGGCACTCAAGTTGCAAATGCTGGGATTTGTGATTCTCTTCTGGCTAGGGCTGGTTTAAATGCTCTCTCTGTGGGTTGGAGTCAGCTGAGTATGGTCCAGTTAATTTTTTTATTCTCTAGAAGGACGGCACTGAGTCCAATGCCTCACAATTTCTGTGCTCTTTCTGCCTAGCACACAGAATCCATCTCTATATCACACTGCCACTGCCAGGGCAGTGAGGAAAGGGTGGCATCGGTGATTCAAGACCTGTTTTTCTACCTGTTCTATGCCTCTTTGAGTGATACAAAGTTAAAGCCAAGTACTGTAAATGCTCACCTGATTTTTCATTCTTATGAACGTGCTTTTCTTCTATGTTGATAGTTGTTAAATTAGTGTCTTTGAGGGGGAGATAATTGGTGGAGCTTTTTATTCTGTCATATTGCTCCAGTTTGTCTGTTGATGTCCTTTTGAGATGTCCTTGAAGCGCCTTGAGACAATTATAAAAAAAATTGATGCATCCTGCTAGGAAGACATATGCCAGCAATGTGTGTCCGTTTAGTGTCATCAATCTTTCCAAGTAACTTTATCTTCTCCTGGAGCCTTGGCATAATGGGATAGGATATGTTGATGAGCAACAGAACATTTTCAAATGGAACCATACTCTCAACATCTTCATGGCAATGGTAATATTCATATCTCTTTAAAGACTTAACATCAGTAGATTAGGTGATGGTTAAGTAACTAAGGCCTATAGGCCAAATCTGGCCAGTGATCTATTTCTGTGAATAAAGGTACTGTGTATCATAGCTACACCTATTAATTTGCTTATTGGCTGTTGCTGCCAGTTGAGTGGTTGTGACAAACTGTATGTCCCACAAAGCCTAAAGTATTTGCTTTACAGAAAATGTTTGCAGAACCATGGATTAGATAAATACACAATACGAATAATTATCTATTAAACAGGAAACTATGAAAATATTCTAAGGCAAAGGAAATGCAGATTATAACTGATGGCCTTGTGTTTCTTCAGACATATGCTGCCATCGACAAAAATACTTTTTTTTTTCCAATAAGGGAGTGCTTCACTTGTTTATCACAAGAGTCCTACACACAGCAACAGCAAAAGTTTTGTATAGTACTTTACCATTAACACAATGTGTCATCCACATTTTAGCATATCCTTCTCACCAACTAGTCTCAGAATTCTTATGTGACATTTTACAAATTAAGAAACTAAGATTCAGGATTTATTCAAGTCATACAGTGTTAAGTCTTCTGTAAATCTTACAGTCATGTTTCACGTGCTTTCACCAAGCTCTGTGTGTTGGCATGTAAGGAAGTAAAAATACACCACTTTCTGTAATTTGCAGATATTGATGAGTTTAAATTTGTTATTAAAGTAGAAAAAAGATTTATTTATTTTGATAATAACACATGCGAACAATGATTGAACATGGACTAAACATCTGTAATGTCTTTTGGTACTCATAATCTTCAATGGGTTGAGATCAAGCAGGTACAAAAGAAAACAAAGATAACATAAATTTTAAAAGGAATGAGAAGCGAAGTCTGTGATTTATAAATAAAAGACCACACTCACTGTTCTTTGCAGAATTCTGTTTACTAGTATTATGCTCTATGATCCAAATGCTGACTACTAAGTCTTTATCTCCTATAACTCACCCTCATAAACACTGCTGATAAAATTTTGTCTGAGGCTATCAATTTCTTTTGCTCTGCTTATTTATGTGTCTGCTAAAATGCATAGTAAACAAGAAAAGCTTTCTCCACTAAAAATTCTGTGCCATTTTTGTCTCTGCCAGATGAATTTCACTTACTTCTCTGGCTTTTGTGCCAAATTCTAATGGCATTTGGACACATGACCACTGCCTCCTTTAGAGACATAAACTAATGTGCTTTGTATGTTTATTGCTACTCTTCACCTTCAATTTCCTGTCCACCACAGTACATAAATTATAAGGCATATTTCAGGAGGATCTTTTAGGCATCATGTAATATTTTCCCTTTAATGGTCCATAAATTTGACTACCATTTGCCTTGCTTTTGGCTTTTATAAAACAATGTTCTCATTTTCAAAAAAAAATTTTAAATAATTTAAAATGGTTAATAATTTCAAAATTGTTTCAACTTATAACTTTTTTTTTTCCTGTGGCATCCAAGATATTTGTGTCGATTTTACAACTTTTACTACTTATAGTTCTAGTGCCTTAATCTCTATAAACATGTTTTTGGAACATTTACTAAGGGTAAGGCTTTCTACTAAGCTGTATACCAAGCTAATATCTATCGTACAGCTAGAACATGTAGATAAATATTTGAGGCAAATAGCAAAGGTACATGCTTAAACTACCAACAAAATCTTTTAAAGTAGGATATTGTCTACAAGTATCTTCATACCACACTCTATGTTCTGCTTCATTTTCTTAATGGATATTGATGTTTAATGTTCTTGATACAAAATATAGTAGTAAGTTCTGAAAAAAAAAAGTCATCCAAACTTGTTATTTACTCAGCAAAGATAGAAATATGAGCTTTTTAGCACAGCATGGCATTTTCTTAGTCCAAAATTGTGCCTATGAGGAAAACTATTTGTGTAGTTGAGTTCACAGAGAATACATAATTTTATACTCTTGATTATTTTTAACAGTTTAAAATTAGTATTTCCTCATGCAATTATAAAATCATTGTGAATCATCTTTTTTTTTTTTTTTTTCCGCGATGGAGTTTTGCTCTTGTTGCCCAGACTGGAGTTCAATGGCTTGATCTCGACTCATTGCAACCTCTGCCTCCTGGGTTCAAGTGATTCTCCTTCCTCAGCCTCCCAAGTAGCTGGGATTACAGGTGCCCACCACCATGCCAGGCTAATGTTTTTTGTATTTTTAGTAGAGACGGGGTTTCACTATGTTGGCCAGGCTGGTCTCGAACTCCTGGCCTCAAGTGATCTGCCCACCTTGGCCTCCTAAAGTGCTGCGATTACAGAAGTGGGCCACTGTGCCTGGCCTGAATCATCTTTTTAATCACTGCCTGAAATTTCATTGTTAAAGAGAATGCCATACTTCTATTTTTTTCAGCATTAATGAAGTAAATTGACAAACAAAAATTATATGCGTTTATGGTGTACAACATGATGTATTCATATATGTATATATACCAATACTGTTAAAACATTGTGTGTGTGTATATATATATATGTGTGTGTGTGTATATATATATATAGTGAAATAATTACCATTATCAAGCTAACTAACATATCCACAACTTCACATAGTTACCGTTTATTTTGGTGTTGAGAAAATTTAAGATATACTGTCGTAGCAAATTCCAAGTATACAATATTGTATTTTTTTAAAAATTATACTTTAAGTTCTAGAGTACATGTGCACAACGTGCAGGTTTGTTACATATGTATACATGTGCCATGTTGTTGTGCTGCACCCATCAACTCATCAGCACCCATCAACTCATCATTTACATCAGGTATAACTCCCAATGCCATCCCTCCCCCCTCCTCCCTCCCCACAATAGGCCCAGTGTGTGATGTTCCCCTTCCCATGTCCAAGTGATCTCATTGTTCAGTTCCCACCTATAAGTGAGAACATGTGGTGTTTGGTTTTCTGTTCTTGCGATGGTTTGCTGAGAATGATGGTTTCCAGCTGCATCTATGTCCCTACAAAGGACACGAACTCATCCTTTTTTTATGGCTACATAGTATTCCATGGTGTATATGTGCCACATTTTCTTAATCCAGTCTGTCACTGATGGACATTTGGGTTGATTCCAAGTCTTTGCTATTGTGAATAGTGCTGCAATAAACATACATGTGCATGTGTCTTTATAGCAGCATGGTTTATAATCCTTTGGGTACATACCCAGTACTATTAACTATAGTCACCATGCTATACATTAGACCTCCAGAAATTATTTATCCTGTGTAACTGAAACTTTGTACCCTCCCATAAGTTGCCTCTTTACTCTGTTGAATGTTTCCTTTGATACACAGAAGTTTTAAAATTTGAGGTAGTTCTACTTGTCTGTTTTACTTTTGTTGCCTATCATTTGGAGAGCATACTTAAAAAAATCATTGCCCAGACCACAGTCAAGAGGCTTTTTTTCTAGGATTTATTCTAATAGTTTGACAGTTTGGGGTCTTGAGTTTAAGTCTTTAATCCATTTTGTGTTGATTTTTTAACAATACTGTTAAATAAGGGTTCTATTTTTTTATGTGAATGTCCAGTTTTCACTTCAATATTTATTGAAAATATAACCTTTTCCCCATTGTAAGGCTTAGCATCTTTGTGAAAGATCAGTTGAGCATATGTGCATGGATTCATTTCTAGTCTCTCATCGTGCATGAGCTCTTACAGACAATTCAACGTGGCTGGATTGGGAGAAGGTGCTAACCTTGAACACTTTAGGGGACTTCCCTAGGGAAAACAAATGGAGGCTCTCAGCATCCAGCCTGGCTTTTTGAGATTGAGAGAACACATACAATTCTAAAACTTTCCCTGCTCCCAAGTGAGAACAAGAAGAATAGAGTGGGTCCACCCATAGAAAAGCCATGAGACCCCCAGAACCCCTAATCTGGCTGAGTGGTGAAAGCCTTTTTCTTTCCAAACCAGTCAGTGAAGACTGAAGGATGAGGTGATTATTTCTTCGAATGTGACAAAACAAACAAACAAACAAACAAAAACCCCAAAACTTGAGACTTCAAGGAACACTAAAACTCAAGGAAATATGAAACCGTCAAATGAACACAATAATTTTCCACAACTGACTCAAAGAAATTGAGAACTCCGAATTACTTGGCAAAGATTTCAAATAACTATTTTAAGAAAGCTCAGCAGGCTACAAAGGAACACAAACAACTCAATGAAATCAGAAAATAACACATGAACAAAACTAGAATTTCAAGAAAGAGAAAATATTTAAAAATCCAGATATTCTGAAGAATAGAATTAGTAAAAAATACAATGGAAATTTGTTTCTGCTTTGAAATTGAGAATGTGTCACACATTTATACTTGAAAAAGTTTATTTCTCTTCTAGGGTTTTATAAATTCATTGATTTTAATTTTTTGTCATCTAGCTGCAATTTGTTTTGCTGCATGAAATGAGATGAATACATAATTTCCTTAATTGCTAAGAAAGTATACCAGTGTCATTCATTTATTTCTTCTCCAGGACTTTAGGATTTTCTCTATTATATACTATATTGTATACATGACAAGATCTTTTTCTGAATTATCTAGTAGAGAGGTCTTCAATCTTTGTTGATCACACATGTCCACCAATACAAAATATTTGTGCATTCACTATCAGTATATTACACTATAAGTATTACATATATGTATTACTGTCAATTCATATGTTGGCGATATTAATGTATACCTTGAGGTCAAGTCAAAATAGACTTTTTATGTTTTTTATTTCACCCCTGGTAAATTTAGTTTCACACACTACTTATATGATTTCCATTATTTTAACTTTATAACTTAGTTTAGTTTTTCTTATCACTACTTTTCCTCTGAGGATTATTCTTTCTTCATTCTTTTTTGGCATTTGCTTCTGTAAAACAAAATGTGCATCATCGTGTAAAGTTTCCTGAAAAATCCCACTTGGACTGTCATTACAATTCCATTCAAATAATTTCTTCCTCACTATATTTAGATAGTCTAATTCTTGGTTACAGGGTAGCTTTTGCCATCTTTATGTTTCTTGGTAGAATACTGAAAATGTCTCTAACATTGGTTAACATTGCTTATTCCTAGGTACTGTATTGTGTCTGGAATTGGTTCCTTCTGGTGTGTTGGTCTCGCTGACTTCAAGAATGAAGCTACAGACCCTCGTGGTGAGTGTTACAGTTCTTAAAGACGGTGTGTCTGGAGTTTGTTCCTTCAGATGTTCAGATGTGTCCGGAGTTTCTTCCTTCTGGTGGGTTCATGGTCTAGCTGACTTCAGGAGTGAAGCCACAGACCTTCGCAGTGTTACAGCTCTTAAAGGTGGCACGGACCCAAAGAGTGAGCAGCAGCAAGATTTATTGCAAAGAGTGAAAGAACAAAGCTTCCACAGCATGGAAGGGTACCCCTGTGGGTTGCGGCTGCTGGCTAATGTGGCCAGGAATTATTCCGTTATTTGGCCACGCCCACATCCTGCTGATTGGTTCACTTTACAGAGCACTGATTGGTCCATTTTACAGAGTGCTGATTGGTCCGTTTTTACAGACTGCTGATTGGTGTGTTTACAAACCTTTAGCTAGACACAGAGTGCTGGCTGGTGCATTTACAATCCTTTAGCTAGACAGAAAAGTTCTCCAAGTCCCCACCCTACCCAGAAGCCCAGCTGACTTCACCTCTCAGTATGTATGTATGTATGTATGCTGCTATTTGCTGCTATGAGAATTGTACCTTTTCTTTCTTAAAAAATATTTTTTAACATGTTGTTACAGATATAGGGTGACCATATAATTTTATTATCCAACTCATTTCATTTTAGAGAGTGAAAGAAGGCAGTAGTAATAATAACACTGGGACAGGAAACATAGATAGGTCTATCCAAAAAAAAAAAAAAAAACAGGTCATCTATTAATTCTAGGGAGTTGCAAAGTTTTTCACAGTGAAGAATGCAAATATAGATAATTCTTGAATTTTTTCCTATTTATTTATTTTAAATGACAAATAAAAGTATATATAAGGTGTACAAATGATGTGTATATATGTGTATATATATATATGCATTGTGGAATATCGAAATCAAGCAAATAACATATGCATTACCTCACATACTTATCACTTTTTGTGATGAGAGCACTTGAAATCTATTCTGTTAGCAATTTCAATTATACAGTACATTGTTATTAACTATAATCACCATGTTGTACAGTGGATCTCTGGGAACTTATTTCCCCTGTCTAACTGAAATTTGATATCTTTTGACCAATGTCTCCCCAGAACCTCGCCCCTCTCCTCCAGTCCTTGGTAACCACCATTCTGCTCCTTGTTTCTATAAACTTGTTTGAAATAACTTTTTCTGTGAAGTGGAGGCCTAAGACAGAGTGGTAGATGTAGGGCGATGTAGGCTCAAATAACATTGCTTATTTTTAATCGAACATGTTTAAGTGTTGTTAGAAAGGCATCAGTAAAATTAGAAATATTCAAGTGACTTAAGGATATTGAGAAATTAATGAAGAACAGTCTGTGAAGAGGTCACAGGGGGTGGGATTAAAAGCACAGGAAGGTAAACAGGCATTGTGCTTAGAAGGGAGCAGGGGAAGAATGGTTTGGATGCAAAAAAGTTTGCAGGTAGAAAGTAGGTAACTGATGGAATTATGATTACCTGTTCAAACGCATAGCACTATATAATACTAAAAATACTCAATAAACTTATCAAAGTATCATGTGACATCTGCATTGGAAATGGGATTTAATATTTTTGTTTTCATTTTTGTTTCAATCACAATTTCCGTGCAATTCACTAATCTTTAAAATAACCCTGCATATGTGTATTCGTGCTTTCATAATCTCCATCAATATTTACTGTACTATTGTCATTTTACCATTTTTCATTTTTCATCGGTTGGTTTCCGTAAGTCTTCCTAAGATACACTCCTAAGAGAAAGAGTTTGCACATAAATAAAAAGCAGTGCAATGTGGTGTTTATTTCACTTAAATCTCTTTAAACCCTTGGCACTCCATTAATTCCTTTTCTTAGAATAAGTATGCATAGTTTTGCTACGCTACATTGTATTACTTGTGTATTCTTTACAGCACTTCCTTTTGGCAGTGTATGTTGTGTTTAGCCTGGGATTCAGACACAGACGAGCGTATTTGGAAGGTCTGTCAGGTAGGACCTCTGGGGATCCATTTATCATGAGTGACTGCGAAGGAAGTCTTCCTGGAAGGAATTCATCCCAGGGCAAGATATATTTCAGCTACACCAGTTGTTTCAGGGACCCTGGGTAAGTGTACTATGTGAGTAATAGAAAGTAAACTGTACTCAGCTTTATCCTTTCCACTGGGACTAGACAGCTGTCTTCTGGAGTCTCTATCACTTCTCATGCTCCCGTTTTTTGTCTCCCAGGTACACTCAGCCTTTATTCCATATCTTGAGTAGCGTCCTATGATTCTGCGCTTCCGTGCCCTTCTCTCTCCTGCCTTCTTCCTTCCACCAGTCTGCCAGTTAGCGTCCTGTTCCGTGATCTTCTAGGATTAGGTTTGACGGAATTGATATGGAATAGCTTTATTCTATGTATCATGCTCATAGCTTCAAAAATTAGCCTACAAAAGACACTACCTGAAGATATACTTTCTTAACCGAGGTTTCCCCAAAGATTGGGCATTTGTTTATCATCTTCATGGCTTTTCCCATACCTGTTGAACCACCTGTGTTATCATTTACTTTACATTTTTATTTGAATCAACTCATTGCTAACATTTCCACTTACTTTTACTTTGTTCTAGGTAGTAATACCAGTATATTCACAAGTTTGATGTGCTAGCTATGGTTTTATAATATGTATACATATTATATATAATATATACAAGTGCATATAAAACATAGCATATCAGGCCGGGCACGGTGGCTCAAGCCTGTAATCCCAGCACTTTGGGAGGCCGAGACGGGCGGATCACGAGGTCAGGAGATCGAGACCATCCTGGCTAACCCGGTGAAACCCCGTCTCTACTAAAAAAATACAAAAAACTAGCCCGGCGCGGTGGCGGGCGCCTGTAGTCCCAGCTACTCGGGAGGCTGAGGCAGGAGAATGGCGGGAACCCGGGAGGCGGAGCTTGCAGTGAGCTGAGATCCGGCCACTGCACTCCAGCCTGGGCGACAGGGTGAGACTCCCTCTCAAAAAAAAAAAAAAAAAAAAAAAAAATATATATATATATATATATATACACACACACACACATATATACACACGTATATATAGCATATCAAACCAACAGGAATATATTTGGGGTAAGAATGGTTGCTGCCTACTTCATTTGCTCATGCGAGCAAGGGTTTCTTTTTCCTTATGTTCTACCATCTACATTATTTCCTAAATGGCCAGAATTCACATAGCATTTTACTGTTTCGAAGCAGCCCACTTTGAAGCCTTTCTTAGCATTAATAGGCATTCTTTCTTTAAAAAAAAAGAGTGATTAGCACGTTATCATTTTATCTAAAAGTCAAAAATGTATGTTATAAAGTGGTATCCCAGCACATGTTTTGAAGAAGTGTTTGCTAAAGATAATTTAAAGATTCTGAAGTATTTAGAAGGATCAAATATCAAAATTTTAAGGCCTTAAAACTAAACGAAATTGAGATTTTGAGTTGAAAAGTTAAGTGTTATTGTATAGTATATTTTATGGGGCAGCAAGCAATAACAAGAATATGAATATCCAAGACTGTAAGAAAATTATTTGGTCATAAAAAGTCTTCAACGAAAGCCCCACTGTAAATCACACTATAGACTTTTCCGGAGTGCCATCATACATATGAAGGATATTTCTAGCCATTTTATCCAAAATATTGGATCATTCTAATAGAGATACAATATTAGGGTATATTAGCTATTAGAGTTTATATGGTGTCCTTATAAATTTTGTGACAGAGTTAAAGATACATTGAGTTACTCTCACTGTTAGGGAGGCAGCATGATATAGTATGGCAAGTTTGAATCGCAAAGTTAATAATTATGCTATCTTAAATCACCTTAGCCTTGCCAGGTGCCTGTAGTCCCAGCTACTGGGGAGGCTGAGGCAGAATGGCCTGAACCCAGGAGGCAGAGCTTGCAGTGAGCCGAGATCGAGCCCCTGCACTCCAGCCTGGGTGACAGAGCAGACTCCGTCTCAAAAAAAAAAAAAAAAAAAAAAAATCACCTTAGCCTCAGTTTTGCTTGTTATAAAACTAAATCTATAATGATATTTTGTAGGAATTTTGTAATTTCAATGATAGGATGTATATAAAATAATTTTATATAGTGCTATTTATACGTTTTCAGCCTTCTGATATTAGTGTCTACCCTTTCTCTGGATATGGTTATGACATTTTGAATTTGGAAAAGGTGTTTTTGTCCCTGTGCTTTTGATGAATGTATCTTGGAATCTTTATATTTTTCAGAAAGAATGATGTCACTTTTATCGTTTTTTTTTTTTTTTTTAACTTTGTTCTGGCTTTCTTTTTACAAATTAAATTTTATTTGCATTACTTTTGGTAGTGGAATTATTCTCTGGGTACCTGACGTTGACTTAGGCATTTGAAAAATATGTTAAAATTTCATAACTATCTTGGTAAAAAAAGACACCTGGGAGTTGGTTATTTACTGAAGGTAAAAGACTTGGTTTCTTATCATATAACCTCATCTGCCATATGCCATCAACTATAAATATCAGGAAATTTTCCAAGGGTTAGCTTTGTTAACTTCCTGCAGTTAGATGTGCACACTCAGACCTACTAAACTGTTTTCACCAACTCTCATTGCTACCTAACTTTTAAAGACTACAACTTCTGTTATGGAACAAAGCCTATATAATTTCATTCCTTCAATAAAAGTTTACTGCTCATCTATCTCGGGAAGGGACTGTGATAGGAGCTAAAGATTCCAAGGTGAATATAATTAAACACTTGCCTTCAAAAAGGTCAGGAGATAGTCATGGAGACAAAGTTATAAACAGTTATAGTGCCTTGTGCTCAGATAAATGAAATGGAAACACACTTCTGCTGTGGAAAATAGAAGAGGGACACCCAGTCTAGGCCTGTTAGGGAAAGCTTTCTAGAGGAGGTAAGATCTAAACTTTGTTATTCAGTAATTCATTCAGAAAATGTGCAGCGATCATCATCTATGAATGTGCAAAGCATTGTTCTAGGAACTTCAGATACATAGTAAAAACAGCCCTCTTAGGGAGAGCTTACATGCTAATAGAAGGGACAGATAATCAGATAATTACACAAATAAATAGAAAATTACCACCATATTAATTCATGCAAACGAGAGGTATCTAGTATTAGAGGAACTTATCATAGGCATATGTGGCCTAATTTCAGGTTAGGTTGGAGGAGGGCTTCTCTCAGAAAGTAACTGAGATTTGAAGGATGAATAGGAGTTGATTGATTTAAATTGGTTCACGTTTTCATTCTAGACACAAAGAATAGCATGTTTAGGAGGCAATGTAGATGTTGGGGACTATGAGGAGTGCTGAATAAATAGCAATCCTTTTCATTGTCTAGATTCTGAATAAATTCAGGGTAAAAAGACAAATGACTAGGACACAAAGAAACCCACGTATCATCCTTATTAATGGCAAAGTTGCTATTAGAGAATGTTGATTAGGTGGGAGAGCCAAATTTACTTCCTATTACTGAAGACCAAAACTATTCATATTTAACTACTGTGTTAGCCAGAATTTTTCAGAGAAACAGAACTAATAGAATATATAATTTATATGAGATATTTATTATGGGAATAGGCTTATATGATTAAGGAGGTCGATAAGTCCCAAAATCTGCCATCTGCAAGCTGGAGACTCAGGAAAGCCAGTTATGTAATTTAGTCTGAGTCTGAAGGTATGAGAACCACTACTTCAGATGTCCTTGGACAGGAGAAGATGAATGTCCTAGCTCAAGAAAGGAGTGAAGTAGTCTTTCTTGTACCTTTCTGCTCTATGCAAGCCCTCAACAGATTGGATGATGCCTGATGACACTGGGGAAGGAGGATCTGCTTTTTTCAGTCTATTAAGTTAAATGCTAATCTCTTCCAGAAATACCCCCACAGGCATGCCCAGAAATATCTTTTTCTACCAGTTTTCTGGGCATCGTTTAACTCAGGCAAGTTGACACATAAAATTAACCATCATAAGTGCCTAGTTACAAAAGGTCTTAAACCAGTAATGACCCCTATGGAAGAAAGAGGCATTTTGTGAAATTCATAATATAAAGAAACAGAGCATGACTTGAACACATTGTGTAGGATGAGTAGAACAAATGTGTAGTAGAGAGAGGTTAAAAATAAAGGAAGTGTGGATGCATGATGAATCAGGCCTTTGGAGGAGGCTGAGGGCAAGAACTAAATTAGGGTGAGGCAAATTAAGCTTCCAAGGCACAAAGTTTAAGCATGCAATCGCTCCCAGGGTCATACAAGTGTAAAGTCAGCATCCAAGGATGGGCCTCCTTACATCTTGTGCCCTGGGCACCTCTCTTGCCTCGCCCTAGTCCTGGTCCTGCTGAAGGCCTAGTATTGAAAGCATAGGGGAGGCACTGGCCTTGAAAAAGAGTAGGGATATTTCATCCTCTGAGACTGGAAAAACAATATGAGAATAGACATGTATGCAGTTAATTTAATAATGGACAGAAAATTAAGGGAGAACACATCAGATTGAGTCATGTTTCTTGATGATGAACCAGGAAGCTAAATTGACAGCTTAACATGAGTACAGAGTTTGAGTAGGAGGCTGACAGTTGTGAACATTTGGAACATGCTGGCAAAGGATAAGAGGTAATCACAAGCAGTACTGAAAGCCTTGTTAAGACTAAAGATCAGTTTGTAGTGCTTGATCACCTCCACTAGTGTGCAGCTGCCAAGATGCATGAGTGGTGGGGGCATGGCATGGCACTAGTCCATGGTAGAGCTTTTACAAGGTGAGTATGAGAGTGGATAGGAGTAAAAGGTACAGGTGAGAGAGAAATTCAGATGGTAAACCATGGGAACTAGGAATGATATAGAGACAGGAAAGGCCAGTAGGTTGACAATTGGCTGGGGGAAACTGTAAGATCAAGGGAGACAGTAATGATCTTGGTGAAGCTGAAGAACAGAGGTGGTCAGTGTCAGATCAAGTATGTGAGAACTGGGAAGAACAAGACTTATTTATTGGCATTCTCTCCAGCAGATGAGTCGATTCCAGAGTGTTTCTGAATGAGGCCTGGATGCAGATGACTGTGGTTGTGTAGAAGTGAAGGTTAATGTAGTGTAAAAAATGAAGGAACTGAGACTTGATGACTACATGGTAAGTCCACACAAACCGTGAATTATCCTAGGATGATCGTTGGAATTGGATTACAAATATCCTAATTCTCATATCAAAATGCCCGGTGAATATCAGTGAGGGCCTCAGGAGAAAGCCTATAGCTGACAGTATATGAGAAGGCATTAGAATCTGGTTGGAAGTGGGAAAATAATGAGAAAAGTTAGGGTGATTCTTTTTCCCACTTTCTTCTACTTTGCTCAGAGAGAACAATCATATCTAGGTAAAGACTTAGGGATTGTGAAGAAAGATGTATTAATTGCCATTTAAAATATATTCTATTACTATTCCACAGTTATGGCTATATAGAGTTTTTTTCCACGTAAGGATTCACTGTGGCTTGAAGTGTTGCAACACCTAGTTCTATCAAGCTTGGGGAGTGAGGCACTTCAATTCAAAGAACACTTGTTGAATAATTGCTATGTGCCTGTGTCGTCTTGCTAGATTCTAGGCTTACCCAGAAGTGTGTCTTACCTTTGTATCCTTCCCTGACAACCCTAGGTTCTTGTAGGAATCTTGTGATTGAGCTACAATGTCCAATGAAGAATAGGAAGTGTCAGGTCTGCTACTTTAGAAAGACAATCTGAGCTTTGAATTAGGCATGGGAGTAAAAATAAATAATAATTGTTTTAAAGCCATTTAATTTTGGGGTTAATTGTTATGTAGGCTTATTTGAGATCTAGATAATAGAGACAATATTTGTTTTCAATACTCTACTGCTAACAATAATTCTGCTACAAATTATGCACCAGTTGCCTTAGAGTATGTTGTAGGTTTCTATAAGGTGCATATCTGGTAGTTGAATTGCTGGCTTATAGAGTATTTACGTTTTCAACTTTACTAGGCACAAGGGCTAGTTTTCTCTGCAAAGCAATTGTAATGAAAGAAACATGTTTTAGTGTTTGTTTCTCCTTCTTACTAATAATTGTATTTCTTCCTATCATTAATTGGTATTTCAGAACTGTATTTATTGGTCATTCTGAGAGATATGCAATGATATCTCATTTTAATTTACATTTCCATGATTACTGATGAGGTTTAACATATTTTCAAATTTAATGACCATTTGAGTATGTGTGTTTGTTTTCTGTTACAATCTTTTGCCCAGTTTTCATTTATTTTACAAGAATTTAATTGATTGATTGATATTTATTTGTTATTTTTTGAGAAAAGGTCTCTGTCACTCAAGCTGGAGTTCAGTGGTGCAATTATTGCTCAATGCAACCTCCACCTCTGGGTTCAAGCAGTCCTCCTGCCTCAGCTTCCCAAGTAGCTGGAACTACAGGCACGTGCCACCACACTCGAATTATTTTTTATTTTTATTTTTGTAAAGACAGAGTCTCACTATGTTTCCCAGGCTGATCTCACACTCCTGGCCCCAAGCAAGCCTCCTACTTCTCCCTCCCAAAGTGCTGTGATTATAGGCATGAGCCACCATGCCTGGTCAACACAATTTTTAACATTTTCTTTTCTTATATTCATCTGCTCTTGTTTCATTTCTCCCATTGTTCGTAACTACTTTTTTATAAATGTTTGTGATGCTTTATTTAGGTCTTTGAGCATAAGTAAAGAATACTTACTTTAAAATCTTTCTCCAATTCAAAGATTGGCAAACTTTTTTATAAAAGGCAGGATAGTAAATATTTTAGGCTTTGCAGGCCATACCGTCTCTGTTACAACTACAGAACTGTGCCATGTAGTGCAAAAGCAGCCAGAGACAATACATACAGGAATTTGCAATGCAGTATTCAAATACAACTTTATTTACAAGACAGGCATTGAGCTGGATTTAACAGGAGGGCCACTGCACTAACTATGCTATACAACTAATTGCATCTGCAAGAAATTCCTATTCAGATGGTTGATTTTGCTCATTGTCCCTATATGTCTCCATGTGTTTTAGATTTTGGTTTCTCTTTAAGAGGAAGTGGTTTTGCTGTTGTTGTTATTGTTGTCAATTTCTTGATCATTTCTTATTTTCTTATTACTCCCAGGCCATCTGTTTCTGGCTGGGAAGGAAAATGGGGAGAGCAGTTAAACACATTTTTCCTGGTATGTTTGTATATATTTATATAGTTCTTCCTTTGAAACAGGGTCTGCATCTTATTTCTGTATGCCTAATGACTATTAAAATATGCACTTGACCTTTGGGCACGTTTTCATTATGAGTTTTAGAGGAATGTAGATTTAAATAAAACAATAAATTTCAATTAAAATATTTGATTGAAAAGGTTTCTCCTCCTGCACTGCTAACTGTGAAGTAGAGAAACTTAAAAGATATTTATAATACTGTCTTTCTTATTACTTGATTAATAAGAATTGACCCGAAATAAATTATTGTTCTAATGAGTATTCTGACAGACTCATTTAAAGAAAGTTAATACAGACTGACTCTTCCCTTAGTATAATAACAATGATTATAATTAACTATTGTACATACATTTATCTAAACATAATTTGAATCAATTTATTTGAGAACCCGGGTACACAGGAAAACATTAAAGAGAGTAAAATGAAGGCTCAGAAGAGTTTCAAAGTAAGTGATTAACACTGAGGACATAATTGAAGGGCAGTTAAGGGAATCTTTCAAAGACATGCTTTCCAAATGAATGTCTTGTTATATAGTAGTTAATTTTATTTTCTGACTTAAAAAATCATTGAAGACTTGCTTATATGCACTTGGTCATCAATTTGCTTGTTAGTTATAGTTCTAATTTGTGTTCTTTCTTTGCTTGATTCTCACATTGTGCAGTGGACCTTGCTTATTTTTAAGTGATTTTCCCATCATGATGTCATTTTATATTTTATTAAAGATACTCTAAGTGTCCTTCTAAGCATTTATCCTTCTAAGTTAAATGCTGCACCATTATTTTACATCAATGTGATCACCGATTGAAGCCATTGTCCACAATTTAAGAAACCATTTAATAAAGTTTTAAAAGTGCACTGCTCTGGAGTTTAGGATTTCCCTTGTTATTCCATTTGATGTCAGTTTCTACTGATTGTAGTCTGTACATATGAAGCATGTGATTTATATGTATCTTTGACCAAAGGGTAAAATATTGTGGAGTGTCACAGTGCATTCTCATTTTTGAATGATCCCCATTAAGTTATTCCAGAGGAAAAGTCCAATGTAATGTTGTTGTCATCTTTGACTCCGGGGGGCAGTAGAAAATAAGAAATACTACCTTGCCTAGTAGCCGTTTACATTTAATGCAATTATTAAAGCCAGAAGGAAATGACAGATTTTATGAAGCCAACTAGGATTTCACTATGTATCTTTTAACCTTCTGAGATGGACCTATAAAGGTGGAATCTAGGGTGTCTGTTCAGATCCTCATCTGGAGGCCAATAACTGTTTTTCTGTCATGTTTCTGTGTTCTCTTTTTCAATCCTTTTATGATTTTAACATAGACACTGTGCTTCCTCTGAAGGATTTATTTAAAATTCTCTATATTTAAAATTGACCTATCCTTATGCATACACATGTACACACGAGCAGGCAGGCTTACACATATACACATCACATATACAGCTAGGGAGATAAGAAGCTGCTAGCATATCATCGTGATGGTATATATAAGCATGTAATATACTAAAATAGTGGTAACAAAAGCTATTTATTGAGTATCTTCTTAATGGCAGGTCCTGTGCTAGGACCTTTATATATCAAGTCTCGTTTGACTTTATAACAAAATCTCATTTTTACAGGTAAGAAAATTGAATTTCATTTTGCCCAATGACTGCCAGCTAGCTAGTGGCTAAAGTAGATTAATAAACATATGTTCTTTTCACTATGGTAACCTGGATATCTATACCCTATGTAGCATATATTTTATGCAAAAAAGAATAAGGATCAGATGGAAACAGATTTGATGATCCCATTCTATGTGTGTGTTTTGTGCATAACAGTTATTTTTAAAGACTTTCAGTTTTGTTTGAAGTGAACACTTCAATATTTTACCACTTCAATATTTAGTCTACACTCGCTGAAAGTCACATCTCCAGACTAATAGATTTTAAGAGCTACTTTGTTCGACTTCTAAAGCAATTATGGGCTTTAGCATAAGTTTTTGTGTTCAATACATAGGTTCTGGTTGCACAAGCTAGAAGTGGTTGAGTCATCATATTAGAGTGATGTAAAAAGCATTTTTGGCTAAAGAAACAAAGAATTAATATTTGGCCATTACTCTCTTATGATTAGTTCATTACAGATCCTGCCTTTATCTACTTCACAGAAGAGTGCTGAGGGCATCTAAGAGGACAAGTACTGGGAAGTCTTTTTAGAAAAACAAAAGCAAGCAGACCAATATCCACCTTCATTTGAATGTATATTCTCTAAAAAGAAAATGATAATATCAGAAGAAAGGATTAAATGCAGATTTAAGATTGATAAATGGTTATTGAAAATCACTGAAGAACACATGATTTAAACTATAAGGTAACCAGTACTGATAAACATTGTAAAGTAGTTATCAGTGCTTAGAATAGTACATTGTTAGACCTAGTTAAAGTTCACTTTCTTTAACTCCATCTTTTCACAGGTCTGGAAACTGATCCACACATAGGTTTCAAATTGCTGATATGTTTGTCATGTGTGGCACATCCATAATGGAGTAAATGACATTATGACATCATTTTATGAGAGGCACTGCTTACATGACCTTGACAATCAAGTCCCCAACCTGGAATATAATTGTCAGTTAACATGTTACCAGTCCAGATATGTATGTAACAGGAATTTTGAAGGGCCTCTTTAACTTGGGATCTTGAAACATAATACAAGGATTGAGGATAAAACAGTGTTCTTATATTAGTTTATTACTCCCATTCAACAAGATGTGCTGAAACCCTGAAGAACAAATGGCTCCCTTTTTTTTTTTTTTTTAAGTCTTTCTTTCTTCTTCATGCAGGTATTGCATAGCATCATTTTGAATCCCACATTTTGGAGTCTTACTGGCTATCCTGGAATGGATTTCTTTCTTGTAGCAAGATATTGGTTATTAATAATTACAAACAATTCTTGGTCTCTTTAAATCTGGAATTATTTATTTATTTATTTATTTGAGACAGAGTTTTGTTCTTGTTGCCGAGACTGGAGTACAATGGCACGATCTCAGCTTACTGCGACCTTCCCCTCCTGGGTTCAAATGACTCTCCTGCCTCAGCCTCCCGAGTAGCTGGGATTACAGGTGCCTGCCACTATACCTGGCTAATTTTGTGTGTGTGTGTGTGTGTGTGTGTGTATTTTTAGTAGAGATGGGGTTTCACCATGTTGGCCAGACTGGTCTGGAACTCCTGATCTCAGGTGATCCACCTGCCTCGGCCTCCCAAAGTGCTGGGATTATAGTCATGAACCACCGTGGCAGGCCTGGAATTATTTAAAGTTCAGATTCATGAATAACAACTCTTCCTTTATTGATTCTAAGATTTTTTTTCCCTCTAAATTGGATTAGCAAGATGCCTTCTTGTTTTCCAGAGAATGGCTCATTTTTCTGTTTGCGTAGGTCTGCAGATTTCTGCTTCTTGAATGCTCCCTCTACCAGTGATTTCTCCCTGCTAAGGCAGTTGGTGGGAGAGTGGCACGGAGGTTATATTCCTCTTCTTTTCTGTGGGGCGCATAACGTCTAGATTGGAATCTGATCTACAGAAATAGCATCCGGTGGAAAGAGGCATAGACACTATAGTACTTTCCATAAATAAAATTTCATGTAGTCTGGATCAAGTATATCTGAAATTTACGCCATCACCATTTCATTTCTCATGTGCCTAATAAGCATTAGGAGTTTGATCTTTCATAACTATTACATTTATTTCAAATATTATATGAGTAAATAAAAACATCCAGATAGGAACTCCTGCATCTTCTCATCACTTAATCACACAGACAACCTGTCTCTACACCCGCTCTCCATCTCCTGTCCAAGTACAACAGAAAAAAGAAACACCATCATTCCCATTAAAGGGTCTCTTCTCCATGTTTACCTTGTATCCTGTCCCTTCTTGCATGTTTCAGAACTGTAGTTTCTCAACCAGCTCCTTTCTCTCCTGCATTATCAGTGTCTCATTCTCTGCGGAATTATTCTCAGCAGCAAAAAAGTCCCAATATCTCTGATTCTTAAATTAATTTTCCTTCATCCCCTGCTTCTAAATCTTCTCTTTCCTACACATAAAAACTCGACATGTTTGTATTTGCTTCCATATTAACTGTTATCTCAAATTCACGCTCATTTAGGCTTGTGTCCCCTCCATTCCACAGAAACTGCTCTGGTCAAAGTTACTAATAACCTCCATGGCGCTAAATCCAGTGGTTAATGCTCCATTCTCAACTCATTCAACCTCTAAGCATTAGTTAACAAAGCTAGCTAAGCCCTCTGAAACACTCTTTTCTTCTGGGCTTGAGCGTCACCAGCCTATGTAGCTCACACCCCTGCTTCATTGGCTACTGTTTGTCAGTATCCTGCATACGCCTTTCCTCTTCTTCCTAACTTTTTTTTTTTTTTTTTTTTTTTTGGGGACAGAGTGTCTCTCTGTCACCAGGTTGGAGTGCAATAGCACAATCTCAGCTTACTGTGACCTCCGCCTCCCGGGTTCAAGGGATTCTCCTGCCTCAGCCTCCCGATTAGCTGGGACCTCAGGCGCGCACCACCATGCTCGGCTAATTTTGGTATTTTTAGTAGAGATGGGGTTTCATCATGTTGGTCAGGATAGTCTCGGTCTCCTGACCTTGTGATCCACCTGCCTTGGCCTCTCAAAGTGCTGGGATTACAGGCGTGAGCCACTGTGCCTGGCCTCGTCTTCCCAATTTTTAAGTGTTGGAGTGCTCAGGGCTTCATTCTTGGCCCGCTTTCCCCCTCTAACTATACTCACACTCTTCAGTCCCATGATTGCATTCTATCTATATCTTTACAATTCTGTGAATTCATATTTTAGCTTGAATTCTTCTCAAGTTTCAGACATATTTTCAGCTACCTATATGCCATTTGGAGAGCTTTCTTAAACTTAACATGGCAGAAAGATAATTGAATCCCTGCCCTTTCAGCCTCACCCCATAACAACTCCTCTCCTATTTTTACCCATTTCAACAATTAGCATTACATTCATCCATCTCCTTAAACAAAAATATAGGGTGTCATCCTCACCCCCTATATAAAATCCAGAGCAAATTCTGTAGGGGGCACCCTTTCTCTCATACTCACTTGTGCACACACTTTCTCCCTTCTCTTCATGCATATATATGTATATGTGCGTGTATATATACACACACATATGTATGTGTAAAGGTGTATGTATATGTATTTTTTCTTCCATGCTGGCCTTCCTTCTGTTTCTCCAACATACCAAACTACTTTCTGCCTTAGGTGTTTGCACTTCCTATATGCTTTTCTAGGAATTATGTTCCCTAAAAATCTTAGTAGCCTTGCTTTTCTCTCTCATTGTCTTAGCTTTAGGACTTTGTAAAGTTGCATCCTCCTTACCTGTCATTCTATTATATTATGTTGTTTCTTACAAAAAAAAAACTTCCTACATTTATCTCTGAAATGATCTTAGTTATTTTTATGCATTTTAAAATTCACTATCAGAGTCCACTAAGCTCCCAGAAAAAGGAGCCTTGTCTACCTTGTTCATCACTGTATCCCCAGGACCTAGAACAATGTCTGGCTAAATTAGGTGCAGAGTAACTACTTGTCAGATGATTTGATTTTTAGTGATTTTCAAGTTATTTGAAGTTTACAAACTTTGTATGAAGAGATATGCATACAAAGAGATATATAAAATTTTATAACAAAGTTGAAAAAATCTTACAATCAACACCTATTTTCCACCACCTAGGTTCTAACATTAAAATGTTATTATACTTGATTTATCACATATCTATTTATGTATCCATCCTTGTGTCCACGTAAATGAATTTTCAAAACTTTTCAAATAGTTTTATAAAGGCTACTTAAAGGAGAGACTTGAGATAGTGAATATTCCCCAAGTTCTTAAATTTCTGTGTATCAGAGAAGAAGCAGGTGGCTGCTTATTTTGGCATCCAGAGCTGTAGAGTGGAATCTCATGGTGTGTTAAACCACTGTACATTGAACTCTTAAAATTCACAGAAGCTAAAAATTTAAATTGTGGTTTGAAGCTGTTGCTCAGTCACAGTGACAGACAATATCATTGTGGGAGATTAAGGGATTGTGTTAAAATGAATTCTAGCATTTAATTGAGGATGTTTAGTCTAACTGAGAAACAATGGGCAAACTCAGCTTCGTAATTAATAAATCTGTTAGAAAAATAACCACGGTTGATTTAATTCTTCTCTTCTTGGTAGACATTAATGCCCATTGTTTCTTTTACTCCTTTACTTTATTTAATTAGTCTGTTTCACTGTTTATTGACACTCGTACTTTAGAGAGGAGGAAGTAAAAGCAGTTCCCAAACTGACTTAAGTCATAGGGTGAAATAAAGAAGTATATCAGTGTTGATTAATTCATATGATCATGTAATATTGGTTATTAATTATATTTATAATGTCAGAACTGTAAAGCCCTTTATAATCATCTAGTCCAACCTTCTCATTTTATTGATAGAAAAACTGAGACTCTGAGAAGGGAAAGGGGGTTTTTCAAGGTTATGTATTTCTGAATCTTGTATAATTGAAACACTAACCTAATATTTCTAGAAGCTAATTCTCTTCTGTTCTTGTGGAAAGTCAGAAAGAGTTCATTTTCCTGGCCTAGATGATCTCTTAGGTTCTTCTAGTTCTGATATTGCTTCATTGTCTAATTGGACTACAACTTAAACCTGATGTGCTTTGTATGTTTGCATTGCATTTATAATACTTTAAATTACACTGGTACTTAGGCTTTAACTAATAATAAAAATTACTGGTTTAGTGGACAGTTATTTTCTTTTTAATTTGCATATTATGCCTCTTAATATTCTACTGAAGCTTCTTCCAGTTTTCCTGAGTTATCAAGCCTTGACCAAAGAAAAAACTTTAAATGCTGTAATAGGCTGATCCAGGTTTAGTGGGCTTAAAGTTCATACAATTTGGGCATCCAAATGAGAAATAAGGGTTAAAAAATATTATTTCAAAGGACCCAGAAAAGTGAGGGGCCCTGAGGAATAAGCTTCATGTACTTCATTGTGAACCTATCTCTGAATGCCAGAACAAATAATTTAGCTAGGTAAATAGCACAGGGAAGGGAAGGGACAAAAGGATGTTAATGTTTTCTAAGTACCCACTGTGTGACCAGCATCATATTAAACATTAAAAATATAGTGTCTTATTGAATCCTCACAAAACAATGAGATTTTTATTACCTGTAGGCTATATTTTCTAAATTGGGCAAGTCTGCACAACTAGTAAATGGCAAAACAGGATTTGATTCTTTCTGATTCAAAAATCTGCACATTCCATTATATCCTTATATGAGAATAGCTGCTATTTTAATGCTCTGTTAATCACAATGGAAAGCACAAACATAATCAAATATATATTGACAGCAGAGAGCTTCCATTCATAAAGGATAAAAGAAATACTTAAATAATGAGAATTCAAGACACAATGTTTTATTTGCATCAAAAAAGGCTTCAAGGTAGAACCAGCACTATCTTTGCCAATGGTAGGAGACGTTCTAACAAATATAAACATGATACAATGTTTATTTTTCCAAGCGCTTCTTTATTTTATTTTATATTTCAGTCATTTTGGGGTACAGGTGGTTTTTGGTTACATGGAAGTTATTTAGTGGTGATTTCTGGGATTTTGGCACACCCATAACTGAAGAAGTGTATACTGTACCCAATATGTTGTCTTTTATCCATCACTGCTCCACCCATTCTTCCCCTTTGAGTCCTCAAAGTCCACTCTATTATTCTTATGCTTTTACATCCTCATAGCTTAACTCCAACTTATAAATGAGAACATATGATATTTGGTTTTGCATTCCTGAGTCACTTCACTTTAGAATAATGGCTTCCAGATCCATCCAAGTTGCTGCAAAAGACATTATTCCATTCCTTTTTATGGCTGAGTAGTACATATATAATACATTTTTGTTTTATATATACACATAGTGTATTTTCTTTATTCACTTGGTGGTCGATGGGCACTTAGGTTCCCTATCTTTGCAATTGAGAATTGCGCTGCTATAAACATGCATGTGCATGTGTTTCTTTTATATAATGGCTTTTCTTTTGGATAGATACCCGGTAGTGGGATTACTGAATCAAATGATAGTTCTCCTTGTGGTTCTTTAAGAAATCTCCTACTTTTAACCATGCTCTCTCAATCTCCCATCCTGTCCCTTAGCAATATCTTTAGCAGATTTCATTACTTTGTGGCTATTTTCAGCTATCACATTTTAGTTAAATTGAGTGTAAAAAACTTCAAAAATTTATCCTATCTTCTGCTTTAGTGCAGACTAGAGCTCTTACCTGGCTGTTTGGAGGCCAGGATGAGTGGTAGAGGGTGGGGAAGAGTCAAAGGCAACTGTTCTGAGATTATTTTACTTTCTTTCTTAAAGGAGTTCCTTTTGTGCTGGTGAAGGGAGAAGGAAATAGTACACAGAGTTCTTCTTCCATCATTTATTGGTCATCTACTGTGGCTGGTGATCCCATTTTGTCCAACTTGGTAGCATCTTCTGCTGTGTGGTTTTCTCATATATGACGTGTGTGACTTTCTTGAGGCACTGTTTTGCTTCATCTTGGCCCCTTCTAATACTGAAGACTATCAAAGGAAGGAGTAATTGTGTCTTCCTTCAGTCTCTCCAGGTAGGGAGGCACCTTATTTGCACAGCATCTCTCTCTGTAGTCCTACAGCTTCCACCCTTTGTGATTAGGCTCTCTTATAAGTCCTCCAAGTCCATAAAACTAAGACTGAGAGGGTTTTACCCATATTCTTCCAAGGCATAGCTCTGTATAATCTCTTTTGGCCTTGCTGCTACAGACAATTGCAGCAGAACTCCTACCTTTAGAACTAACTAGACCACAAGAGGATACATATTTCTATGCTATTTTATGCTTCAAAAGTCTTAAGGGCTCTCAAGAACTCTCAATATCCTCCTGTCTCATAGCATTACCAGGGAGAAATTGCAGCCTCATATGGGAAGTGAGAGTCATCTCATTTTCTTGCAAGCACCCATGATCTCTCTAGATTATTCTTTTGAAGCTGCCCTTTGGCCTCACTTAGCTTGTGTTAATGGCAGAAAGTACTCCATCTACTCTCCCATCAGGAAGGAAGTAATTTCTTACTAGAAACTCTTTACAAACCATGAAGTCAGTGATTCCACTTATCATACACCTTCTTCCAGGCCATGCAAAAATAGGTTATGTGGGCTGTTTGCTAAACTTTCCAAGGATAAACAGAAATTCTTAGAAACATTAATGCAGGAATAATAAATTACCTAGAAAGGAAAAAAATATCCAATTTGAATTTTATTTCTCATTTGCAACACTGAAGCTGTAAGCTCTTGAATAGAATCTACAGACCACTGACAAAAAAACACCACAACAAATATCAGTCTTACAACAAAGAAAAAGGGTTTCTTGCCCCAACCCTTGATCATTAGAGTGAAACACTCTGACCATTTTCTGGCTATTCTCCTCCTCATAGAGCAATGAATTTAATGAGTCACGGGGCTGTGCTTACCTGGAGCCAATGGTCACGAGCCAGGAATTGACCCTTCCTGTACTACCACTTTCTGATATAGAACTAGAGCCAAATGATTGATTAGAACCTAGACCATCAGTTGTTATAAAGGCATGCTTATCAAGGTAGGATAGTAGAACACGTTTAATGATTTATTAACTTGGTTTATAACTTGTAGTTGATTTTTTAGTTGACAGCATACAATTTGACATTCTGATGTATGTATGTGTAATTTTCAGATATTTAGGCATATGATATGTAGAACTCTAGTTTTGTCATTTTTCTGGGGCCCTCAAATGTTAGAAATAAGCCTGACCATAACCCAAGGATTATGCTCCAACCAAGATATCAGTGATATGTCAAGATACAACAGATACTTGCAAATGTTTGGGAATTTAGAGACTATATTATCTAGGAACCTCATATGAGTAATATACTTGAGAGAAAAAAGCAAAATAACCAAACACTAAAGGAACCAAAAGAGAAACTTTAGGGTAAAAGGAAGGAAGATGAGAAAAACCATAGTAAGCAAAATTTTATAGGTATCTATATTCATCTCTATCTCTGTCTCTATCTCTATCTGTATGTCTCTATCTGTATGTCTCTAACCTATTATCTTAATGTAATAGGTTAGAAAGTTTGCAACATATGCCTTAAGGGTTAAAGTGAAAATAAAGGCTCTCAGAATAAACTTAATATAGAGAAAATTTGAATAATTACTAAGCTATCTTCACAAAACCTAGAATCTGGGGAGAGGAAAGGAGGAAATAAATGTCTTCCAAAGATCACTTGTGGTTGTGTGGTGGTAGTGTGGTAGGAATACTAGAAAATGTGAAGAATGTACAAACATTCTAAAGTAATCATGTAATTGAAGAAGGGGTAATTAGGGAAGACATGGAGCATTTTGGCAGAGGACACACTGCTTCTTGATATGGGAAATATGGGAGTGGCTTAAACAATCAGTTTTTTTCACAGGATGGAATATTATGCAGTGATTTAAAAAGTATCAATTAGACATATCAGCTGAATTGGAGGGGATTTCCATGAGTATTGTTGTGTGAATAAAATATTAAAGTAAGGCATGAAAAACATGATCTCATGTTGTGGAACAAGTAATAGGGGGTAAAACCTCTCTTGTATCTATATGTCGTATGTGTAGAATTGTATGAGCCTTCAATCAAATATGGAGTGATACACATATTCACATATAAGGTTGTTAACACAGGTTACATGGGGTGTGGTGGGCATCAGAAAATGACAACAGGCAAAACTGTAAGACTCAAGTAAAAAAAAAAAAAAAAAAAAGGAGACAAAAAATCCCCACACTAAAATAAAGACAGTGCTGCTTCCCTTCTCTCAAAATAGTACTCCATTCTCAAGGGCCAGGCACGGTGGCTCACGCCTATAATTCCAGCACTTTGGGAGGCCGAGGCAGGCGAGTTACCTGAGGTCGGGAGTTTGAGACCAGCCTGACCAACATGGAGAAACCCCATCTCTACTAAAAATACAAAATTAGCTGGGCGTGGTGGCACATGCCTGTAATCCCAGCTACTTGGGAGGCTGAGGCAGGAGAATGGCTTGAACCTGGGAGGCGGAGGTTGCAGTGAGCTGAGATCGTGCCATTGCACTCCAGCCTGGACAACAAGAGCGAAACTCTGTCTCAGAAAAAAAAAAAAAAAAGTATTCCATTCTCAAAAAAGTTTGGGAAATGCCAGATTACACTAAGTTGAATAGGTTTTATTACGGCAGGCCTTCACGGAATCTTTACCATATTAAATATGTGCCATGAATCTTTAATGTAAGAATACATTACATAGAATACATTTTTGTGGTGCACCCATTAATAACTCCCAAAAAAAGAAATTTGCAGAATTATTTGGGGGAAATGCTGCTCTAGTCATTTTTAATATGAAAGTATCAATATATTGCCCTCTGGTAGATATAGTACCATGATCTTGTTCTATGTCTTTATTCAATACTGTATTAGTTTGTTTTCACACTGCTGATAAAGACATACCCGAGACTGGGAAGAAAAAGATTTAATTGGACTTATAGTTTCACATGGCTGGGGAGGCCTCAGGATCATGGTAGGAGGTGAAAGGCACTTCCTACATGGCAACAAGAGAACAATGAGAACAAAGTGAGAGCAGAACCCCCTGATAAACCCATCAGATACAGTGAGACTTATTCACTATCACGAGAATAGCACAGGAAATCGCGGCCCTCATGATTCAATTACCTCCCCGTGGGTCCCTCCCACAACACGTGGGAATTCTGGGAGATACAATTCAAGTTGAGATTTCGGTTGAGACACAGCCAAACCATATCAAATATTTGAAGTGCCTTGTCACGTTGCTTACCATCATTTAGTACCCCTAAATTGCTGGAAATGATTATGTAGGCATTTCACATTCTTCTCATGCATCTACTGTTGATTTGATGAAGGCTGGTTATCGCCATCTTGATTACTCCTCTGTCAAATATTACTTGTACATTCATGTTGCTAGTAGATTTTGAGATTTATGTTTATATTTTCTTTTCTTCACACTCCCTCACACGTTTCAAGTATCACCATGACTCTATATTTAGAGTACTATAATGTTTTAGACACTGAACAACACTTCCTTTTCTTAGCTCAAACTTGTATAAGCTGACAGTTTAATCCAGATACTGTGTAATCCTTTGATTTCAAGACTTGGACACTGGTCGAAAAAAAGGAAATTTATATTTTCTATCATCTCAGTCTCTCACCGGATACTGTCAGGTTGAGAAAGGTACACAAATTGATAACTGACTTAGATATTTTCAAGGACTCAGAAGATAGGATTCAGAGATTTGCTCATTTAACAGGCATTGATTGACATAGTTTCCCCAGATATCTGGTACTGACAAATTATTTTTGAGCAGTATTTTTTTTTTTTTAACTGTATTTCAGACTCTGAATGCAAAGCACCAAATAATGTGGAGTTATAGAGTCTCAAGAAACAACCTGTGTTATTCAGGTGAACTAGGGTGTGCTGCAGGAACATATGACCTCCAAATCTTAGTGACTTAAACCAATACAGTTGCTTGGGTTTGCTCTGGGCTCTGGTCCAATGTTATCCTCCCTCTAAAACCCAGGCTGCTCAAATCGCCATCATCTAGAATGTTACTGAATGCTGTGGCACAGAGAAAAACTGAACGTAAAGGCTCTCAAAACTTCCATTGCTGCCCAGAAATTAAGTGGTTCACTTTTATTCACATTGCACAGGCCAAAGCAAGTCACAACTAACTTCAAATGGTTAGAAAAGTACAATCAACCTATGCCCAGAATAAGTTATAATACTGTGAAAAAACCTAAAGCCTACCACACAGCCTGTTGAAAGGCCATCTAGTTTATACCTGAACAAAATCCTATCTTTGCTACGGCTAAACTGTGCATTCACACACACACCAAAGTCATATGCTTGTAAAGTGACAACATGTCTGTATTATTACTGCCAGTATTAGAATTATTTACATATGAACAAGGTCCTAAAATTTGAGTAACCAGTCCAGCACATAATTGCATTATTTGTTTGGACT
Organism: Theropithecus gelada; assembly: GCF_003255815.1. NCBI lineage: Eukaryota > Metazoa > Chordata > Mammalia > Primates > Cercopithecidae > Theropithecus > Theropithecus gelada. The sequence continues at coordinate 142,491,081 of NC_037689.1, read as the reverse complement.
ACATACTCTTCAGGCTCTTACCAGGATTTGTATGTGTGATTTTCTGAATTAAATACATTTAAAGAATATTTTCAGCACAAATACTGCTTATTGCAGAAAGGGAAAGAGTAATATCTAATATTTAAATATCCTTTTATTATTTTTTGTTGATATCTCAAGAGCTTTAGTAATGACCAAATGATTGGAGATGGGAAAGTGGAATGAAAGCAGGGGTATGAAGACAATACTTGAAACATATTTTTAGTCTTCACAAATCAGAATTTGTATTTATGAGAAATTATTGAGTTTAAAATGAATTTAGTCTTTTTTACTTTTCATTGCATTAGACTTCAGTATTCAATATTTACTAAATTATGCTTCTAAATCACATTATCAATATTATAATATTACAAGTTTAAATAATATCATGCTTAAATATGAAAATGTGTGAACACCTTTTATAAACCAGTTTTAACTTGTTAAAAGAAGAAAGGTAGACTCCAAAATATGTGAAGGGTATAGCTTTTTCAATGATAATCTAAAGCATAACGCTCAAGATATATTTTTAGAGAATCTCTAATATCACCACTAGGGGCACTGAGGGAATAATTTTCTTTTGGAACATTCCTATTATCTTTTCCCCCTAGATAAAGTCTCACAGATCCAGAGATCACCTTTCTAGACCTTTCAGGCTTTTGTTCAGAAAACATCTGCTAACTTCTTTTCAAGTCACTGTAACAATTAAAATGCTCGCTCTCAGGCTCCTCAGTCACCTTAACTAGAAAAATAATAATTACTTTAACTAAACAAAAGATACATTTGCCAAATTAGGGACATTTTTGAAAGCAAAGAGGATTTGATGGTGTTTTGATTTGGGAAATTACAGGGATAGGAAAAAAATCACTTCTTGCCAATTTAGAAATTGTTAATATCTATTAAAAGGAGTAAGTTACCAAAATTGCTAAAGGCAGAACAATGATGCTTAATATGGGGTGCATGATTTCTAAGTTGAAATTTGGGCTCCTTTCATTTCAGCTGCCCTGCTTCCAGGTAGTAGATTGTATCAGGTTCATACTACCTCTTGATGGGAAGAAGAAATGGGATATTTTCTCTGTTTCTATACCCTGGATTTACTTTGCCTACTGTGATCCTTAGCTAATCCTAACCCTGAGTGTTCCTAAACATCATGTCCGGATGATCTGATGTTCAAGAGTTCTCAGGTTTTGTCGCTTTTTTTTCCATTGAATATCACCAAATTCTGTGCACTGTGTCTTCATTTTTTTTTTTTTTTTGGTCTGTGATTTTGTTTTTAATTATTTTAAGTCTTATGATCACACATTATTCTTAAATTTGTGTGTATCTCGTCTACTTTAACTCTTTTAAGTTGGCAAAATCACCATTCCCAATCACAAATACACAGCAGTTCTACAGCTTTATGTTTCTGAATAGCTGTTTAAAGACAATCCTAAATTATAACTTGGTCTGACTTAGATAGTACATAATTCAAGAATGAAGTTTAACTTGCTACTATTTCAAAAGCATCTGCTCTTATAGATCATCTATAAAATGTGAGAAGTGTTAAATAATCTTTATTTTATATTGCACATAAACCACACTAAAATGCTTTTCAATAAGTAAAACGAGCCATTTTAGATACAGAGAATTCTCATTATATTGGTATAGCTGAGGCCAAAAATATAAAGTAGACCTTGCTACTTTATCTTCAGCCCTTACCTTTTAGAGGCAAATTAACACAAAGCACAGGTGGTTTTGAGACAATGAAGGAATTTCCCCAGTATTTAAATATATTAATATAACCAGTTATATAACTCTAAATATAAAACCAATCTCCAATACGTTTTCAGATGGCATTCACCATATTTGTGAAAAGTTGAACATTACTAATGAAGTCCAGTCATATCTTTAGAAGGAGTAAACAGCAATAGCTTTTAGTGAATTGTAATTACTATTAAAATTCAAAAAACTGAACATATTCATTTAACCACAACCCAGTCTTAGTTAAATCAGGACTGCCCAGCAAAAGTGTTCTGTCAGTCACTAATGATCTGAATTCTGATGTGTGAGATCTATTAAATTATGGTGCACATAGAAAAGTCATGAGACATTTCTGTTTTGTAACAAATAAGGAAGTGGCCAATTATTACTCATTAGTAACTTTCTTTGAGATGAGCTATCAACTCTGCCCTTTCTGTCTTCTTCTGAATGCTGGAAAAGATTATTTTTGTTCCAGGAATGTACTTTTGGAGATTCTCCAAATACTTCATCAGCGTATCCTTTCCCCAGGTGATGCTTTGTTCTTATTCGCATCTGTGTAAGAGAATCCCATGGCCTGACCTGTCTTCCACCGGAAGAGACCACACAGATTAGCCCAGTCTTGCGCCTTTGCCTCCCTTTTCCATGGTGTGACACTGGGCACACTTCTGAATGAAAACCTTCTTGCCTTTCTCAACATCACCCCTGTTTAATTCTTTTGTTGCTGGGGTTATGAGGGTCCCCGCTTGGAAGCCAGATGTCCCTCTCTATCCTATCTTACTTAATTTTGTGCTGCTATAACAGAATACCTAAGACTGGGTAATTTGTAATTAACAGAAACGTATTGTCACGTGGTTCTGGGGGCTGAGAATTCTATGATTAAGGGGCTGGCATCTCTCGAGGGCCTTCTTGCTGTATCATTTCATGGCTGAAGGGCAAAGAGGGTGAGAGAAACTAAGAGAAAAGGGGACTGAATTTGCCCTTTTAAAACAAACCGACTTCTGTGATAACAGCATTAATCTATTCATGAGGGGTAAAGCCCTCATGGACTAAAAGCCTTGTACTAGGTCTCACCTCCCAACAATGGAGCAATGGGGATTAAGTTTCTAACATACGTTTTTAGAGGACACATTCAAGCCATATTACATCCCTATTTTGCAATATGATGCCTAATACTTAAACAATCTATTTTATTTTATGCATAAGCTAATCTAAGAGAAAAAGTGTGTCTCTATCTTAAAAGTGAGAAATCAGAATCAGAGAGATTTAATGACTTATGTAAGGAGAGTCAATATTCTATCCAAGGTCTCTCCTCTTTTAAAACCTGTGGTTTTCTACTATAACACAACCTAGTCATTAATCTTCATAACATGTATTGTAGCAAAAATATTATTCGTTTAAAAGCTACAAAGAGTGAGGCTCAGAGATGGTACTATTATTATCATTTTAGCAAAAATATATATATTGTTATGTACAATAGGAATAGACAATCTACCTTTAAAAAGTATGCGATTTCAATGCTGCAGTAATTGACTATTAATACCATGATTTGGAATAAGTATTCACTAAAATTCACTAGTTTTTGTGGTATAAACCCCTAAACTGAAAATCCTTTCAAAACATTTTCATTTGTCTCTTTGGTATTGCTAAACATACATTTTTTTCCAAGAGCCCAAAATTGCATTGAAGAGTGTAATTAATGGAATGAAGAAAATGTGGTCAATAATTCAAAATTTATTGATACTATTTCATCTAGGCTGTTGGCATTGAATATAACCTTGATTATCTTTTTTTTTTTTTTTTTTTACATTCCATTGAACAGTAAAAAACACAAGACATGCTTGTTATTCCACTTTTAAGCATTTTGGTGAAATATAGCAGTTAAGATAATGAAAATGCAGTACTTCATTACAGTGAGATTAGTTTTTCTGACTTAACTGATTTTCCTCTTAGGCTATAGAATTAATAGAACTGAATTGTTAAATGAGTATGTTTAAAGTATTCACAGTGACCAGTGACCCCACTTATGGAACACGAGAATTAGACCTTTGCTCACACCCTTCATATACCTACACCCTCCCACCTCAGTCAATAGCCTTATTCTAATAGGCAAATACATTCTGTGATCAACTTACCCAATTCAGAGAGTTTTTGGCACCTCGATTCTGAAGCATATCAGAATGTTTTACTTTGCTCGGGCCGCTATAACAAAATACCATAAACTGAGTGACTTATAAACAACATCAATTTATTTCTCACAGTTCTGGAGACTGGGAAGATCAAGGCATCAGCAGATTCAGTGTCTTGTGAGAGCCCATTTCATAGACAGCACCCTCTTACTGCGCCCTCATATGGTGGAAGGGAGAAGGGATCTCACTGGAGCCTCTTTTATAAGAGCCCTAATCCAATTTATGAAGGCTTTGTCCTCATGACCTAATCACCTCCCGAAGGGTCCTACTCTTAATACTATCACACTGGGGATTAGGTATCAACATATGAATTTTGGGGGAGACACACACATACCATGTTTCAGAGGCAGATTTGCCAGCAAGTTAATGAGTATAGCTTATACTTAATGCAATTATGGAGCTGATGTTGGTTGATTATTTTGCATCTCTTATTTTTTACTTGTATTCCTTCTTACAGGATATTATTAGCTGTATTCTTTCTCTGACACCCTAGTGTATTCTCCATGTGTACGTATTTTTCCTTTATCTAGTAACATTGGATTTACTAGGGATAAATCTGGGGTACCAAATAGTATTACTAGGAGTCATGAAGACATAACCTCAATGAGAGATGGGAACACAAGCCAGTGGTGGAAGATGTGGGTCTATAAGTGAGGAATTCTTTAAGGCTGCAGTTAGTAGAGACTGTTTACAGTTGCTTAAACAAATAGCAGTTAGGTTTTTCTCACAAAATAGAAAGCCTGGTCGTAGGCAAGTGTATCAATGTTAGGGTGTCAAGAGGCCTCTTTTCCCTGATGGTCATAAGGTGACATTCGTAGCTCCATAACTTATAGCTTCATTCGTATGCATGGGTGGCGGTGTCAGTGTCACCCCTTTTGTCAAAGATGCCAACTCTTTCTTAGAGCTCCCAGGAAGACTCCATTTTATTTCCAGGAGTGTGTCATATAGGAAACCTTACTACTAAGAAAGGCTTGGGGCCGGCTCGGTGGCTCACTCTTGTAACCCCAGCACTTCGGGAGGCCGAGGTGGGTGGATCACCTGAGGTCAGGAGTTCGAGACCAGTGTGGCCAACATGGCGAAACCCTGTATCTACTAAAAATACAAAAATTATCTGGGCGTGTTGGTGGGCACCTGTAATCCCAGCTACCCAGGAGGCAGGAGGCTGAAGCAGGAGAATCACTTGAACCCAGGAGGTGGAGGTTGTTGTAGTGAGCCGAGATCACGCCACTGCACTCCAGTCTGGGCGACAGAGCAAGACTCCATTTCAAAAAAAGAAAGAAAGGCTTGGAAAGCAGGTTTAGACTTTTTAGCTTCTATGATGAAAGTGGAGAGGTAGGAGAGAATGTTGAGTTGCCCAATTGCATGTACATTTAGAATGTTTTAATGCCCTTGCTCCATCTGAGGACTTTTATGCTTCTCCATGGTGTAATCCCAGGAAAAACTTTTCAGCTTCCCTGCAGTTATATCTTATTCATGTGACCTAGACATACTTGTGTGAGATTTTGATTTTGAGATGAGAAAATGGAGGAAGGTGATTTCGTGTGAAATCAATTTTGTTGAGAAAAGTTGAAGTATAACTGTCTGATTTTGGGGGGACTGACAATTCCAAAGTTTAGTTTCTGGCTCAACATTTGCCTGGGCAGGGGACAGTGGCAGCAATGGCAGTGATTTCCTCTAGTGCTCATTGGAAAAGCAACTGTGGCTGTGTTTCCTTCCTTCCTTCCTTCCTTCCTTCCTTCCTTCCTTCCTTCCTTCCTTCCTTCCTTCCTTCCTTTCTCTTTCTTCTTTCTTTCTTTCTTTCTTTCTTTCTTTCTTTCTTTCTTTCTTTCTTTCTTTCTTTCTTTCTTTCTTTCTTTCTTTCTCTTTCTTTCTTTCTTTCTCTCTTTCTCTCTTTCTCTCTTTCTCTCTTTCTCTCTCTCTCTCCTTCTTTCCTTCTTTCCCTCCCTTCCTTCCTTCCTTCCCTCCCTCCCTCCCTTCCTCCCTCCCTCCCTCCGTNTCCTTCCTTCCTTCCTTTCTCAATCTAGCATCGTAGCCTGGCCTTATGCATTATTCCTCAAGGCTTAACCTTTAGTCACATCCTGCATTCCTCCAGACGATTCTGTGAATGATCCAATATTCTCTAATTCAGTTTTTCTTCTTAAGTAACTAGAATCATGTTGGTTGTTTGCAACTAAAACCCTACATGATACAGTGAGCAAAATTAGGGGTGTTAAATTCAAGAGGGATGGGAGGTCTAGAAGTCATAAAAATATCTGCCAAACAGAGAAGAGAAAAGAAAGACATTCCAGGCTGAAAGAACCACATAAGAAAAACTATAAAGATAGACCTGGGCTTGAAAAATCTGTAGAGCAAAAAGCATATTGCTTGGGCTTGAACACTGGCTTCATATAGAGAAATACTGGAAGATATAGTTGGGTAATAAACAGTCATGATGCTCGGTGAAGGGCTTTGAAATTTAACCCAGATGTGTAATTATTATTGATGAAGTCTAGTCTGTTAACAATATACATGGTTAGATTAGAAAAGAGAAATTAGTATCAAGGAAGCCAGTCAGCATACTATTGTAATAATGCAGGTAAAATGTAATTAGATCTGAACTAAAATATTTATAAAGATCTCAAAAAGGAAAAGATAAACAGATGTAGAGAACAATTAAGTCTTAAAAGTTTAATAAGAATCCCTTGTAGGAGAGATCTTGGTGTCTCATAGTAGCTGACAGGACCACATTATAGAAAAGATAAAATAGCTGATCTGAAAATGACCTGTGATTTTTTAAATTAGTGAATAGGTGGGAGACGAGGTCATCCCCCAAGTGGCAGGGATAATATGGGTGAAGGCACAAAGGAAAGACTGAGTAAGCCTAATAGAGAGGTCAGGGAGGCTTCTGACATTACTGGAATCAATTTTATTTGGGAGGTTAAAGGGAAACATGTTTGTAAAAGGAATACACTACTGGTAACATGTAAAATGGATAGAAATCAGGCTTTGTGGTAGTACATATCTATCTCTTGGAAGATCTTGAAGAAGTAAAGGCATAGATATATCTTCAATTGAGTGATTATACCAGTATTTGAAATGACTGGATTAGAAGTCATTTCCAGGACTGTAGGGACTGCAATAAGTGTGGGCAAACAGGTAGCTAATGTATTAAACTCAGTGTGCACTAGAAGGTCTAAGATAGCTGTGGTCACACTTAAAAAGTAAAGGAAAGAGAAATGGCAGAAATGGGTGACAATTGGGAGAAAGATAAAATGCAAACAGATGTCAAAGATGACTACAAAGTCTTCTGCCCAGCAGAGCTGTGGTCATGTGGAAAGGAGAGCTGTTCTATGGGGAATTATATGTGGTACTCAAGGTGCATATAAAGCATAGGCTTTCTTATCTAGCAAAATTGATTCAGGTTCCAGCTCTGCCACTTACTAGCCAAGTCTTCATTTCATAATGAACACCTGATACAAGTACAGTTTAGTAGAAATAAGAAGTTGATCACTTCGTCAATGACTCTACCTCTCATTCAGAATCAAGTCTAAATTCATGAACATTTCATATCATATTCACTTTTTCCTCTGTCACCAGTCTCAACTTCTGTAACCATGCACCAGCCCTCTCCATACACACACTGACACATTAGCCATATAAAGCTTCTTAAAGGACCAAGGTTTACCTCATTTTCTCATTTCTCTGTTCCTTTATTCATATTCACTTGTAACACTTTCTCTCCCTATCCTTGCTAATATATCTTTTCGTTTTTTCAACTTAACGTTCATCTCTTGTAGGAAAAACCTCATTTGGCCTCATCTCAGTGATTGTAATCTACATTTACATCAATGCAAGCCTTTATTACAGTGTATTATCATAGCATTTTATACGTGTTTGACTTCTCCATTAGACTGCATTCATTGACAGCACCAATACTGTCTCATTTGTCTTTGTGTTTCTAGTGCCTACCAAAATATCCACATATAGTAGGGTCACAATAAATATTGAATGTATAAATGATCACCTTATGAGCCTGAGCTTGATGAATCATTCTAAGGATCAGGGCTGTTTTGTTTGTAATGCCAAGTATCTTTTATGTAATGTAGCTTTGTAAACAACATTCCTTACTCCCTCTCTATAAGCTGAAGTCAAGGTTTGGAAGCTATCTATACAGCTACCACAATGGCTGGCAGATCAGCTTCTATGACATCTGTAGCGCACATTGCTTATCCACAAGAGAGAATATTTTTTCTTGGTGCCTAGTAAGAATGAATTGTTCCTACTGTAATATACATAAAAGAGAAAAAAAATACATTTGTTAATAGAAAAATAAAACATGCAGTTAGATATTTAAAATGTAATAATTTTAGAAAACTTTTGCTAGAAAGTTATAATTTTTTTTCAAAAAAGGGATGAGGTAGTTAATATTCAAACTATATAATGAATTCAAATGACCCAATAGCAAGAAAACAAACAACCTGATTAAGAAATGGACAAAGGTCCTGAACAGACATTTCTCAAAAAAGACGTACAAATAGCCAGCAGGTATATCAAAAAATGCTCATTACTCATCATCAGGAAAATGCAAATCAAAACCATGATGAGGTCTAACTTCATATCTTTTAGAATGGCTATTATTTTTTAAAAAGAGTATTGGTGAAGATGTGAAGAAAAGAGAATGCTTTTACGCCTTGGGTGGTATATAAATTGGTGCAGCCACTCTGGAGAACAGTATGGAGATTCCTCTAAAAATTAAAAATGCCATATGGTCTAGCAATCCCACTTCTGGGTATATATCCAAAGAAATGGAATTCAATATGTCAAAGAGGTATCTGGTCTCCCATGCTCGTTCCAGCAGTATTCACAAATGGCCAAGTTGAGGAAGCAACGTAAGTACCCATCAATGGATGAATTGATAAAGAACATTTGGTCTATACATACAGTAGAATATTATTTACACTCCGTAAAGGAAATCGTGTCATTTACAATAACATAAATGAATTGGAAGACATGATGCTAAATGAAATAAATCAGAAAGACAAGTACTACATGATATCACTTAAATGAGGATTCTAACACAGTCATCATCATAGGAGCAGAGAGTAGGATGATGGTTGTTAATGGTTGACAAAAGGGGGAAACAGAGAGATATCAGTCAAAAGTTGCAAAGTTTCAGTTATGTGAGATAAATAAGCTCTAGAGCTCTACTGTACAGCCTAGGGTCTACAGTTAACAATACTGTAGTATGTATTTTTTTAAAATTGTGAAATACTCTTATCAAGAATAATAATTATAATTTAAAAAAGGCAATAGAAAACTATTGGAGTAGATGGATATGTTTATGGCATAGATTATGGTGATGGTTGTATGGGTATATACTTATACCCAAAGTCATCAGGTTGCATACATTAAGCATGTGCAGATTTTTTATGTCAGTCATACCTCAATAAAACGGTTAAAAATTTTTATAAAAATAATCTATGTGGCACTGACTAGAAAAAAAAATAGGGAGGGACAGCGGTGTCTTGGGCTGGATCCAGAAACAGAAAAGTAACTTTAAATGGAAAACAAAAATGTACAAGGTCTAGAATCAATGTTGGTTTCTTGGATTCGACAAATGTCCCATTATACTGTAAGATGTTAATAGGGGACAATAGGTAAGAAGTGTGGGCAAAATCTTTACTAACTGTGCAACTTTTCTGTGACTAAGTATTCCAAAACAATATTTATTTTAAAACATAGGGTAGAGGTTGCACAACAGCATGACTATACTAAATGCCACTGAAATGTACACATAAATATACTTAAAATGGCAAACTTTTTGTTACACATAATGTATGTTTTACCACATTTGAAAAAATAAGTACCTGGGTGGCAGAATCAATCATACTCCAAGTCTCAGCATCACACTATATACCAAGGTAGCAGACCTGCATGTGTACCTTCTGAATTTAAAATAAAAGTTAAAATTATTTTTAAAAAGTTAAAAAATAATGCAATAAAATAGAGCCAAGTGATCATTTGCGGACTACAAGTTACACACATACTCTGAATTTCTGGAAAACCTACATGTCTGCTTGACTTTGGGACTTTCATAACTGACTGTTCTTGTCTATGCCACCTGAATCACCCAATAATAGGCTGTAGCTTGCATTAACCAATCAGAACTCAGCTGCATCAACCAATCAGAACTAAGCAAATTTGAATCCTGTATTTGCATAAGATGACCTGAGTGGGAATTTTATAAATGCTGAAACCTTCCTTTGTTTCATGGAATGCACTTTCCCTTGAAGCTGAAGGTTGTGTCGTCCTAGTTTGCAAACTGTTTACTGAAATAAAGTCTCTTTTCTCTGAAAGACAAAATGGGGGAAGATTAGATATGCTCTGGGATAGGTGTAGTAAGGGGAACGAGATAGCAATTTTTAAGCAATTTTTGCACGTCTGCAGTATTTCAGGCACTATACTAGAAATAAAAAGGATATTTTCATTTCCGGTATTACTGATGAGTCCACTGAGATTTCATGAATTTGGGTAATTATCATATCTGTGTTACACTCTGGGTTTGCTTTAATCCAAGTTTAAGTGAGAGGCCCTGGAGTGTATATTTTTCAAAGAGTAACCCGGATGAGTGCAATGATCAGCCAAATTTGAAAACTACTGCTCTAAGCCTTTTACATCCTCTGCCTCTACGAGTATTTCTCTTATCTTGAAGATGAAAGCAGGCAGTGTAGGATCTTGTTTAATGTGGACCCTGAGAACTGGACAGACTCTTATAGCCCAAGGTCATTGCATTAAATGCTGCAGTGAAGCTAGAAGAGCAAGATATAAGGAGAAATGTGATAGAATTGGATCAAATATCATAATCCATCTAAAGTTCCAACTAGAGAAGTACAATTTGCCCTGAAAATTCTGGGTCATGTATTATAGCCTGAACTCAGCTCCACAATATCAATTGGTATATTTGGCCACTTCTTGCATTCCATCTCCATAGATGTCATTGGCTGCAGAGACCTCTAGTCACCAGGCAATTTTCAGATATAGTAAAAAAAGATAATTAGAGGCTGGCAGGGTGAATGGATTAAGGTAGTATGCACAGAGGTTCAGAAAATAACCAAGCAAACACTTAAGAAAACAAACAATCGTGTTTCTTAATTCACTGAGAAAATAGAAGCAATTAGAAGAGACTTCCACAGACTTCCAGAGCTACATCTCTTCATCTATTTATATATGTGGTCATATTCACTGTCTGTTCTGCTGTAACTATGCATTAACTGTGTTCCTATCTAAAGGCCAGCTTGTATACTTCTTTCATTAGATCCCAAACACTCTGACTTACTAACATGAAGATATTGCTGCAGCATCATGACCTTTCCTACTAGATATTTCAATTTGGAAGACAGCTATGCTGCTATTTTACCCATCCATTAAAAAAAAAACTAACTAAACAAAGCAAAAGGACCCAAACCAAGAAATATTTCTCTTAACCTCTGGATCACACCCTGATTAGCTGTCTACCATCGTATTTCTTTGTCCTGCTTTACTGCAGAGATCTTTAAAAGAGATGTCTCGATAGCCTGTCTTGAATTCCTCTCCTGTCATTCTACCTTGAATCCAGAATCTTGCCTCTGCTGCTCTGTCAAAAGCTCTCTTGGTTAAGATCACCAATGCCATCTTCATTGCTAAATCCAATGTTCAGTCCTCATTTCTCAACTCACTTGGCTGATTCAGCAGCATTTCCCACAGCTGATTACTCCTTTCTCTCAGAAACACTTTCTTCACTTGGCTTCCAGGACCAAGTTTTCCTGCTCCATCTCACTGACTGCACCTTCTTAGTCTCCGGATTCCTCCTCGTTCCTCCGACTTCTGAAATTTGGAAAATACCAGGCTCAGTCTTGGAGCCTCTTTTTCTGTCACTGACTCTCTCTATACTGCATGTATTTTTCCATGTTTTTTAAAATTACACTTTAAATTTTGGGGATGCATGTGCAGAACATGCAGGTTTGTTACATAGGTATAAACGTGCCGTGGTGGTTTGCTGCTCCCATCAACCCATCATCTACATTAGGTATTTCTCCTAATGGCATCCCTCCCCTAACCCCCCAACCCCTGACAGGCCCAATGTGTGATGTTCCCCTCCCTGTGTCCATGTGTTCTCATTGTTCAACTTCCGCTTATAAGCGAGAACATGCAGTGTTTGGTTTTCTGTTCCTGTGTCAGTTTGCTGAGAATGATGGTTCCCAGTTTCATCCATGTTCCTGTAAAGGACATGAACTCATCCTTTTTATGGTGTATAGTATTCCGTGGTGTAGATGTGCCACATTTTCTTTATCAAGTCTGTCATTGATGGGCATTTGGGTTGGTTCCAAGGCTTAGCTATTGTGAACAGTGCTGCAATAAACATATGTGTGCATGTGTCTTTATAGTAGAATAATTTATAATCTTTTGGGTATATACCCAGTAATGAGATTGCTGGGTCAAATGGTATTTCCGGTTCTAGATCCTTGAGGAATTGCTACACTGTCTTCCACAATGGTTGAACTAATTTACATTCCCACCAACAGTGTAAAAGCATTCCTGTTTTTCCACAACCTCTCCAGCATCTGTTGTTTCCTGACTTTTTAATGATCGCCATTCTAACTGGAGTGAGATGGTATCTCATTGTGGTTTTGATTTGCATTTCTCTAATGACCAGTGATGATGAGCTTTCTTTCATATGTTTGTTTGCTGCATAAATGTTGTCTTTTGAAAAGTATGTGTTCATATCCTTCCCCAACTTTTTTTTTTTTTTTTTTTTTTTGAGACGGAGTCTCGCTCTGTCACCCAGGCTGGAGTGCAGTGGCACAATCTCGACTCACTGCAAGCTCTGCCTCCCAGGTTCACGCCATTCTCCTGCCTCAGCCTCCTGAGTAGCTGGGACTACAGGCACCTGCCACCACACCTGGCTAATTTTTTTGTATTTTTAGTAGGAACGGGGTTTCACCATGTTAGCCAGGATGGTCTTGATCTCCTGACCTCATGATCCGCCTGCCTCGGCCTCCCAAAGTGCTGGGATTACAGGTGTGAGCCACTGCATCCAGCCTCCTTCCCCCACTTTTTGATGGGATTGTTTTTTTCTTGTAAATTTGTTTAAATTTCTTGTAGATTCTGGATGTTAGCCCTTTGTCAGATGGATAGATTGCAAAAATTTTCTCCCATTCTGCAGGTTGCCTGTTCACTCTGATGAAAGTTTCTTTTGCTGTGTAGAAGTTCTTTAGTTTAATTAGATCCCATTTATCAATTTTGGCTTTTGTTGTCATTGCTTTTGGTGTTTTAATCATGAAGTCTTTGGCCATGCCTATGACCTGAATGGCATTGCCTAGGTTTTCTTGTAGGGTTTTTCTGGTTTTAGGTCTTACATTTAAGTCTTTAATCTATCTTTTGTTAATTTTTGTATAAGGTGTAAGGAAGGGGTCCAGTTTCAGTTTTCTGCATATGGCTAGCCAGTTTTCCCAACACCATTCATTAAATAGGGAATTCTTTCCCCATTGCTTGTTTTTGTCAGGTTTGTCAAAGATCCGATGGTTGTAGATGTGTGGTGTTATTTCTGAGGCCTCTGTTCTGTTCCATTGATCTATATTTCTGTTTTAGTACCAGTATTAATATTCCATGTATGTGTTGATGGTTCCCAAGTGTATTGGTCTGTTCTTATGCTGCAAATAAAGACATACCTGAGACTGGGTAATTTATAAGGGAAAGAGGTTTAATGAACTCACAGGTACACATGGCCGGGGAGGCCTCACAATTATGGCGGAAGAAAAAGGAAGAGCAAAGGGATGTCTTACATGGGGGAAGAGAGAGAGCGTGTACAGGGGAACTCCCCTTTAGTAAAACCATAAGATCTCATGAGACTTATTTACTATCACAGGAATAGCATGGGAAAGACCCACCCCCATGATTCAATTACCTGCCACTGAGTCCCTCCCATGACATGTGGGAATTATGGGAACTACAATTCAAGATGAGATTTGCTTGGGACACAGCCAAACCATCCAAGTTTATGTTGCCATCCGGGAGCCCTCCCTTGAACTCCATGTTTTCGATAGAAAACTGCCTCCTCGACATCTCCACTTAGACAGCTAATGCCCAATTGAATTGCTGATCTTCCCAAAACAAGCCCCCTTCTGCAGTTTTCCCATCTGAGTTAACTGTCGGTCTATTCTTCTGGTTTCTCAGGCTGAAAACCTAGAGTGATCTTTGACTATTCTGTTTTTCTCACACCCCAACTATTACTACATACATATATTAAGTCTTCTCCAATCTAACTTCCACACTTTCACAGAGTAAAGTTTTAGAAAATGTAAATTCTATTATAGTATTTTGGTATTTAAAGTTATATCTACACTGATTAGCATGGGATTCAATTGTCTACATGACCTGCCCCCTCCTACCTCTTACTTCAGTCTTCCCCTAGGCCCAAAATATTATGCTCCACCCTACCGACATCCTTGCGATTATCCTAAACCATCAGGGACTTTAGGAAGTTATGCATCTTTCATACTTTCCCTTCTCCCTGAAATCTCCTCCTCACTCCAGGAGGGTTATTTCCTGAGTCCATGAATATGTGATTGGAGTAGACACATTTGGTAGTGAACAGAGCTCTCACATTAGTTTCTTAGCCTGTGAGGTAAGAATATTAGACCAAGCAACTTACTTCATAGTAAAGGAGGCTCAGCAGTGAGCATGTAATCATGAGAGCTACTGTTGCTATCACATATCACATGACCAAGATGCTACTGACCTGAGAATGATAAAATAACCAATTAAAAACATGGAAGAGGTACCAGCTTAGAGATGATACCCCACTGAGACAGGACATCATCCTCAAGGACACAGAATCTACTCTAAATTAAGGGTAGTCATATTGAGCTTTGCTCCCAGTAGTTAAAATGCATGAGTCTAGGAAACAAGTCCTGTAAGTCCTCACTCATCATAATTCCCAGTGATCCACTCATAGAATTTGTCCTTCCTGTTACCACAGCTCTGGGACCTTCAGGTTTAGCAGTCTTAATTCATAGAGGGGGGATGCTTTCACCAGGGGACACATCAATGGTCTCATCAAATTTAAGCTATGGCTTTCTCCCTCTCACTTGAGGCTCAGTGTGTCGAGAGACTGCATCAGGCACAGAAAGACATCACTTCCAACGGGAATCATTGGCATTGATCATAAGGAGGAGATAGGCCTGCTGTTTCACAATGGGGCTGAGAGAATACGTTTGACACCCAGATAATACACTTGTATTTCTCTTGTTACTTCCTTGGCTGAGGCTCTTCCTCTTCCTAAACCTACGTTACTTCCTTGCCCATAGTTGTTGCTTCTGAGAGCATGCCCAATAAATAAATCTATTGCACACTAATCTCTCTCTCTGGGTCTGTTTCCCAGGGACCCTGACCAAAGCCAAACGCTTTTTCCATCTTTGTAGAATAAGGTTCTCCTTTCTGTTAAGACCCCCCACAACATGTAACCTTTACACAATTTCATGTAGGTCCTACTCCGTGTAGGCTCTATGACCCTCGTGAGCAGAGGACATTTGCTTCGTCAATGTGTTTTCAGCACCTAGCGGAGTGTTTATCAAATGAAACACGAAGCCATTCTTCTGGCTCCTATCAAATGATTTAACCCCGGGAGATTGAATTTAGCATGGGATCAAAGGACATGTAAGTAAACAGAGTGTTTGATGGGTGTTACAGTTAGTGGTAGGATAATTGTGTGGAAGGATTTGCAATTTGCTCCAATTTGAAGACATTTTGAGGAAAATTATTCTAGCAGATTTTAAATCAGTATAAGTAAAGTAAGGAGTTCGGGTACCCTGAGGTTATGAATAAAATTTTCTGAAATTCCTCTGTTACCTCAGCAAAGTTTCCATTGTCTTAGATTCTTACTTTGGCCAGTCAGCAATATGGATAAATCTGAGAATTTTGCAGGCGATCGGGGAGTGCGATTACTAGTGTTGATTTCTTAATGTTATTTAGAAATATTTATAATTTGTTCAATAAAATATATATATAATTTAATAAAATTCTTTGAAATAAATTCATTCTTAAGTCTTAATATTTTATAAAATTGGCTAAATCTTGGTATGCATTTAAAAAGGAAGAATTCTATACTCATTGGAAATAGCCATGACTCTCTTTTAATGTTATCTCAGTTAACATTATTCAATGATTGGTCTTTGATAATGAGAATGACCCAGTAGAGATATATTTTATTTTTAAATACACTGATCTGCAGCCTGTACTTCTTATGCATGCCTTTTATTTTCAAATGTGCAATGTGCTGATTTACTTTCCAAATAGCATTGAAGCAGTCATTACAAATCTGTTTTATTTTTCCTTTTATAGAGAATATTTGCACAGTTAATATACTTAAGCATTTATAAATATATTCAAATTCTCAATTCAGCTTTTAGTTTGTGATATTTTACTGCCTGAGACACTGTTCATATGTTTCCTTTGATGACCGAATTTCTTTTTCCATCTTTGCAGAATAAGCTTCTACAAAGATTTTTCATGTGCACAGTGCTGTTCCATTGGCATCATAGTTAATGACTGTAATGGCATCTCTATAACAAAAAATTCAAATTGTTACCATAATAATAATGCCACATATTGGGGTACTGAATATGTCACTGTTACACTGATTAGTTTGATATTATGTAATCTTGGTATGTTTCTAAATATTTGAACAAATGAAGAAAATGCAGTTGATGTTTAGTTGCTATAGGAAACCAGCAGGAACACATTTTTTAAAAAATATGAAAACCCAGCAATAGCTATTTGCAGAAGGTCTGCTAAATTAGGAGTCAGACCACGTAGATTCTAGTCTAGGTCCTGTCATTAAGAAGATAAATTTAGGTAACTCCTGGGATTTGTTAATAAGTGTGATCATGTGTTGCATGCCTCCTGTCATCTCATTTTATATCCCGAAAAGTTCCTTTAAGATTGCCGTGTACCCATTTTACATAATAGGAAACTAAGTCTCAGAATGTTCAGGGAACTTGCTTAAGGTCACAAAGAATCAAGATTTAAACCGGGGCCTGATTCTGCAGTCCATGCATCATTATTATTATTATTATTATTTTAGAGATAGGGCATACTCTATCACCCAGGCTGGAGTGCAGTGGCACAATTATAGTTCACTGCAGCCTCAAATTCCTGGGCTTAAGGAATCCTCCTCCCACATCAGCCCCCTGAGTGGCTAAGACTACAGGTGCATCCCAACATGCACATTTAATTTAAAAAAGTTTTTGTAGAGAGAAGATCTCGCTATGTTGTCCAAGCTGGTCTCAAACTCCTGGCCTCAAGCCATCCTCCCGCCTCAGCCTCACAAAGCTTTGGGATTATAGGCGTGAACACCATGCCTAGTTCATGCTTTTTCAAACTATAATATTCAGCATTGTCATTTGTCATCCAAAAGTCTGAGACAATAATACTTGCCTTGCCTATTTTATAACTATCTCTCTCCCTCTCTCTCTCAGTGTGTGTGTGTGTGTGTGTGTGAGAGAGAGAGAGAGAGAGAGAGAGAGGAAGAGAGAGAGAGAGACAGGAACTGAGACAGAGACACAGAATAAAATGAAGAGATGACTGTGAGAAAAACTGCATAAATTTCAAAGAGCAATCCAAGTGTCATCATTACCGATTGACCCAGCTATTGATGAAATGTATGTTTCAGTTATACCATCTGACCCTTTATTATCTATGCATTTTTGAAAAAAGTTTCTCCTCTTGAAAGAAAAAAAATGGTACATGAGAAAGGCAATAAAGTACTATTTATGAGATATGGCAAACTGAGATATTTGTTTGAAGGTCTTATGTGTTGTTACAATGACTGGAGGCTAGGAAGTCATGTTAGGAGAGGTGAGAGAAAGATATGGGAGGTCAACAAGATATGAATCAATCTCTTTTAGTTTGTAAAAGTGTCCTGAATTTTATTTTGTCATAAACGCTTCACTATCACCTCAAATTTTCTGATGTAGGTCTGGCTTTTAGGTAACTTATAAGATGGTTACTATTAGCACCATTTCATGGATGAGAAAAATCCAGTTCAGTGACAATACGTACTTTGGCCCATGATATAGTTTGGCTCTGTGTCACCACCAAAATTGCACCTCAAATTTTAATTCCCTAAATCCCCATGTGTTGAGGGAGGGACCTGGTGGGAGGTGATTAGATCATGGGGGCAGTTTCCTCCATGCTATTCTGATGGTACTAAATGAGTTCTCATGAGATCTGATGGTTTTATAAGGGGCTCTTCCCCCTTCACTCATTCACTATCTCTTGCCTGCTGCCATGTAAGACATACCTCTTCCCCTTCTACTAAGATTGTAGGTTTCCTGAGGCCTCCCCAGCCGTGTGGAAGTGTGAGTCAATTAAACCTCTTTTCTTTATAAATCACCCACTCTTGGGTATGTCTTTATAGTAGAGTGAAAATGGAGTAACATAGTAAATTGGTACCAGTAGAATGGGGCACTGCTATAAGGATACCAGAAAATGTGGAAGCAACTTTGGAACTGGGTAATGGACAGAGGTTGGAATAGTTTGAAGGGCTTTGAAGAAGACAGGAAGATGTGGGAAAGTTTGGAACTTCCTAGAGACTTGCTGAATGGCTTTGACCAAAATGCTGATAATGCTATGGACAATGAAGTCCAGGATGAGGTAGTCTCAGATGGAGATGAGGAACTTCTTGGGAACTGGAGCAAAGGTTACTCTTGCTATGCTTTAGCAAAGAGACTGGCAGCATGTTGTCTTTGCCCTAGAGATCTGCGAAACTTTGAACTTGAGATAGATGATCTGAAATTGGAATTTATGCTTAAAATGGAAGCAGAGCATAAAAGTTTGGAAAATTTGCAGCCTGACAATGCAATAGAAAAAAAAAAAAACACACACACACACATTTTATGAGGAGAAGTTCAAGCTTGCTGCAGAAATTTGCATGAGAAGTGAGGAGCCAAATGTTAATCACCAAGACAATATGGAAAATGTCTCCAGGGCATGTCAAAGACCTTCACAGCAGCACTTCCTATCACAGGCATAGGAAAGAAAAATGGTTTCATGGGCTGGATTCAGGAATCCCCTGCTGTGTGCAGTCTCAGGACTTGGTGTCCTGTATTCCAGCCACTCTAACCATGGCTAAAATGGGCAAGATACAGCTCAGATCATTGCCTCAGAAAGTGCAAGCTCCAAGCCTTGGCAGCTTCCATGTAGGGTTGGTCCTGTGGTTGCACAAAAGACAAGAATTGAGATATGAGAACCTCCACCTTGATTTCAAAGGATGTATGGAAATGTCTGGATGTCCAGGCAGAGGTATGCTGCAGGGGTGGAGCACACATGGAGAGCCTCTGCTAGGGCATAGAGAAAAGGAAATGTGAGGTGTGAGCCCTGAAACCATGGACACTGCCTAGTGGAGCTGTGAAAAGAGGGCCACTGTCCTCCAGATCCCAGAATGACTATGCACCTGGGAAAGCCACAGATGCTCAATGCCCGCTGGTGAAAGCAGCTGGGAGGGTAATTGTACCCTGTAACAGCTCTGTAAAGGCAGAGCTGGTCAAGACTGTGGGAGCCTACCTCTTGCATCACTGTGCCCTGGATGTGAAACATGGAGTTAAAGGAGATCATTTTGGAGGTTTAAGTTAGAACAACTGCCCTGACTGGTTTCAGATTTGCATGGGGCCTATAGTCCCTTTGTTTTGACCAATTTTTCCCATTTGAAATGGGAACATTTACCCAATGCCTGTACCTGCATTGTGTCTTGGAAACAACTAACTTGTTTTTGATTTTACAGGCTCATAGGCAGAAGGGACTTGCATTGTATCAGATGAGACTTTGGACTGTGGACTTATGAGTTAATGCTGAAATGAATTAAGACTTTGGGGGACAGTTGGAAGGCATGTTTGGTTTCGAAATGTGAAAAGACATGAGATTTGGGAGGGGCCAGGGGCGGAATGATTTGGTTAGGCTCTGTGTTCCTACTCAAATTGTCATCTTGAATTGTAATTGCCGTAATTCCCATGTGTCAAGGGCAGGACCTGGTGGGAGGTGATTGGATCATGATGGAGGTTTCCCCATGCTGTTTTCATGATACTGAGTGAGTTCTCATGAGATCTGATGGTTTTATAAAGGGCTCTTACCCCTTCACTTTCTCTCTGTCTTCCCTCTCTCTTTCCTGCTGCCATATAAGACATGCTTCTTCACCTTTTTTTCATGATTGTAAGTTTTCTGAGGCTTCCCACCCTGTGGAACTGTGAGTCAATTAAATTTCCTTTGTTTATGAATTACCCAGTCTCAGGTATATCTTTATAGCCATGTAAAAATGGACTAATACAACCCAAAACACACACTAAGTGGTATTGCCAAGCTAAGGACCCTGATCTGTGTGATTTAAATGCTTCCCTTCTAAATGCTAGCTTAAATTGCAGGATTGTGTCCCATTATTGAACACATAGTGGGCCCAAGAGGAAGGAAGAGGTTTATTTTGTAATTGTTTGCTGCAGAATTTAGATGTAGAACTAAGGTTTGCTTTTGCTCCCTCGACATCCTCATGTCTTTCACACATGCATTTAGTTATTCTTTGGAAGCAGCATCCCTCCTTTTTATTGTATTTTATTTTTTTTGTATGGAACAAAGTCAATCATAAATACTGACACACTTCAGGCTGAGCAAAATAAAGCCCTTTGTTAAACAAACATGTATTAGCCGCCTACTGCCTGCCAGGCACTGCAGTATGTATCAGAATCACAAGGATGACAGAATTATTGAAATATAATGACATTCCTATAATAACAATATGTACCAAGTGCTGTAAGAACACAGTGAACCGAGTGATTACATTGAATGTATTTTATTTAAATTTAAATCTAATGCAATTGATTGGTGTTCTATCTTTAAAAACCCCTGGCACCATATGATCCTGGTGCTTTTTTTTTTTTTTTTTTTTAACCAAAAACTGACTTGTTCAAAATCCTCCGTTTTGCATGTGTATATAAATAAAAGAATAAGTAACTATTTCCAGTATTTTACAATCCTAATGAATAATATACACTTTCTAATTATAAGGCTCAAAAAGCTAACCAAAATGTAAAGCACTTTTGCTTTTTAACTGGTTTATATCAAACTGGTATCAAAGGAAGAACACTTAACTGACTCTTGACGACTTCATAGGAATTTCTGGGTGGGTGATAGTTGCACCAATCATGGTTAACCCCATGTGAGGTAGTTATAGTACGCAAATTAAATACACCCAGTGTGTAACTAATTTTGGACTTGATCACAGATTGATGACCACCTTTAAGTGATTGGTATTAGTGAGTAGTACATAAGTTTTTTGCAGGCTTGCTTGACTTCATAGCTTATCACAAACATGACAGTGACTTATGTAATTTCATAATATTATAAAATCTTCATAGCTATGGATGGTTGGTAAAAATCTGAATCAAAAGTGAAGCTGGTAAATAATAATAATACAGATGGCATGAATTAATTACGACTTACCAAATGTAATTTGGTAGGAAAAATAGTTCCAATGCAGGGCCCAGGGTAGAAGTAAACATTATAAAAGGTCATTTGAAGGTTGGATACCAAGGGATTGGCTCCTTTGCAATCCCCAGTTTTCCCTCTGTTTGTCTCTCCTATTTTTTAACCAACTCTATACTTCATTTAATAGTCATCTGAAGCTTTATATGTAACAGGGGAAATTAATTGGTTCCTTTTGTTCTGAGTCATTACTGTAGTGTATGTTTCTGTGAATTAACTAAAGGTTTTCCTCTTCATCACCAAAACATAGGTATGCAGACAACATACTTTGATGAGTAATTGATATATTCTTCTTTACAGAAGCCAATGTGAATGTTCAATGACTATTTTTAATAATGACATTTTATTGTCTTATTCAAAAGTACCATAGTCATACTAATTGATTACTTCCTGGGTATCTGATTCCCATATATATTTTTTCAAAGGTCTTAGTCCTGCCAGAATTTTCTCATAGGCCCAAAGTCAAATGTTCTTATGTGTAGTGTTTTAATATTAACAATTTTTATGCATATATTATTGGGCTTCTTTGAAGGACAGCCAAATCTACCATCCTTTCATAGTTATTTGTGCTAGCCATATTGCTTTGACACATATCCCCTTTTCAAAACTTACTGTGTACTAATATTTAAGAGCAATTTTTCAAATAAAAATCAAAGTACATTATGACATGGCTATAAGACAGCACCGAGAACACCACTTTTTTGTGGTAAAGTGCACACATTTTCCATTTAAAATATTTTAAAGTGTAGAATTCTGTGGCTTTGGAACATTACATTGTAAATTGGGGAAGCCTGTACAGCTCAAGGGCCAAAATGAAGTTTTCTCAGGGCACCAACAGACCTATAAAAATACACAACCCCAAATGTTTTTGGAACAGTGTTTTTACTGGCCACTGTGGCACAAATCAGGTACTCCAAAAATGTGAAATGCTTATTCCCACAGCTAAGGTGAGGGTAAGGAAGGGGGAATGGTAGCTGTTTTGTGCAGACTGTCCCCTTACACATGGTCAGCATCCTTTCCCTTCATCAAGCACCTCCCTTCCTGCTATGTTTCCAATTAGGTCTCAGAATTCCAGAATAGATGCTTCTAATAGTTTTGGTTTTGGGGTTGTTTGTTTTTTCAGTTTAAGGGTTGTTTCAGTGGAGGGATTGACTTATGGGGTTCCTATTTCACCATTTTGTGTGATATCCTCCTCTGAGAGTTTTGCAAGTTTTAATTTAAATATGGGATTACTAGTTCAATCCCTCCAGATGATGGAGACAGTAAAGACATTGTAATTTGTAGGACAAATAAATATCTTATTGGATTTCTTAGAGGAGTTTACCAGTGAAGTGGACAATGTATTCTAAGGGGAAGTTTAACAACAGTAGTGGTAGTGACTTTTTTTTTTTTTTTTTTAAATGGGAGAGCTTCTAGCCAATGAGAGAACATGTGAATAATGGTAAGGGCATATTCTTGAGCCATGAGATGTAGGGAGTCGAACAAAACCTAATTGCCAATGGAGAAAGTCACTGGAAATGGCTTTCTATGTTGTTCTACCCTTACAGTTTTGCCAGGATTATGGTTTTGGAAGATATGGCAAGAGAATACCATTTGTTTGAGGTAAGGAGTGTAATTTCACCTCCAAGATCAGCATAGAAGTTGATTTTGTTATTCTTGCTTGTGATGTGTAATCTTGCGAAGGTCGTAGAATACATTTCAGGCAAGGAACTGAGGAGAGACCAAGTGGATGTCTAGATGTCTCCAAAGCTCATCAGGGTGGATAAAACAGACATTTCTCGCTTCCTTCATTCGAGGATGAGGTGGTAATCAGAATAGCTTTTAATATCTTGTCTGATGGTGGTGGGATTGGGACAGATTTATAAACTGCTAGCTTAGCATATTTATAAACTAATGAGTTTCCCCTTGCCTCAGATGTTTTATTGCACATGTGAGCTTCAGTTTTGAATAAGGTCACCCCTTGTGGTAATAAAGCCTCTAGGAGGTCAGCTGCCTGCTTCTCATTTTTAGTTGGTGTTTCAGGTGCAGTCATAAATCCTTTGGCTTTCCATAACATACCAAATTCATATACTACTCCAAAAGCACATGCACAACCTACACAGGTGATAACTCTTCTATCCTGAGCTAAAGTGCAAGCTCTTGAGAAGGTTTGAGATCCACTATCTGAGCTGAGTTTACATCAGTAGAGACTCATATTCTACAGGATTGTGAAGATCTGTAATGACATGTCTCACCTGGAAACCTCTTTCTGAGTAGCAGATGTGTGAACCGTCAACAAAGTGGGTGAAATCTGGAGGTAGAACAGAAAATTCAGCAAGATCAGAACAAGGAAAAGCTAAAGTTTGAGCAGCTGCAATACAGTCAAGGGATTTACACTCTGATAGCAGTAGACAGTAATATGAAAAGGACAAAGCAAAAGGATCTCATATAATATAAGGTGAGAGGTTTAAAAATGTTTTTTCTTCAGTCAGGAGAGGGTTTTGGACTGCATGAGATACATAAATATTCAAAGTATGATCCAGCACAAGATCAGTCCTTGTTTGAACCAACTTTGGTGCTGCTATGACTGCTAATAAGTAGGGCATGAAGGTTTGAGCTAAAAGGTCTGCTGGGAGGCTAAAATATTCAATAGGTCTCTCGTTCCTGTTGTGCTTCTGAGATAGGATGCCTAAAGCATATCCTTCTCTATCAGAAATGAATAGCAAGAATGGCAATAAACAATATTAGATCCCCAAGGTGGGGACAGAGGAAAGGGAAATTTCTGAAAATTCAGATGCTGTTGTAGAGGATAAGTCCCATGGTAGAGATTTAACACTGTTTCCCTAGTCATACTATATGAAGGTGATGTTATAGCAGAAAAATTAATAATCCACGTCTCATAATGGCCAACCCATTCTGGAAAGCCCCTGAGTTGTCAGTTCTTTACAGATAAAGGTTAATTGAAGAAGCTTTTGGTGCACTCTGGGGCAAAGATTTTCCCTCAAGGGAGATGTTACATCTTTGACAATGAACCTGAAGTTAACAAAATTGTATTTTGTTTCTGAAAATCTTATGTTCCTTTTGAGACAGTGTTTCTAATAGATATTGGCTATCTATAAATTATAGAATAAGAATTATTCTATATAATTTATAATTATAGAATAAGAATGATCTAGCAATTTCACTTCTGTGCATATTTTCAAAAGAATTGAAAGCAAACATCTTAAAGAGATATTTGTACACCCATGTTTAGAGCAGCACTATTCAGAATAGATAAAGTGTGGAAGCAACCCAAGGGTCCATTGAGGGTTAATAGATAACCACATTAGAGGAATCATTAAGACTGCAGTTTTTCGAATTACTATTTTTTGGACAATCTTTATCTCAGTGTCCCTTTTCCTTGTAACATTTATAGATGTATGAGTCTATGGGAGAATTTAGGGAAGTTGAAGGTGGCTTGAAGGCCTTGGGATAATTTCCCTGGAGTTGTTTTAGTTAGAGGGTCAATACTTTATTTTGTGTAGACTTACCTTCACCAGCCTATGCATCTTCATGTTATTGTGTTAAAAGCATGGATCTCAGGCAGAGGGTAATTTTGACAATTAGTGTAATCTTATCTTAAAAAAAATTCCCAGTGCCATTTATTGCATATATTTCTGCACTGAATTAAAAAACTTCATTGACTTTCTGTATTAAATTCAAATATATATATGAGATTTTTGTATTTATTCATCCCTGGAATAAATACAAAATTCTGGAGGATGCTGCTTCACAACTTCTTTTTTAAAAATTGTTTAGTTCCATAGGTTTTTGGGAAACAGGTGGTGTTTGGTTACATGAGTAAATTCTTTAGTAGTGATATGTGAGATTTTGGTGCACCCATCACCCAAGCAGTATACACTGAACCCAAATTATGGTATTTTATCCCTCACCCCCCTCCCACCCTTTCTCCTGAGTCCCCAAAATTTATTGTATCATTCTTATGCTTTGCATCCCCATAGCTTGACTCCCACTTATGAGTGAGAACATGCGATGTTTGCTTTTCCATTCCTTAGTTACTTTGCTTAGAATAATCATCTCCAGTTCCATCCAGGTTGCTGCCAATGCCATTAATTCATTTCATTTTATGTGCTGAGTAGTATTCCATCATGTAGATACATATGTATATGATATATATATATATGCTATATATGTATACGATATATATATGCTATATATGTATACAATCACAGTTTCTTGTTGATTGATGGGCATTTGGGCTGGTTCCATATTTTAGCAATTGCAAATTGTGCTGCAGTAACATGCGTGTGCAAGTATCATTTTTATATAAGGACTTCTTTTCCTCAGGGTACATAGCCAGTAGTGGGATTGCTGGATCAAATGGTAGTTCTAGTATTAGTTCTTTAAGGAATCTCCACACTGTTTTCCATAGTGGTTTCACTAGTTTACATTCCCACCAGCAGTGTAGAAGTGTTCCCTGATCACTGCATCCATGCCAACATCTATTATTTTTTGCATTTTTTTGCTTATGGCCATTCTTGCAGGAGTAAGGTGGTGTTACGTTGTGGTTTTGATTTGCATTTCTCTGATCATTAGTGATGTTGAACATTTTAAAAATATTTTTGTTGGCCATTTGTATATCTTCTTTTGAGAATTGTCTATTTATGTCCTTAGTCCAATTTTTGATGGGATCATTTGTTTCTTTCTTGCTAATTTGAGTTCCTTGTAGATTCTGGATATTATTCATTTGTTGGATGTGTAGACTGTGAACCACTCTGTGGGTTGTCTGTTTACTCTGATGACTATTTCTTTTGTTTTGCAGAAGCTCTTTAATTAAGTCTCACCTATTTATCTTCATTTTGTTGCATTTGGTTTTGGGTTCTTGGTCATGAAGTCTTTGCCCAAGCTGATGTCTAGAAGGGTTTTTTCTGATGTTATCTTCTAGAATTTTTATAGTTTCAGGTCTTAGATTTAGGTCCTTGGTCCATCTTGAGTTGATTTTTGTATAAGGTGAGAGATGAGGATCCAGTTTCATTCTCCTACATGTGGCTTGCCAGTTACCCCAGCACCATTTGTTGAATAGGGTGTCCTTTCTCCACTTTATGTTTTTGTTTACTTTGACTGTCATAGATCACTAGCTGTAAGTATTTGAGCTTATTTCTGGGTTCTCTATTCTGTTCCATTGGTCTATGTGCCTATTTTTATACCAATACTATGCTGTTTTCGTGAATATGGCCTTAAAGTATAATTTGAGGTCAGGTAATGCGATGTCTCCAGGTTTGTTCTTCTTAGTCTTGCTTTGGCTATGCGGGTTCTTTTTTGGTTCCATATGAATTATAGGATTGCTTTTTCTAGTTCGGTGAAGAATGATGGTGGTATTTTGATGAGAATGGCATTGAATTTGTAGATTGCTTTTGGCAGTATGGTCATTTTCACAACATTGATTCTACCAATTCATGAGCATGGGATTTGCTTTCATTTGTTTGTGTCATCTATGATTTCTTTCGGCAGTGTTTTGTAGTTTTCCTTTTAGAAGTCTTTTACTTCCTTGGTTACGTATATTCCTAAGTATTTTATTTATTTATTTATTTTGCAACTATTGTGAAAGAAGTTGAGTTGTTGATTTGATTCTCAACTTGGCCGCTGTTGGTGTATAGCAGAGCTACTGATTTGTATACATTAATTTTGTATCCTGAACTTTGCTGAATTCATTTATCAGTTCAAAGAGCTTTTTGGAGGAGTCTTTAGGGTTTTCTAGCTATATGATCATGTCTTCAGAAAACAGCAACAGTTTAATTTCCTTGTTACCGATTTCCTTGTTACCAATTTCCTTGTTACCAATTTGGATGCCCTTTATTTCTTTCTCTTGTCTGATTGCTCTGGCTAGGACTTCCAGTACTATATTGAAGAGGAGTGGTGAGAGTAGGCATCCTTGTCTTGTTCCGATTCTCAGATGGAAAGCTTTCAACTTTTCCCCATTCAGTATTATGTTGAGTGTGGAGTTATCAACATAACTCTCACATATGATAACTCTATGTGAGAGTTATCATAGATGGCTTTTATTACATTGAGGTATGTCCCTTGTATGCTGATTTTACAGAGGGTTTCAATCATAAAGTGATACTTACTTTTGTCAAGTGTGTTTTTCTGTGTCTATGAGATGATTGTGTGATTTTTGTTTTTAATTCTGTTTATGTGGTGTATCACATTTATTGACTTGTGTATGTTAAACCATCCCTGCATCCCTGGTATGAAACCCACTTGACCATGGTGGATTATTATTATTTCTTTGATACACTGTTGGATTTGGTTACCCAGTATTTTGTTAAAGATTTTTGCATCTATGTTCATCAGAGATATTGGTCTGTAGTTTTCTTTTTTGTTATGTCCTTTCCTTGGTTTTTGTATTGGGGTGATACTGGCTTCATACAATGATTTAGGGAGGAGGCCCTGTTTCTCTGTCTTATGGAATAGTGTCAATGGGATTAGTACCAATTCTTCAATGAATGTCTGATAGAATTCAGATGTGAATTCATCTAGTCCTGGACTTTTTTTTGGTTGCTAATTTTTAAATAACCATTTCAATCTTGCTGCTTGTTATTTGTCTGTTCAGGGTTTCTCTTTTTTTCCTGATTTAGGCTAGGAAGATTATATATTTTCAGGAATTGATTCATCTCCCCTAGGCTTTCTAGTTTATGTGCATAAAGGTGTTCATAGTAGCCTTGAATGATTTTTTGTACTTCTGTGGTGTTCGTTGTAATATCTCCTATTTTGTTTCTAATCGAGCTTATTGTGGATCTTCTCTCTTCTTTCCTTGGTTAATCTTGCTAATTGTCTGTCAATTTTATTTATCTTTTCAAAGAAGCAGCATTTTGTTTCATTTATCTTTAGTATTTTTGTTTGTGTGTTTGTTTGTTTCAATTTCATTTAGTTCTGCTCTGATCTTGGTTATTTCTTTTCTTCTGTAGGGTTTAGGCTTGGTTTGTTCTTTTTTCTCTAGTTCCTTGAGGTGTGACCTTAGATTGTCTATTTGTGCCCTTTTAGATTTTTGATATAGGCATTTAAGGCTGATGAATTGAATGTATATTCTGCTGTTGTTGCATAGAATGTTCTGTAAATATCTGTTAAGTCCGTTCGTTCCAGGGTATAGTTTAAATTCATTGCTTCTTTGTTGACTTTCTGTCTTGATGACCTGTCTAGTGCTGACAGTGGAGTATTGAAGTCCCCCACTATTATTGTGTTGCTGTCTATCTCATTTCTTAGGTGTAGCAGTAATTTCTTTTTTTTTTTTTTTTTTTTTTGGTAAATTTGGGAGCTCCAGTGTTAGGTTCATATATATTTAGGATTGCGTTATTTTCCTGTTGGACAAGGCCTTTTATCATTATATAATGTTCTTTTTTGTCTTTTTTAACTGCTGTTGCTTTAAAGTTTGTTTTATCTGATATAAAAATAGCTACTCCTGCTCGCTCTTGGTGTCCATTTGCATGCAAATTCTTGGTTGGTAAATTCTTATCCATTCTGCGCTTCTGTATTTTTTAAGTGGAGCATTTAGGCCATTTACATTCAATGTTAGTATTGAGATGTGAGGTACTATTCTATTCATCATACTATTTGTTGCTAGAATACCTTGTTTATTTATTTATGTATTTATTGTATTTTTGTTTTATACTTTATGTGAGATTCATCCTTTAAAGGAGTTCTGTTTTGATTTGTTTCCAGGATTTGTTTCAAGATTTATAGCTCATTCCATGGTGTATATGTGCCACATTTTCTTAATCCAATCTGTCACTGATGGACATTTGGGTTGATTCCAAATCATCATTCTTAGCAAACTATCACAAGAACTGAAAACCAAACACCGCATGTTCTCACTCATAGGTGGGAACTGAACAATGAGATCACTTGGACTCAGGAAGGGGAACATCACACACCGGGGCCTATCATGGGGAGGGGGGAGGGGGGAGGGATTGCATTGGGAGTTATACCTGATGTAAATGACGAGTTGATGGGTGCAGCACACCAACATGGCACAAGTATACATATGTAACAAACCTGCACGTTATGCACATGTACCCTACAACTTAAAGTATAATAATAATAAATAAATTAAAAAAAAAAAGATTTATAGCTCATTTTAGCAGTTCTTATAGTGCTGGCTTGGTAGTGGTGAATTATCTCAACATTTGTTCATCTGAAAAAGACTGTATCTTTCCTGTATTTGTGAAGCTTGGTATTGCTGAATACGAAATTCTTGGCTGATAATTGTTTTGTTTAATGAGGCTGAAGATAGGGTCCCAATCCCTTCTAGCTTGTAGGGTTTCTGCTGTGAAATCTGCTGTTCATCTGATAGGTTTACCTGGTGTTTCTGCCTCACA
Organism: Theropithecus gelada; assembly: GCF_003255815.1. NCBI lineage: Eukaryota > Metazoa > Chordata > Mammalia > Primates > Cercopithecidae > Theropithecus > Theropithecus gelada. Next base: position 142,461,242 of record NC_037689.1, on the reverse strand, counting down.
GCTCTTAAGATGTTTTTTTTCATCTTAACTTTAGATAATCTGATGCTGCCTACTTAGTTGATGGTCTTTTTATGATGAATTTTCCAGGTGTTCTTTGAGTTTCTTGTATTTGGATGTCTCGATTTCTGGCAAGGCCAGGAAAGTTTTCCTCGATTATTCCCAGAAATATATTTTCCAAACTTTGACATTTCTCTTCTTCCTCAGGAATGCCAATTATTCTTAGATTTGGTCATTTAACATAATCCCAAACTTCTTAGAGGGTTTGTTCATTCTCTTTATCTTTCTCTTTGTTGGATTGAATTATTTCAAAAACCTTGTCTTTGAACTCTGAAGTTCTTTCTTCTTCTTGTTGGGTTCTATTGCTGGGGTTTTCCAGTATATTTTGCATTTCTCTAAGTGTGTCCTTTATTTCGTGAAGTTGTGATTGCTTTTATTTATGCTATCTATTCACTGAAGATTTCTCCCTTCACATCTTGTGTCTTTTATCTTATTTCCTTAAGCAGGACTTCACCTTCTCTGGTGCCTCCTTGATTAGTTTAATAATTGGCATTCTGATTTCTTTTCTGGCAATTCGGGAATTTCTTTTTGGTTTGGATCCATTGCTGGTGAGCTAGTGTGATATTTTGGAGGTGTTAAAGAACCTTGCTTTGTTATGTTACCAGAATTGCTTTTCTGCTTCCTTCTCATTTGGGTAGGCTATGTGAGAGGGAAGATCTGAGGCTCAACGCTGCTGTTCAGATTCTTTTGTCATATGGGGTGCTCCTTTGATGTAATACTCTCTCCCTTTTCCTAGGGATGTGGATTCCCGAGAGCCATACTGTAGTGATTGGTATTTCTCTTCTGAATCTAGCCACCCAACAGGGCTACCAGGCTCTGTGCTGGTACTGGGGAGTGTCTTCACAGATTCCTGTGATGTGAACCATCTTTGAGCCTTTCAGCCATGGATACCAGCACAGTATTTGGGCTGTCTCCCAGGTCCTGCAGGAGCGATCTGTTTCCTTCAAAGGGTCTGTGGATTCTCTCGGCTCCTGGTATATTCCCACAGTAGTTCTTGGAGCAAATGTTCATGATGAGAGTTGACATTAACATCAGTATGACGTTTTTGAAATAGTTTCTCTGAGTTTAACATAGAGTCCATTAACAAAACTCATAAATAAAGCAGATTCTATACTGCTTATCTAGGGTTAGAACCTGAATAATCATTCCAGATGTTTCCTAAGTGATGCTTATCATTAGAAAAAGATTCATCTCCTTGCTGTCTGCATTCTTGAATATTTATCCAGTCGATTATTGGTAAAAAGGCCATGAGAATAAAATCTCATTGAAGGGAGGAGGCAATTAAAGTCCTACAGCTTCCTGTTTTTGTATGCTGATGACCAGAGACATAAGACCAAAGTCGTGAGTACCTCTAAGGAACTGGAGGACTGGCACAGTGAGGTTAGGTTTGGGTTGAGTGGAATTTAGAGTTGGGGGCAAAGATAACAGAATGGTCTTGGAGAATTTGAGGAATAATGAGAGGAAAGAGAAGAAAATGGAAGTGATGCTGACATTGGAGTAGGTAACGGAATGACATTTGAGAAGAATAGATAATCTTTGAGAGATTAAATAGCCTCAGATAAGGTAGAAGACTGAGATTGCTGAATGGCTTGATTAAATTTAAACTGAGAATGTTAGTTTTCAGTTTCCTCACCAAAAGGAAGAAGCAAATCATTGGTTACAGGGAATTTTGGATGCACAGGATTCAAGGGCCCCCAGAGATAAACCTTAGAGAAGCCATTGTAGTTCCAAACTACACTTACTGAAATCATATAATTTTTGTAGATACGGAATCAAATTGCTGCTATATTAGCAGTGCATATAGTCACTGGGAAAAGAGGAGGGAGAGCACTCAGTAGAGTGCGAATTACGTATGGATTTAGCATCCAATTACCCTAAGGAGAGACCTTAGAGGATCTGAGGAGTCCCATTTGATTATTTCTTTATTTAGTCCTTGCCTGAGGAGCCAAGGAGATTTCTTCACACAATCCTTAACAGTGGAGCTAAGGAAGAACAGAAGACACATCCCAGAAGGGCCAAATAAAAGTCTATTTGCCCAAATAATAAAAGTACTTCTTACTTTGCTTCAACACATAAGACATCTGGAGCACTAGTTCTAGAGTTGTACTCACGGAAGAATCTCCAGATTGATGAACAGGAGAGGAGTTAGAAGGACTCATAAAGCACTCTTATCTGGGCAGGAGTAGCAGGTTCTGTAGGTGAGTTCAATCTCAATCTGTGTTGTTGTACCAGAAACTCTCAAATGCAAACAAACAAACAAACAAAAAATCTGGGGATATGTTAACAAAAGCACAGTCGATACAAGCAAAAATGAAGAAATGAGACTACATAAAACTTAAAAATGTGCCAAACAAAACAATGAACAGAACAAAAAGGCAGCCTATGGAATGAGAGAAAATATTTGCACACCATGTATCTGATAAGAAGATAATATGAAGAATGTAAAAATAACTCCTAAAACTCACCACCAACAACAAAAACAGCCCAATTAAAAAAATGGACAAAGGACAAATCATCCCATTACAAAGTGGGGAAAGGATACAAATAGACATTTCTCTAGAGAAGGCCATATAAGACTATTGAAAAGAGAAATAGTCTCACAGAGAACTTTGACTTCCTTAAGCTTAACAATGAGGGTGGTTAATTTTTTCTCCCTTAGGCAGCCAGTTTTAGGGACATAACAGTACTAGGCATTAGTAATTGAGAGAGTTCATGGTCCTCTACATGCCCGACTAGATGGACCTAACTGCTGGAAATTGAGTCAAAGTGTTGGGGCAAAGGGTAATGGAATTGCACATACACAATTTATCTATACTAACAATGCTCTTAATAGTTGGGGTCATAACAACGGAGGTTTATGGGGCCAGAAGACACTCTCCCACCTGGGCATTGCCAAGGATCCCAGTAGTGGTAGCCTTAGATCCTCAATCAGAGAGCATCAGATGTTTCCATTTTATCATTATGCCAGGGGTTGCAGGAATCATAGTTACCTGTGCATAGGTATCCAAAAGACTCAAGAGGTGCAACTTTACCCTCCCTCCCCATTATCCTGATTTTGATATAGGGCATTTGTCCCGTCCTCTCCCCAGGGACAGAGAAATCTCACCCTATTGAGTGATCTGGGTAAAGATTGGCAAATCTCTTTATCTTCAGACTTAGTGGAAGGGTCAAGGTGATAGCACTTGTATCAGTCACAGAGGCTGTCATTGTTGGGACCCTAATGGAGGTACCCTTATGCTCCCCTGCCATGGTCCAACATCAAGCAATCAGTTTTCTTCTGGGATAGGGGAGAGGAGAGCCAAGTAAGACACATGTCCAGGATAGGCAGCCATTTCTGGGTTGGGACCCCGAGTGGGGGTTCAAGGTAGGGTGGTTAGGGCACATTTCATGAGGCAAGTAGTGCCTGGAAAACCATGGGCACGCAACATGGACACCCTGTCCCACTGGCACTGCACAGCAGTGGTGTTGAAGTGGGAATCCCAGTCATCCATCTCTCTCTCTCTCTCTCTGTCTCTCTCTCTCTCTCTTTCTCTCTCTCTCTTTCTACTGGTCAGTCTTTGAGGGAGGAGGCACCAGGAGCTGCATTACTACAATATCCCAAAGCTAGAGTCAGTGTAGCATGGGCTCCTCTGGCCACCAAACAACATGCAGGTGGCACCACTGTTACTGATGCTCATGCGCTGCTACATTGGCAGTGGTTACTGCCAAGACTCTTTGAAGTAAAAGCTCTGTAGTAACATGCTCCACATGTCATAACTCCCTTAATAATCTTAATAATAATATCTCCTTTATCATGGAGGTGAGCTCACCAACTCTCTAATATCTCTGAAAAGCCACTGGGAGAAGTGAGCCTGGAGGGAGATATATGTGTGCGTGTGTGTGTGTGTGTGTGTGTGTGTGTGTGTATATTCATATATATTCATTATATATATATTTATATGTATTCATTTTATATATATATATATATTTTTTTTTTTCACTGAATCTCAACAGTTTGTTGTGACAGAAGGTGTTTATTAGCACCAGGAACCTACCTAGAGCTCAAAATACTTATTTGATGCAACTCAGCTCAAGTGGCCTCTGGCCATCTCTGGTCCTATTGCCAGAGGACAATGAGCAGTTACTAAGAAACTACTTCCCTAGCTTCTTTAGGGACCCTTTTCTATATTGCTGATTTGACCCATGCACTGGGTGAGCTCATCCAGGTAGTCAGAAGCAAAAGAGAAGGACCAATGTGCCCCCTCAGAACTAAAAAGTTTCTGTAAACAATCCATCAAACTCCTCGAGACCCACTGGTGAAGGGCCTCCAGCTCTTGGAGATATTTCTTTAGCACTTACCAAGATTGCCCCATGGGACCCTCAGACATTTTTGTATTTCAGAACAGCATTGTGCTCAATTGACCATGTTTGCTGTACCTATTTATCAACCTGCCTGGTGTCAAGGTAGTCAGTGGTAAACTAGGGCAAGAAACAAAACTGAAAATAGCAAAATAAATCCTTTATTCATGTATTAGGACAGTACAGGAAAAAGACAAAAGAAACAGGTGTCAGCTCCCCAGTATTTCATTTTCACCCACAAAATGGCGCCAGATGAGGATTAGATGACATGCAGTACAAGAAGGGGTAATCACTCATTCCTCAGGAGCCCTGAACACAGAGCTTTTTTTTTTTTTTTTTTTTTTTTTCTGAAGGTTGCTGGGGGCAATGAGAGAGTGTAGGGTAGGAATGGGAGAGTACTGATCCAGAATGGGGACAAAGTGCCTGATATGGTTTGGCTCTGTCTCCACCCAAATCTCACCTTGAATTATAATCATTCCCACATGTCAAGGGTAGGACCAGGTGGAGGTAATTGGATTATGGGGGAGATTTCTCCCATGATGTTCTCATGATTGTGAGTGAGTTCTCACGAGATCTGATGGTTTTATAAGCATCCCGTATTTCCCTTGCAGGCACGCATTTGTTTTCTCCTGCCACCCTGTTAAGTGTTGCCTTCTGCCATGATTGTAAGTTTCCTTAGGCCTCACTAGCCATGCGGAACTGTGAGTCAATTAAACCTCTTTCTTTTATAAATTACCCAGTCTCAAGTATTTCTTCATAGCGGTGTGAGAATGGACTAATACAGTGCCTCAGTCAAGGCTCCTCAACAAGGATGTCCCATTGGAGGCACCTGGGGAGTTCCTTAGCTGAAACCCCTCATACGAGGACATCTGAATGAAAGCTCCAGGGCTGGAAATGCAGATACGCGTATGAGGATGGCTGTACCAGTGAGAGGCTTAGTTCCTGACTGCAACTCCCTCCAAAAAGTTGGTGTTTTATTCTGTTGTGGCTACTTTAACAAAGTACCATAGACTGAGTGACTTATAAGAAACAGAAATGTACTTGTCACAATTCTGGAGGCCGGAAACTCCAAGATGAAGGTAGATAGTGTCTAGTGATGCCACAATTTGTAAATCATAGTGGTACCATTTTGCTTTGTCCTCACATTGTGGGAGGGATGAGGGATCACTCTGGGGCCTCTTTTTATAAGGGTCATAATCCCAATAATTAGGCCTCCATCTGCATGACCTAACCACCTCTCAAAAATCCCACCTCTCAAAACTATCACTTAGGGAGTTAGAGTTTCAACATATGAGTTTTAGGGGGACAGAAACATTCAGACTATAGTCTTTGCAATGTAATGTCTGTGCCCCAAGTCTGGTGTGGGGACGATAGCTTTACCTCATGAGGCCTGCCAGGGAAAGGCTGGTCATTGCTTGTGGTTGGGCTTGAAAGATCACATGAAGATTTTGGCCTAGAGCTAGACTCCTCAACACTGACAAATATAAATAATTTATTATTTTTTCAAAAATTTATTTTTATTGTACACACGTAAGGTGTGCAACATGACGTTTTGATGTAGATATACACAGTGAAATGATTACTACAGTTAAACAAATTAATATGTCTGTAATTACCATAATTACCTTTTTTTGTGTGTGGCAAGAGCATCTAAAATCTAATCTCTTAGCAAATTTTCAGTATACAATATTATTAACCATAGTCCTCATTCTATACATTACATCCCTTGACTTATTTGTCCTACCTAATGGCAAATTTTTACCCCTTTACCTAATTATCTCAATCTCTTCTTCCTCCTTGACCCTGGTAATCATATTCTACTTTCTGTTTCTATTTATTTAACTTTTAAAAGAAAGATTCTGTATATAAGTGTGATCATGCGCTATCTGCCTTTCTGTGTCTGGTTTGTTTCACTTAGCGTAATGTCCTCCAGATTCGTTCATGCTGTCACAAATGACAGGATCTTCTTTTTTAGGTCTGAATAATATTCCATCATATACCTCAATTTCTTTATCCATTCATCTGTCAACTGACAGTTAGGTTGTTTTTGTATCTTTGCTATCATGAATCATGCACCAATGAATATGAGCATGTGGATATCTCTACGAAGTGCTGATTTCATTTATTTTGAGTGTATGCCCAGAAAACAGACTGATGGGTCATATAGTAGTTCTATTTTTAATTTTTGGGGGATTCTCTTTTCCATATAGTTGTAGCAGTTTAAATTCCCACTAACACTGTACAAGTATTCCCCTTTCTCCATATCTTTGTCAACAAGTGTTGTCTTTTGTCCTTTTTATAGTAGTCATTCCAACAAGTGTGGGGTGACATCTTATTGTGGTTTTAATTTGCATTTCCCTGATGATCAGTGATGCTGAGCACTTTTTCATAAGCCTGTTGGCCATTTCCATGTCTTCTTTGGAAAAATGTCTACTTAGGTCCTTTGCCCACTTTTAATTGGGGTATTTGCTTTTTTTTGCTATTCAGTTGTATGAGTTCATTATATATTTTAGATATTAACCTTATATCAGACATATGGCTTGCAAGTATTTTCTTCCAATAGTAGTCTGCTTTTCTTGTTTTGTTGTTTGTTTTATTTTCTGTGCAGAAACCTTTAAGTCTGATGTAGTTCCACTTAGCCAGAGATGTACAGATTCAAAGCAATCCCTACCAAAATTGCAATGACATTTTTCACAGAAATAGAAAATAATGTAATATTCACATGGAAACACAAAAGACACCAAATAGCCAAAACAATATTAAGAAAGATAAACAAAGTTGGAAGCATTACATTTCCTGATTTCAAGTTATATTACAAAGCTACAGTAATCAAAATAGTATAATAGTGTCATAAAAATAGGAACATAGACCAATGGAACAGAAAACAGAGCCCAGAAATAAACCCCAGCATATACTGTCAACTAATCTTTGACAAGCCCACCAAGATGACACAATGGAAAAAGGATAATCTCTTCGATAAATCCTGTTGGGAAAATTGTCTATCTACATGCCGAAGAATGAAAATAAATTCTTATCTTACATCATACACAAAAATCAACCCAAAATGCATTAACAACCTAAATGTAAAAATCGAAAACTGCAAAACTCTTAGAAGAAAACATAGGGGAAAAGTTTCTTAATATTAACCTTCACAATAATTTTTTAGATATCACACCGAAAGTTCAGCCTTAATAAAAGGAAAAAAAAAAAAAAAACAAAACAGCACAGCAATTTATTTGTATTGATGCTCTTTCTGAAACTTTCAGGTGGTATACATAGGAATTGGGTGTTATAATGTGATTTACCATTTAGACTTGGCTACAAATGATTATCTAAAATTTACAGGTTAACTTTTATAGCAGATAGCTACATGATTTAATAGGAGTTGTTTTACCATTAATATTAAGTGCTCCTAGTAGTGACTAGAATTTAATCATCATGCTATATTGCTTTAATTTTTGGCATGCTGGGGAATATATCTGTCTTTTGGTCAAATTTTGTTGGAAATAACTTAAGAGATTGTCAGTTCTCCTGTGTGTGCTATGAGCTTGTATTTAAAATTGCTTGATATTAGTGTAATGTCAGTAGGAGTTTGGAAATTTGTTTTGGTATACAGTAATATTATAAGCATATTTATTGTATTAGTACTTGATTTGAAGTCACTTTTAAAAGAGGGAAAACTAAAAGTAGAGGGAGAGACTATTTCTATTTGTTTATCTTTAATTACTGTCTTTTTTCTGGCATTTCATATCCCGGTGTGTATAAATACAAAATATTACCGCATTAGAAAAAGTGATACATCTTACAAACATTGTCTTCTTCTTGTTGGCTATTACACATGACTTGTCCTTATATAATTTTTATTCCAATTTCACGAGAGATCCAAGCGTGGCAGATTATTGTAACCTAAGTATTTTTGGTTTAATAAATGCTTATTTACTGAATCATAGAATTATAGAGCTGGGAGAAACCTGAGAGTATATTTTCATATACTCAAGGACTGGGTTTGGATCCTAGATCTACCACAGTTTTGTGGTTTGAGGTAGGTTTTCTAACCTGTGTCTTAGTGGCCTCATCTATAAAATCAAAACATTGTACCGGTCCTGTTTACTTCCCTGAGTTCTAAGTAGGCTTATAGCCAGCTAACACAATTTGAAAAGAAAAATCAGCTAACAAAAATTAAGTGTAATTTATCTTTAACATGAGGAATGTGTAATTAGATGGCACAAGGCCACAGTGTAGTTCAGTTGTAAAGCAAGAAAGAAAATCTAGGTCTTTTGATTCTTCTTATGGAAGTATTGGTGAAACATTGTTGGGGTTCCTTGTTTGCAAGTAAATCCCAGAAAAAGAGCAAGATTGTGTTGGTAAAGTCTGCTACAGCAGTCTTATAAATATAGTGTTTATCAGAGATGGGAGTGTTACCCTCTAGGAGATAACACACAAGGTGGAAAGAGGTTTCAGAGACATAGTTCTAAAGAAATAACAAGTTATTCCAATTAAAACTCAAGGATCGTTAATTTTGAAGGCAAGATATTTGCAGAGAATTGAATCCTACAAGTAAAAATGTTTAAATGCAAGTTTATCAAGTGACTTAAGCTGACTTGACAATTAAGCAGTTGATAGTTTAGTTTCTTTCAGTAAACATTCAGGTAGCCCCTGACAGAGAGTGTGAGTTATACATTTCCCTCACTATATCCCCCACCCCGTCCTGTCACAGCCTCCTTAGCAAATGATATGTTATGAAAAGAAGTGTTTGACAAAATTCTGACAAGCATACAAACTTTCATAAACTGGAAGGCCAAAATAAAACTACACAACCTATGTTATGTAGCTCAGAGAAAGCCTGTTCTCTGACTTTAGACACTCTGCTTGCTCTTTGCACTGTGGATATCATTTACTGGTGGATGCAAAGATTTTGGAATAATAGGACTCTATAGTCAGATAGGCAATAGATTGTCAAGAGCTGAGCTGGAGAGAGCTGAGCTGCCAGGTATCAAGGTGGTCAATTAAAACAAGCCAAAGTGAAAATAACAATTAAGCCTTGATTCACCTGCTGTGATAGCATAAACAGTAGCCCAAGAAGACATGTATAAGTTTCCTAAGGAGGCTGTAACGCAGTACCACAAACTGGGTAGCCTGAACAATGGAAATTTTTTGTCTGAAAGATTTTTAGGCCAGAAGTTCAAGATCAAGGTGTTGACAGAGTTGAGTCCTTCTGAGGGTAGCAGGATGAGGGCGTCTTCTATGCCTCTTTTTTTCTTTTCATGGTTTTCCAGCAATCTTAGGCTTTCTCTGACTTGTAAGTATATCATCCTGATTTCTGCTTTTATCTTCACATGGCATCCTCCCTGTTTGTATATTTAAGTTTCGCTTTTTAATAAGGGCATCAGTCATGTTGGATGAGGGCACACTCTAATGATCTCATTCTAATTTCATTACCTGTTAAAAACAATAGCTACAAGTAAGGTCACCATTCTCAGGTATCAGGGGTCAGGACTTAAACATATGAGTTTTAGAAGGAAAAACTTCAATCTCTAACATTCCAGTTTCTTGGCGTTCTATTCTTTTTTTCATGGAATAGAACTGAGTGAAGGTCAGATGTATTAGCGCACGGAAGAGGAAACATCTCACTGCCAAGGGAGCCCTTAACAAAAGGCTCCTGCCATTTTATGAACCCAGTTGGCTGAGGGGGTTAGGAGGAAAAAGGCTAGTGGTAGAAAAGTACTGGACTGAGTCGAGTGGAAAAAAATGATTTCAAATGTCCCTGATAAGGTGGTCTCAGTAAAAATCTCATCCAAGAACCCATTGATAAGAAGGATTCCTAATGAGGTCATCTGGGCCAGGATTGCAGATATGCTTAACAGTGTGGTCAGCTTGGAGGCCTGAGTCCTTGACTATAACTCCCTCCAGACTATGTACCTTGTCTGCTGTGGGGAGGACAACTTTTTTTCCCCATAAGTCCTGCCAAAAAAGCCTTGTTATTGCCTATGGGTGGGTCTAAAGGATCACCCATTGGATTTTGGCCTGGAGCTGGACCTACATGATGTGGAGAGGCACAAAACTAACAGCGTCTACTCTTCATGCACTGCTCCAAAGATTTAGGTGGCTGGGTTCTTAGAACTTGTAAAGTGAGGATTAAAATAATATTCTACCTTAGTTATCGCAAACACTTTTTTGGGGGTAATAGATCAGTGTGGACAAACATCTAATTTAAGATCACAAGTTGTATAACTTTAAGTTTTGTTTTGTTTATTTCAATTTTAGCAGTTGCTTTTGTGAGAAAATTTTGACTGGCTGGAAAGCACATGTCATTTGTTCTGTTGAATGACACAATTTCTAAATTTGTTATCTTCTTGTGGTTTAATTTGTTGCTCTATCATTTATAATGAAAATCAAATTGAAAACTTTAGCAATGTGAGAATATAGGTGATGCTATTTATTTTATATTATATTACATAGGGAGGCATGACACCTCACTGTTCCTCTATTAGTCACCCTGAGATTGGCTATGTGATTAAAAGCCTGGTTCCTCCATTGTTTCTCCATTTGTGGCCAGAAAATTATCTGTATGGTGTTACCTGACACCACACATATGTCTAATCTCTTAACACTCATTCACGTGATGGTTTTAATAGCAGTTGAAAACCCTTGCATAATTAATAGTCTCATTAGGGATTGTATATGGTGACTTTCCAATATTAGCTGGATGTGTCTTGTAAAGTAACATTTTCCCCATCAACTGAAGTGAGTTGGTGTATTATTTTTTATTACTGTATGACAAATTACCACATACTTACTGGCTTAATGCAACATCCATTTATTATCTCACATTTATTTAATGGGAAGTCAAAGCAGGCTCAACTGGGTTCTCTGCAAGGCTGAAATCACACTGCTGACTGAGATGGACTGTTATGCAGAGGCTCTGGAAGCAGAAGAATCTGTTTCCAAGCTCGCTTGGACTGTTGGTAGAATCTAGTACCTTGTGATTGTAGTCTGAAGCTGCCTTTTCCTTGCTGGCTGTCAGCCAGGGGCCAATTCTCTGCTCCTAGAAGCCCTCTGCATCGAATCCTTGCATGCTTCAAATTTTTTGGACTTTCTCTTCTGTCACTATATAAAGAAAGCTTTCTTTTTTTTTTTGAAATATTTGTGTGATCAAATTAGACCCGCACTTTGGCATGTGAGGTAACATAATCATATGGTGAAATCATATTCACAGTTTTCATTCATCGGGGGTTAATTCTTAGAAATTTGTCTATCACATTTGGTTACCTTGGACACAGTATTCACAAGAAAGCCCCATACATGTTCAATTCTCCTCTGTCTATTTAAATACCTCTCAAATTGGTGTTTGGCCATAGCTTCTTGAACATCTGTCTCTAGGTCTCCAATCAATTTAGGTTCCTTTGGATCATTTAATAATATTAATTATGCTAATTCAGTAATTGAAGTTGTCCACAATTTCAGTTATCTGTTATCGTGTAAGGTACATTAAAACTGTGGTGTAAAACAACAATATTTACTATTTCTTATGATTCTGTGTGTTGACTGGGCAGTTCTGCTCATTCAGCTGTTTTTAGCTGGTGGATGGGCTAGACTTGGAAGCTCAAAGAAGATTTTTTCACGTGCCTGTAGTCTTGCTATTTACTGTTGGCTGAAGTGCCGTAGTTTTTCTGCCAAGTGGCCCCTCTCTTTACATGATATCTCACCTTCCAGGGCTTTTTCACATGCTTCTTGCTCCAGAGAGCAAGACACTACTTGCATCATGCTTGTTACCCTCCTGTACCAGTTTGAATAACATTTCCCCAAAATTAATGTTCATCTGGAACATATGAATATGACCTTATTGGGAAACAGTATATTTGCTGATGCAATCAAGTTAATATGAGGCCATATTGGATTAGAGTAGGGCCTTACTCAAATGACTGGAGTCCTAATAAGAAGATACAGATACAGAGACATAGAAAAAAGGCCATGTGAAGACAGAGATTAGAGTGATGCAGCTACAAACCAATGAATATCAATGGTTGCCAAGAGTCACCAGAAGCTAAGGATAGGCAAGAAAGAACACTCCCTTAGAGCCTTAAAAGGAAGCACAACCATGCTGACACCTTAGCCTCTAGAACTAAGAGATAATACAGTTCTGTTTTCAGCCAGCTTGTTTGTGGCACTTTTTTACAGTCGCCTTAAGAAACAAACACATTGCCCATTAGCCAAAGCAAGTCACAAGACCAAGCCCAGAGTCAGTGTGGGAGGGGGCTAGACAAGGGTGCAGTTGATAGGAGGCCACCAGTGTAATAGCCTATCATAGTTTGCCATCTGACACTTTATGGTTCATGTCCCTCTTGCATGCAGAATACATGTAACCCCCCCACCCCCACCCCGTCCCCAGCCAAAGCCCTGAAGTCTTATTCCATGAAGGCATTGGGCTTAAGTTTGAGTCCAGAATCTCATAGCAATCAGGTCCAGATGCAAATGAAGCTCCTTGGTTGCAATTGCTCAACTCTGGAAGTCTGTGAACTAAAACATATTACCTTCCCTCCACACCCAACATACAATGGCAAGACAGTGTTATAAATGCAATAAATACTATCCCTCCAAAAGGGGATGGTATGGGGTGCAGGAAATACTTAGCAGTTATTGGTTCATAGCAGTTCTGAAATCCATCTGGGCAAGTGGCACAAGTTCTGTCTCTTCCGGCAGCAGATAATGTTTTAACAGTTGTCAAATTACAAAAAATTGTTTGGAATTTAAGAACATTATTTGAAAAGATTATTGCAATAAGGAGAAAGGGATAATTGTAATAGGACAGAGTGACTATTTCAGTAGACAGAGGGAAAATATTACAATAGAATAAACACTCAACCATGGCATCTACAAGTGTCTCAACAGTCAGGCAGAGAAACGCTTTTCATGTTTTTAGAAAAATAATTTTTAATTGAGGGGATACATGTGCAGGTTTGTTACAAGTGTATATTGTGTGATGGGGGAGTGTTGACATGTACTGATCCCATAACCCAGATAGTGAACATGGCACCCAATAGGAAGTTTTTCAGTCTTAGCTCCCCTCCCTCCCTTCTCTTGGAGTCCCCAGTGCCTCTTGTTACTATTTTTATATCCATGTGAATCTAAGATTTAGCACCCAATTATAAGTGAGAACATGTGATATTTGCTATTCTGTTTCTGCATTAATTTGCTCAGGGTAACGGCCTTCAGCTCCATCCATGTTGCTTTGGAGGACATTATTCCATTCATTTTATGGCTATATAGTATTCCATGGTGTATATGGACTACATTTTATTTATCCAATCCACTGTTGATGGGCACCTGGGTGGATTCCATGTCTTTATGATTGTGAATAGTGCCTTGATGAACATGTGAGTGCTTGTGTCTTTTTGGTGGAATGATTTATTTTCTTTTGAATATATACCCAGTAGTGGGATTGCTCAGTCGAATGGTAGGTGTGTTTTTATTTGAGAAATCTCCAAACTGCTTTCTGTAGGGGCTGAATTAATTTACATTCCCACTAACAGTGTATAGGTGTTCCCTTTACTTTGCAACCTCACCAAAATTTGTATTTTGACTTTTCAACAATAGCCATTATCACTGGAGTGAGATGGTGTCTCATATTGGTTTTGATTCGGGTCTCTCAGATGATTAGTGTTATTGAGCATTGTTTTTTATGTTTCTTGGCCACTTCTATGTCTTTTTGGGGAAGTGGTTGGCATTCTTCCTCTTTTTAATAGGGTTATTTGTGCTTTTCTTATTGATTAGTTTAAATTCTTTATAGTTGTGGATATTGGTCCTTTTTCAGATGCATAGTTTGCAAATATTCCCTCCCATTCTGTTGAATGGGAGGTTCTGTTTCTGTTAGATTCTCTTTGTAACCTGTTGAGTATTCCTTTTGCTGTTCAGAAGCTCTTTAGTTTAACTAAATTGCATTTGTCTATTTTTTGATTTTGTGCAATTGCTTTTGAGGTCTTCATCATTAATTACTTGACTAGGACTAAGTCTAGAAGTGTATTTCCTAGGTTTTCTTCTAGAATTTATCATTTTAGGTCTTACATTTAAGTCTTTAATCTATTTAGATTTAATTTTTGTATATGGTGAGAGGTAGGGGTCTAGTTTCAATCTTCTGCATATGGCTAGCCAGTTATCCCAGCACTATTTATGGAATAGCAAGTCCTTTTCGCATTGCTTGTTTGTAATCAACTTTATCCAAGATCAGATGTTGGTAGGTATGTGTCATTATTTCTGCATTCTCTATTCTGTTCCATTTGTCTATGCATTTGTATTTTATTTTCTAGAGTGTTACAACACTCTACTTTACAAAGTAGTCTTTGCCCCTTGTAATTTCTTGCACTGAAATCTTTCTGAATTTTGGAGGAAGCCACAGTTGGGTTCATCCAATGTTTATCCTTACCTCCTTCCTACCCCATAGAGGCTGAAAAGCCAGAAATTATACTTCATAGACTCCCTTGTTTCTGAAGATGGTTAGGTTTTGCAGATTAGATCTTATTTAGAAATTAAGTGGCAGATGAGGAGCTGCAGTCAATGACGCATCAGTTTTGCTGGTGTACATCCAGTAGATGTAGCATAGCTCTGGAGCCTCCATAATCTTCAAATTACAACTACAGGTAGTGGTACAGCAACAGTTTCCAGCTCCGTGGATCATACTGCGCATCTGGATCCAGAAGTTCAGACAGTGGCCCCATATGTCAGCTTCTTGACTCTTCATCTTCCTGACTGAGAGCGAGAGAGCAGTTTCCTTGACAAGTTTGTTCTCTGGTGGTGTTCTGGTAACTAATCCAAAGCTCAGACTGGAGCTTGGTTCTTTGACCCTTCTACAATTTCACAAATATTTAATTCTTGTAGTAAACACTTTTATTTGTCTATAATAACGAGAGATTTCTGTTATCTGCAGTTAAGTCCTGACTAATACACAGCTGGTCCTTTCATGACTCTGCAGGGACCATTTCCGGACACTAAGATGCAGAATTCCTGAAGTTTGGTGATTTACATGTCTAAACTAAATATATGGTCTAGTGAATTGCCACTAATACTATATTCTGCTCGAAAAGTATTTTAAACTAGTGTGGACTGATGTTGCCTCCCTCTTTTCCCCCCTTCCCTATAAAATATTTAGGTTTTAAAGATGATATAACCTTACGGAAGGAAGACAAATGTATACTGCATTCCTTGGCAAATGATGGCAGGAAGGTAAACCTGGGGATGTAAACCTTGATAAAGATAAACCTTGAGGGCATCATGCTAAGTAAAATAAGCCTGTCACAAAAAGACAAATATTGTATGATTCCACTTATATGAGATATCTAGAGTAGCAAAATTTATAAAAACAAAAAAGTAGAAACTTCTATACCCACAAAAAAAAACAATTCTCCATTTGCATTTTCCCCAGCCCCTGAGGAGGAAAGAAAGACTCCTGGAGGATATTGCTAAGTCTACAGCAGTAGATTGTAAAAAAAAAAAAAAAAAAAAAAAAAAAAAAAAAAACAAATGGGAAAGATTATATCATCTTTGAAAACCAAGTATTTTATAGGGAGGAACACAGAAGAGGGAAGCACCATCAGTCTACACTGATTTATAATAGTTGTCAAGCAGAGTATGGTAATAATGACAATCCACTAGATCATATATTTAGTTTAGTAATTAAGTAAATTAATTAATATTAAGGTAAATTAATTTACCTTCCTTTTCAGTTGATATATTGAAAAACATAATAGGGAAGTCAATTACAACTAAATATTTTCAGGGGCTTTAATTAATTCATTAGTTATTTGGACAATGTAGTCAGTACACCCACTGCTATAACAATTAATAATTGATATAAGGCCTTTTTGTACCATTATCTCTGAGAATTAAGTGGATATGTAGACTTTTAAAATACCCGTATATCTTTCAAATACTTTGTGTTTGAGGAGGTTTCAGCTTGTTTTCCCCCAATTTGCTTTCTGTGAATATTAAATATATACTTTTTTTCTGGTAATGTTTTATTTCTTGATTTACATGGTAGGTACACCAATGTTCAGTTATCAATTACCCCTTGAGTTTTTAAAATAGTGGTAAAAATACACATCATAACATTTATCATTTTAACCATTTTTATATGTACAGTTCCATAGTTTTAAGTATATTCACATTGTTGTGAAAGCAACATCCAGAAGTTTTTCATCTTGCAAAACTGAAACTCTATAACCATGAAACAACAGCTCTCCATTTCCCTTTCCACAGCCCCTGGTAACCACCTTTCTAGTTTTTCGTTTCTATAAACTATGCTACTCCAGATATCTCATGTAAATGGAACCATACAATATTTGTCTTTGTGTGACAGTCTTATTTCACTAAGCATAATGTCCTCAAGGTTCATCTATGTTGTATTATGTATAAAAATTTATATCCTTTTTAAGACCAAATAATATTTCATTGTATGTATATGCCACATTTTATCTGTTTACCTGTCCATGAACCCTTGGGTTGCTTTTACAGTTTAGCTACTGTGAATAACGTTGCTATGAGCCTGGCTGGACAATAGGTCTTTGAGATATTTGCTTTCAGTTCTTATAAATATATACCCAAAAGTGGAATTTTGGGATCATATGGTAATTATATTTTTAATTTTTTGAGGAGCTTTCGTACTGTTTTTCGTAGTCATTGTATTAAATACAGACTTTCCATCAGGCAGTTTGACATGTTGCTATTTATTCTTCTGACAGTAATCATAAAAATATTAAACTTGTTTGTCAAATTCAAAATGCCATTTCCACCCCAACCTATCCATTTCAATGATTTCTTCTGAAGTTTTGGCTACTACCAGTTCAGTTTTCCTGCTCGATCACCAGAATATTTCCAGTTTAATTTTAGTTTTCAAAACAAGTGTGTCTATATTACTCAAACTTTTAAACAATTCTGTATTTCCTAAAGCAATCATCACTTGGGAGCCACTGCCAATTCGTATTAATTCCTTCATTAAATCTTGCAAGATAATGAGGGAAACCACCTCAATCTCAGAATACCTTTGTGGATCTCTTACCAACTTTAATTGTAGTGGGCTTCTTCCCTAAAAAAATCTTTAGAAACAAGCTCAGCTTGGTTTATTTTGCCTTCAGAGGCCTTATCACCAAACTTTGCTGCCTCTTAGGATTGCCTCTGGAATCTAAGGTATTGCCTCTGGAATCTAAAGTTGTTTTCTTGGAACTGGCTTAACTACCTCGTCTGACTGCAGTCTTCTAAAAGATTTTCTGCCCCATTTCTATCAGTGAATGGCTAAAGTAAGCCTACTTTCACATAAGCATTAGCCTACTAAATGCAGAGCATCTACTACTGCCCTTTCCTGGTCTCTGTGCTCCTTAATATGTTAGAGAAATCATCTTGTGAAAAGTGTTATGAATTTCATTTCCCTTATTAAAGTCAATTACTGAATCATAAACTCGACTTTAGTTCCAGTGGGGTGTTAAGTATATTAGTAAACCCATCTATTCATGGCTAGCCTTATCTTTGGCTTTAGGAATAATTTCTCTCATTTGCCACTAAATCTGTTAGTAGTTTTTAAGGCAGCTCTTTCACTAGGCTGTAAATATTCATTTCATGGGGGAGTTAGAGAAGACTTCTCCATCTTTGAAGAGGATTCTAGACTTTTAAAACATGTTCCAAGTCTTTCATTGTAAGGAGACTTTCTAACCTAATTTTATTTTTGTTAATACAATGGTGTCTATATGTTTAGTGTATATTAAACCACCAAGTCTGATATCTTTATGTTGTTTTGGCAAATTATTTCCTATGATTAGTGACTGGAACAGTAAACTTGGAAGTTTACTTCCAACTTCTTAAAATCTTAAAGCCAAACCAAATCCTTCAGAAGGATGGTGATAATTGTCTCTTATGTTAAGTTGGTTTTCTGATCCCCACTCTTGTTACCCCCCCTCCTTTCTTTTCCAATGTGCTACTATAGACTTACTTAGAAATATTATCCAGGATTCTTTATTTCCTCCTTTACAAAACATGAACAGTTAAAAATGGCAATAATATCATAGTACCTTACTAACTTACAATTTTTTTCTCTTATGGAAAGTGATCTGTTTCCTCCTTTTGCTTTAACCCTAGGTAAATACCACAAATTCCACACACTTGTTTGCACCAGGTTTTAGAAACTGACCGAATTCATCCATTCAGCAATTGTTTAGTTCTTTTGTCGTTTTCTACCAGCCTTTGTAAATCAGAGGCAGTTGGTGCTTTATATGGTTGCTTCACCCAAGATCTTTCTATTAGGTGATATAAAAACCAATCTTAGATCCGATTTTGCCATCGATACACTTGTTAACAAAAGCAGGCAGACACAATCATACTATCTGTTCTTGTAGTTCAGGAGTAAACCCATTCTCTTTCCTTAGTTCCTCTGGCTAGTACTTGGTGCTGGATCATCCAGCTTTGTAGGTGGTTCAGGGAAGAGAGTCTTCCATGAAATAAAGTTATACACAACTGATATTGTTTGGCTCTCATCTCTAATTTTAATCCCCACATATCAAGGGAGGGACCTGGTGGGAATTGATTGGTTGTGGGAACAGTTTCCCCCATGCTGTCCTCATGATAATGAGTGAGTTCTCACAAGATCTGATGGTTTAAAAGTGTTTGGCACTCATCCCGCCCTGACACTATGTAAGATGTGCTCTGCTTTCCATTTGCCTTCTGCCTTGATTGTAAGTTTCCTGAGGCCTCTCCTGCCCTGCAGAACTGTGAGTCAGTTAAACCTCCTTTGTTTGTAAATTAGTCTCTGGGACTATTTTATAGCAGTGTGAAAACAGACTAATACAAGAACAAATGGGACTTGAGACTTTAAGGACTGTATTAAAAGTGTTAGGTTATGGGGTTTGCCAGATTTTTAGCCTTGTTCATACAAGAACAATGAGACCTAAGCAATATTTTATTTATATATCTTGAACATCATTTATTTCATCAATGAAAAAATTCATTTTTTTTATTATACTTTAAGTTCTAGGGTACATGTGCACAACGTGCAGGTTTGTTACATATGTGTACATGTGCCATGTTGGTGTGCTGCACCCATTAACCCGTCATTTATATTAGGCATATCTCCTAATGCTAACCCTGCCCCCTATCCCCTCCCCACAATAGGACCTGGTGTGTGATGCTCCCCTTCCTGTGTCCAAGTGATCTCATTGTTCAATTCCCACCTATGAGTGAGAACATGCGGTATTTGGTTTTCTGTTCTTGCGATAGTTTGCTGGAAATGACATCTCTCGTGCTGATTAACATACCTTCAGGGTGTATCTTTTTATATCCGTATTGAAGATGCTTAATAACCTCCCCTGGAGATGGATTCTTGATGAGGGTACATCATATGCTAGCTAACCACCTTCATGATGAAGATGACAGTTATCTTGGATACATCACAATATCTATTACCGAAAATATAAAGTGAGTAATCTAACTAGATAATAGTTATATGAAAAGAAAAACAGAAATCTGAAGTTTTTCTATATTAAAAGATAAACTTGGCAAGTGCGTGTAACATTTATCTTCCCCACCCAGCCTTTCTGTCAGTCCCTCTTCTACCGCTAGTGATGGCCTCCTTCTCCCTGGAAGACAGTTCATGTTCTTCTGATCTTCTTCCTTTATCAAAACAGGTTCTTAGAAAACTATTCGGTGAACTCATACGCAATAAGAGGTTGATAACAGTTTAGAGAAAGTGGTGAGAACAGGTTGAAAGCTTGTTGTGTGCTAAATGCCAGGCTTATTAGTACGTTTGAAGATACTTGAAAAGGACAAATAGTTGAGCAAAATCCTACCATCTCAAGTTACCATTTACTGAGCATGTACCGTGCATGCACCCTGATACATATGTCATATATATATGTGTGTGTGTGTGTATATACATATAATGTGTGTGTATACACACATACACACACATATAAACACATTATCTCATTTAACCCTCATAACCTTATGATGCAGCTAGCATTATTTCTATTTTATTATTTAGGAAACGGAGGCTCAGAGAGGTTAAGTAAATTGTCTAAGGTCTTTTCACTGTAATCACAGTGATACAATTTCCTGGGGCTTGCATTTTAACACTGAAAAAAGTCTTAGTACATACGAATTCATGTCTCATTGTGATTTTCAGGCTTCACTTAACCAGTGGGAAAAATAATTGTTACATTAAACAATTGCTCTCTTTTGTAGTGGGATATCTCGTGAGAAATTTGCAAGTAAAGGCATCCATGTGTGCTAGATCTATATTTTAACAGTTTTGTCTGTTGGTGTTTTTTCTCCCCCATCTATACCAGCTTCTTTATACATACACATGCACAGACACTCATATATGCACACATACAAACACATATTATTCCTTGCAGACTTAGCTAATATTATTATAGAAGAGTGTAGTGTTTAGAATGTTATATTTTATTAATATTTTCTGGGAATTAAATGGAGGCTTAATATTCCCATTGGTGTCTTTCAATGTCAGAATATTCTGCCTTCCTTTTTGCTTTGAAGTTCTTATATAAATCCTTTTGTATTGAAACTATCCTTCAGTCAGGTTTTGTGATAAAAATTAATTGCAAGTAAGTTGTACATCGACTCTTACACATTATTTTGCATTGATTATTCACAGCTCTGTATTTCAACTCTTTTGATCAATTGGCAGAAAGACAAACCATCTTATTAAGCTGGCCATTGAATACACACTATTAGCCATTAATGGCAAGTATCATCAATGTAATAGTTATTAGCAAAATGTCAGCATCATGTACCTTCATTAATATAATAATGATTATTATCCGTGTGTCATTCATACAAATGGGAACTACCTGCCTATTGCCTATCACAATCAGATGCCAAAAAATGTCATGGAGCAAAAGGTGAAACTTATCTTTAAGATGACATCACATGTTCATGCTTTGAAGTCCCCTATTTCAGGCACAAAGCTATGTTAGATAAAATACAAAAAAAAAAAAAAAAAAAAAGAGGCTCTGCGTAGAAATATGATACATGTCTCTCTAAATGAAGCTGAAATCAAGCATCGGAATCTTGAAACAAGCTGGGGTGTACAGGATTTGTGTTCCCTTAGTGTAAGAGTAATTAAATTAAAAGTGTCCCACTTGATGTGGAGAAACAAAGATCCACTGCTTTGTAGAAATGAATAAATACCACAGAAATGAAAATAAGCAAAGGATATTTATTCAGAGCTTGCTATGCAAAGGAGTTAGCCACCATCATTTGTGTTTGGCAGAGATTCAAAAGCAGGCAAAGCAGTGAGAAAGCTTTAGAGTGAATGAAGGAGAAGGTTTCAGGAGGCTCTGATTGGAGGTTGTTGGCATATGGGAAGCCAGAAGTAGACTATCTAGAAGTGTATTATCCTATATGATCAGTTGGTGGAGGCAGGCTCGGCTTTCTCTTCCTGGTCCTGAGCAAGCAGTAGGGACAAAAATTGGAGAAGTGGGCAGTCATTGACCAATTGCTAAAGAGCCGGTGGTGTGACTTCTCAGGATGATTGCTGCAGTGGTTGTGTGTCAAAGTTCTATTGTCATATATGGTCTGACCGTTGTCTGTTTGTATATCCGATTTCTCTGCTTGAAAGAAATGGGTGATATTCCCCATTTCCCATAAGAAAGGGTTGAGAAAAGCAACAACTCGCTGCAACTTGTGCAATGTCTTATACAAAGCTCTGATACATCATCAAAATTGTAGTAAGTTAGTGTTGAGCCTGCATTCCAGACTGAGAACTAGGTTGAGACTCCCACAAAGTTACTACATATGGACATATGGAGGTTGTTAGTGGTGGTGGCAGTGGGGTGAGTAGATGTTGAGGGTGGAACATAAAACAAAATAAATCACAGTCTAGATCAGCCTGCAAGCAAAAAATTACAAAGCATATAAGAAAAATTACCACAATGAAGGACAACAGATGTATCAGCAACTGGGAAATATGTTCACTTAAAAGAAACTGAAGATTATACAGCCATCTAACAGTGACCTTATATACAAAATGTTTGAATTACCTCTTCAAAAAGGTAAGAGAAAGAAAAAGTTTGTATAAAGTAGTAAGAAATTATTAAGTGAAAGCTGACAGAAGGGAGACAAAAATAGATGGATGTCACAAAATATAATTAGAAAGTCTGTAAATAAAAATTATAGTCATTGAGATGAAAGAAACAATATTTTATTTATATAAATGCAGTAGTTAAGCCAAGTAGTTTTAGAATGATTAATCTGGGTGACTAAAAATATAATTCTTTTAAAAAATCTCAATTTTTAAAAATTTTCCTGTGCAGTTAGAACAGACACATGAAGATATCCAATTAGCATGTCCTACAGATTGTTTTGGAGCTATGTTAGCCAGTCTAAATTTTTTTGTGATTCTATGATTGTAAGAAACTTATGCACAGACTTTTGATAATGATGAAAAGGAATCTTGGAAATCTGATTGTGCTACCTGAAATAGTCATGCTGCAATTAATAATTTCTAAGTCTTCTATCATTAACCAATGTGGATTTTGGAACTGGAATATAGACTTCTTTATAAACGAAACCAGCCTATTAGTATTTTATTCCATTCATAATATTAAACTTAGTTTAAAAGCAAGTTTAAGAAAAGGAATACAATGAGAATCCCTGAATTTTTCCCTAGAAGACATTCATTTTCACTCTCTTGATATTTACACTGAAATGTAAAGTTTAAAAGTGAATAATATGACTTACTAGTTATGATATTTGTAAAACTGGTAATATTTATGTTTTAGAAAATGATCACAAAATATTTATTAAAAATCTAACTGAATTCAAGAGTACTTAAAATGGGGAATGTTCATTTCAGTAGACAGTGTCACGCCCTTTCTTACTCTCAAGGATCTATAGGAATTTATCATTGAGAAGATCTAAATGACATAGAAATGGCAAAAACTTATTTGGTTGTACTAATGATGTTTTTCTGCCTTCCACATGACCTTGACCAGAAAAGGCCGGAATACATATTGGAGAGTTTCAGTGATGAGTCTGCTAGTACAGATATTAGACCTGTTAAAGCAATTTATTTGTCCACTTGATAAAATGCTATGATTTTATTCAGATATAATTTTGGAATATAAATTTAATATTTTCTAAAGCTTTGGATCCAGGCTGAAAATGAATTCAATGAATCTAATTCACAGTATTTATCCTAATAAGCAATGCCTATTTTCTTTCAAATGGTTACCAGCTGTTAGGACTTTGTCGCTGACTGACCTATCCAAATAGCAAGGTGTTTCCACCAGTTAGCACTTTCACTTCTCATATTTTCCCTTTATGTTTCCTACCTTTTCTAAGATTGTATTTGGTGTCCATCTTCTCCCTCTTAACACGTTAAACACTGATAAATGTAGATCCTTTTAAGATGTGTATTTTCCTTTATTTGTACTGCACATGAGCATTCTCATCATTGAAAATTATGTGACTATGTCATTTATCTAAGGCTACTGTACCTTTATTATGTAACTTTTAAGAATCTTACTACCTAAGTTTTTTCCAGCATTCAATATTGAAAGCTGGATTAATTTCTCACTACACAATTGAAACTACTTGTTATAATTGTTTATTATAATATCCTGTTAATTTTCAAAACCAATATCCTTGTCTCAGTTTTCATATCTTGAAGACTTTGTGGCATGGGACAATGTTGACTAATCAAATCTCAATCAATACATTTCTATCCTAATCAAAATCTCAGAATTAAAAAAAAAAATCTCTGTAGTAAGCGGAGAACACAAAATTGGAGACACATTGCTTTACCTATTAACCTGGTTAAAATCAGATAGCAGTATAATGCCAATTATTGGCAGAAATATGTAAATATAGAAACTCTCAGGCACTGCTGATGGAAAGGTAAATTATTGTCATTCTGGAGAGCAATATAGCACCCCAAATTATTTCCCAGACGGGGTCTTCAAAGAACTTATGTGATATGGTTTGGCTGTGTCTCCACCCAAATCGCACTTTGAATTGTAATAATCCCCATGTCTCGAGGGTGGGTCCAGGTGGAGATAATTGAATCATGGGGATGGTTTCCCTCATACTGTTCTCATGGTAGTGAACAATTCTCATGAGATCTGATGGTTTTATAAATGGGAGTTTGCCTGCACAAGCTCTTTTTCCTGCCGCCATGTAAGATGTGCCTTTGCTCCTCCTGTGCCTCCCACCATGATTATGAGGCCTCTACAGCCATGTGGAACTGTGAGTCCATTAAACCTCTTTTTCTTTATAAATTACCCGGTCTTAGGTATGTCTTTATTAGCAGTATGAGAATGGACTAATACAATAAATTGGTAAAGAGTAGTGGGGTGCTGCTGGAAAGATACCGGAAAATGAGGAAGTGACTTTGGAACTGGGTAACAGGAAGAGGTTGGAACAGCTTGGATGGCTTAGAAGACACGAAGATATGGGAAAGTTTGGAACTTCCCAGAGAATTGTTGAATGGTTTTGACCAAAATGCTGATAGTAATATGGACAATGAAGTCCAGGCTGAGTTGGTCTGAGATGAAGATGAGAAACTTGTTGGTAACTGGAGTAAGGTCACTCTTGCTATGCAAAGAGACTGGTGACATTTTGCCCCTGTCCTAGAGATCTGTGAAACTTTGAGCATGAGAGAGAGGATTTAGGGTATCTGGGGGAATAAATTTCTAAGCAGTAAAGCATTCAAGAGTAAGTAGAGCATAAAAGTTTGAAAAATTTGTAGCCTGAGGATGAGATAGAAAAAACCCATTTTCTGAGGAGAAACTCAAGCCAGCTGCAGAAATCTGCATAAGTAACAAGGAGCTAAATATTAATCACCAAGACAATGGGGAAATTTTTTCCAGGGCAAGTCTAAGACTTTCATAGCAGCCCCTCACATCACAGGCCCAAAGGCCTAAGAGGGAAAAATGGTTTCCTGGATTGGGCCCAGGTCCCCCCTAGCTGTGTGCAGCCTTGGGACTTGGTACCCTGCATGTAAGCTGCTCTAGCTGTGGCTTAAAGAAGCCAACATACAGCTTAGGCCATTGCTTCAGAGGGTGCAAGCCCCAAGCCTTCACAGATTCCCTGGGGGTGTTGGGCCTGGGGTGTGCAGAAATCAAGAATTGAGGTTTGGGAACCTCTGCCTAGATTGCAGAGAATATACGAAAACTCCTCAACATCCTGGCAGAAATCTGCTGCAGGGATGGAACCCTCATAGAGAACCACTGGTAGGGCAGTGAGGAAGGGAAATGTGGGGTTGGAGTCCCCACACACAATCTTCACTGAAGAACTGCCTAGTGGACCTGCAGGAAGAGGGCCACCATCCTCCAGACCCCAGAATGGTAGATCCACCAATAGCTTGTAGTGTGCACCTAGAAAATTCATAGATGTTCTAGTTCAGCCCATGAAAGCAGCCAGGAGGCAGGCTGTAACCTGCAAAGCCACAAGAGCAGAGCTGTACAAAGCCATGGGAGCTGACTTCTTGCAACAGCATGGCCTGGATATGAGACATGGAATCAAAGGAGATCATTTCTGAGCTTTAAGATTTGACTGCCCTGCTGGATTTCAGACTTGCGTGGGGCCTGTACCCCCTTTGTTTTTTTCCATTTTCTCCCATTTGGAATGGGTGAATTTTCCCAATGCCTGTACCCCCATTGTATGTAGGGAGTAACCAACTTGCTTTTGATTTTACAGGCTCATAGGCAGAAGGGACTTGCCTTGTCTTGGATAAAACTTTGGATTGTAGACTTTTGAGTTAATGTGAAAATAAGTTAAGACTTTTCGGGACTGTTGGGAAGGCATGCTTGGTTTTGAAATGTGAGGACATGAGATTTGGGAGTGGCCAGGGGTGGAATGAAATGGTTTATCTGTGTCCCCACCCAAATCTCGCCTTGAATTATAATAATCCCCATGTGTGAAGGGTGGGGTCAGGTGGAGATAATTGAATCATAGAGGCATTTTCCCCCATATTGTTCTCGTGGTAGTGAATAAGTCTCATGAGATCTGATGGTTTTATAAATGGGAGTTCCCCTGTACAAGCTCTCTCACTTGCTGCCATGTAAGACATGCCATTGCTCCTCCTTTGCCTTCCACCGTGATTGTGAGGCCTCCCCAGCCATGTGGAACTGTGCATCCATTAAACTTCTTATTCTTTGTACATTACACAGTCTCAGGTATGTCTTTATTAGCAGTGTGAGAATGGACTAATACATTATGCAAGGCTATCCATCATTGTACTTGTTAGTGGAGATTTTGAAGCAATCTGGATATTTCCAAATTCAATCTCCAGTAGGAGATTGAATAGGTCAAATGTAGCTGATGTAGGAAAGTCTTAACTAATTGCATCTGTGATAAAACTATTTCCAAATAAAGTCACATTTTGAGGTACTGGAAGTTAAGACTTCAATACAGATTATTTGGGGGTAGGTATACTATTCAACCTATAACAGTAACTAACAAAAATCATTCTGTAACAAAGTGGTGGATGTGAAGAAATCACTAGATATAAACTACTGAGACATTTGTACATGTCATAAAGTATAGGCTTCAGCAGGGTGAAAGCTGGAAGTAGGTATAAAAATAATTATAGAGGTTTTCAGATAAGGGTTGGGGAGGATGAAAACTTCCTCTTTTTTGAGCCGTGCACTTCCAAGTTTATGCTTCTCTTCTCTAGTGTTCAGTTGACCCCCTGGGGTCAACTCTCCCACCTGCTTCTCTTTCAATAACTGTGACTTTGCAGATACGATTAAGCAAAGGATCTTGAGATGGGAAGGTCATTCTGTATTATCCAGGTAGGCCCTAAATGTAGCCACATACGTTCTTAGGTAAGAGAGAGATATTTTATGACAGAAGAGAAGGAAAAGTCACCATAAAGGCCAAAATGGGAATAATGGGTCCACAAGCCAAGGAATACTGGCAGCCACCAGAAGCTGAAGAGACAAGAAAGTGATTTTCCATTAAATCTTCCTAAGGGAGTGTGGCCTTGACAATACTTTGATTTCACTCCAGTAATACTGATTTCAGATTTCTGGCCTTCAGAACTGTGAGATAATATATTTTTGTTGTTTTAAGCCACCAAGTTCATGGTGATATTTTACAGCAGGCACAGGAAACTAATACACATGAATCAATCATAACAATTAAATAAAGATAGTATCTATCTCAGATTATCATTATGAGGATTACATCAAGTAATATATTAGAAAGCTCTTAATAGAACCAAATACATACTAGACGCCTCATAAATCATAACTATCTTTATAATATTATTATTCTTAAATCTGGACTTGATTATTTGGGGATATTTTTTCAAAGGAGACTGGGGTCTGGGGTAAATAGCATGACTGGAGTTTAGTGTATATGCTGGTCAAGAGATGAGGGAAAGGAGAGTGTAGTAAAGATTTAGAGTTGAGATTAAATCTGATTTTGAACTAGAAAGTGGAATCTGCAGCAATTGATTACCTTCTCATTTTCATAATCAATTCTTCCACCACAGTACTGTCCTACCATAGCCCTGGATGTGGTGAAGAGGAATATAGGAAATAAAAGGAAGAGGGAAAAAGAGTCGCTCTAGGAAGTAACTCATCATAGGAAATACATGGGGAATTCCAGCTAAAGGCTGTTGCCCCTGAGTGGTTAACATATGCAAGGACATTAAGAATTTCATCACATAGGAGTCAGGAGTGAAAGCACATTTTTTATCGACAAAAATGTTTTCAATTGTTGATCAAAATGATTGTTTTTACTGTGCAATTTTTCTCCAGGGTCACTTTTCCTCTAGGGATTCTGTAGTCAACTTATTTCATGAATAGTCCAAAGGACTGATCATTTCATGGAAAAATTTCTGCTTGTCTATTTTTGTTTGTGGCATTAATTGCCACAAAGTGATAGCAATGCTTTGTAGAAGCTGGAAATTTTACCCCAGTGTACCACCTAGGAAAAGAACAAATCATATTTAGATAATACCTTGTTTTCAGCTAATAAAATCTACTCTAAAACCTATCAGTGACATGAACTATTGCATATTAAGGTAGTTTCCAAGATTTGAATTCAATAAATAGTGAGCTGAATTAGAGGTTGTAATTGTGTCTGATAAAGATAAGCTTTTCAGCTTTCTAATAGGTTGTTATGGAGCATCCAGTTTCTGGACTCTTCTCTAACTTCATATTCTACTTCTTCTACCACCATATAAATGGGAACTCAGACATCTGCACATATGTTAAAGAAAATGAGGAAACTAAATTCAAAATAAGATTGCCATATTAAAAGAAGTAGTGACATAGAGTATTTATGAGGACATTTATCATATTCTGTGTCTTTCAATATTTCAACGTGAGCTCAACAAAATACCAAGCTGTACATCGAACTATACATCAGGAGACCTAAATTGCTACTTTCAGATCTGCAACTAGCTAACTATGTGACACTAGACAAATCAGTTTGCCTTTATAAACCTGAGTTTTCAGATTTTTATGACATGATAGACTAAATGATCTCCAGTAGCATATCTGGAGCCAACATTTTCTAATCTGTATACATTGGATTTTAAGTTTTTATTCCTACACCTTTGATGTCCCAAGTGAAAACTTACATGTACTAGGGCAAAATGATTCTGACCAGAAGATTCAATGGATCCTAACTTTCCAAGATAACTTTTTTTCTATATGTTTTCTAAAATTTGATGGTCTGAAACCTTATTTTCCCCTGCCTTCCTTGTTTATTCCTTTTTACTATAGTACATGGTCATTTATTGTGTTTTTGGCAGGGTTACAGGGTCGTAGGTTCTTGTCTTATTGGAAAAAAAAAATTCAGCCAAGAGACGCACAGTAAGAGTTAAGTAGCAGAGTTCATTGAAGGACAATAAAGTATGTTCCAAGTGAAGAGCAGGCTGACACAAAACACAGCGCCAGGCTGCTCCAGCTGGAAAACAGCTCTGGGTTGGTTTGGCTGGAAAAATAGCAGTGGCATTGTTTATTTAAAAAGACCGTACACTCTGGAAGATGAGTCAGAGTGGGCTGCTCCAAAAAGAGAATAAGCCAGCAGCAGCTAGTGCTGGGGGACTCTCCATATGATAATTTTACATGATTATTCATAAAGGGGCATGACAGGAGGTTACTTGCAGTCATCTTTCAGGTGGTCCCCTTGGGTATACATGCTCTGTGGTTCTACATACTAGTACACATGCCGCATGTCTCATTAGCATTTAAAATCTCCACCTAGAGGTGTGTTTTTTACTATTATAATGAGCAAAAGACTACTCTAGAGTGAGTTATTGAAGGAGTGCACATACTCATCAGTGGGGGAATTCCCTACCATGGTAATCTCCAGTTAGGGCCTGATAGGTCCCCTTTAGGGCCAGAGGAACCCAACAACAAGACCAGAAGTAGCCAGTGTAGCCATCGTCTATTTGCTGACTGTCAGTGGGCAGCGTCTCCAGGACTTATTTCCTCAGTGGCTCCCTTGCTTGTGCATTTCTGGCTATCTCTCCAGTCTAACAGTTGTACTTGGCAGTCAGTGAGCCATGGCACGGTCACTGTCATAGGACATTCACTGTCCATACCCAGGTGTTCACAGTGGAGCTCCTTTCTATACTCTTGGCAATTGCCTACCATGGTGAAAGTGTGTCATAGAACTCAGCCTAAATGGTCTTCCTGATCTTTTAATACCACATTTTAAAATCAATCTTTAAATGAACCACCATATTCATTTGATCATTGCTGATACTTTCTTCCCCATGTATAAACCCTTCAGTGAAACTCCGGGGTTATATTAAATGTCCAAAATCTTTACATAATTTACCAGAACCTTTGTGGTATTATATGACCCCTGATACTTCTCACTTCATTTTTCAACACATCTCCCACCTCATATTGCTCTTTCTCTACACAAAATACTGTATCCACACTGAACTACTTATGGCTTGGTAAACACACTGCACTATACTGACTTACATGTTCCATGCTTTGATATACACCTGTTGTTCCCTCTATCTAAAATGCCCTCTCCCCACCATTTCAGTACTCTTCCCAAAGGTCACTTTTATGCTCTTTCTTTACCAGAGACAGTTAACTTATTGAAAATGTCTTGCTAGCCTTACATTCGAGTCTTTTATTTGCCCCTTAGAAGAGTGACTATAAGTGTTTCTTTACGACTTTTTATTATATTTTTAAATTTTAATTTCTGTAGTTACATATTAAGTGTATGTATTTATGGGATGCATAAGATGTTTTGATACAGGCATGCAATGTGAAATAATTGCATCATGGAAAATGGTATCCATCACCTCAAGCATTTATCCTTTGTGTCACAAGCAATCCCATTACACTCTCTGAGTTATTTTAAAAGGGATAATTCCATTATTGACCATAGTAACCCTGTTGTGCAATCAATAGTAGGTCGTCTTCATTCTTTCAAACAATTTTTTGTACCCAATAACCATCCCCACCTCTTCCTGAGGCCCCCACTATGCTTCCCAGCCTTTAATAACAATCCTTCTATGCTCTATGCCCATGAGTTCAATTGTTTTGATTTCTGGAACCGAAAAATAAGTGAAAACATGTGATGTTCATCTTTCTGTACCTGACTTATTTCAATTAACATAACGATCTCCAGTTCCATCTATGCTGTTGCAAATGACAGTATCACATTCTTTTATGGCTAAATAATACTCTATTATGTATGTGTACTATATTTTCTTTATCTCTTCATGTGTTAATGGACACTTAGGTTGCTTACAAATCTTAGCTCTTATTAACAGTACAGCAACAAACACAGGAGTGCAGATATCTCTTCTATATATTTATTTCCTTTCTTTTGATTACATACTCAGCAGTGGGATTGCTGGATCATATGGTAGCTCAATTTTTAGTTTTCAGGAACCTTCAAACTGTTCTCCATATTGGTTGTACTAATTTCCATTCCCACCAACAGTGTACATGAAACTGGCTTCATGTACATGAACATGAAAGAGGGTTCCCTTTTATCCACAACCTCACCGGCATTTGTTATTGCCTGTTTTTTTGGATATAAGCTATTTTAAATGGGATGTGATGACATCTCATTGTAGTGTTTATTTGCATTTCTCTGATGATCAATGATGTTGAGCATCTTATTATATGCTTGTGTGCCATTTGCTTGTCTTCTTTTGAGAAGTTATTCATTCAAATATTTTTCTCATATTTTAATCAGATTATTAGATTTTTTTTCCTATAGAGTTGTTTGAGCTCCTTATATATTCTGGCTATTAATCCCTTGTCAGGTGGATAATTTGCAAGTATTCTTGCCCATTCTGTGGGTTATCTCTCCAATTTGTTGATTGTATCCTTTGCTGTGCAGAAGCTTTTTAACTTGAAGTGATCCCATTTGTCAATTTTTGCATTGCTTGCCTGTGCTTGTGGGGCATTAAATCATTGCCGAGACCAATGTCCTGGAGACTTTCAACAATGTTTCCTTGTAGTAGTTTCATAGCTTGAGGTCTTAGATTTAAGTCTTTAATCCATTTTGATTTGATTTTTTTGTATACAGCAAAATATAGAGGTCCAGTTTTATTCTTTTGTATTTGGATATCCAGTTTTCCCAGCAGCATTTATTGAAGGTGCTGTCTTTTCCCCAGTGTATATTCTCAGCAATTTTGTTGAACATGAGTTCACTGTAGATGTGTGGTTTGTTTCTTGGTTCTCTGTTCGGTTCCATTGCTCTATGTGTCTGTTTTTATGCCAGTACCATGCTCTTTTGATAACTATAACTCTATAGTAGAATTTCAAGTCAGGCAGTGTGATTCCTCCAGTTTTGTTCACTTTGCTTAGGATAGCTTTGGCTATTCTGGGTCTTCTGTGGTTCCAAAGAAGTTTTAAGATTGTTTTATTTTATTTCTATGAAGACTAACATTGGTATATTGGTAGGAATTACATTGAATCTGTAGATTGCTTTGAGTAGTGTGCACATTTTAACAATATTGATTTTTCCCATCTATGAACATGGAATATCTTTCCAACTTTTTCTATTCTTTTCAATTTCTTTCATCAGCATTTTATAGTTTTCATTATATAAATATTTCATTTCTTAGGTTAAGTTAATTCCTAGGTATTTATTTTATCTGTGGCTATTGTAAACAGGATTACTTTTTAAATTTCCTTTTCACATTGCTCACTGCTGGAATGTAGAAATGCTTTTTTTTAATTTGAGACAGAGTCTTGCTCTGTCGCCCAGGCTGGAGTGCAGTGGCACGATCTTGGCTCACTGCAAGTTCTGCCTCCTGGGTTCACACCATTCTCCTGCCTCAGCCTCCTGAGTATCTGGGACCACAGGCGCCCACCACCACACCCGGCTAATTTTTTATATTTTTAGTAGAGACGGGGTTTCACAGTGTTAGCCAGGATGGTCTCGATCTCCTGACCTCGTGATCCACCCGCCTCGGCCTCCCAAAGTGCTGGGATTACAGGCGTGAGCCACCGCACCCAGCCGCTATTGGTTTTTGTATATTGATTTTATATACTATAACTTTACTGAATCTATTTATCAGTTCTAATTGTTTTCTTATAAATTATACATGTTTTTTCAAGCATAAAATCATATAATCTACAAACAAGGATAATTTGAATGCTTCCTTTCTAACTTAGATATCCTTTATATCTTTCCCTTGACTGATTGCTGTAGCTAGGGCTTCCAGTACAATGTTGAATAACAATGATGACAGTGGACATCCCCATCATGTTCCAGATCTTAGAGGAAAGGCTTTCAGTTTTTCTCTATTCAGTAGAATATTACCTGTGTGTTTGTCATATACAGTTTTTATTATGTTTAGGTATGTTCCTTTTATACACAGTTTTTTTTTCTGTGTGTGTGTGTCTGTATGTGTGTGTTTTGTCATGAAGTGATGTTAAATTTTTACACATACTTTGTTAGTATTAATTGAAATGTTCATATGGTTTTTATCCTTCATTCTGTTGATATGGTGTATCATGTTGTATGATTTGCATATGTTGAACCATCCTTGCATCCCAGAAAAATTTAAAAAAAAAAAACTCCTGCTTTGTCATGATCAATATTTCCAATATACTGTTGAATTCAGTTTGCATTCCGATGTATTTTCTGGGCATTCTCAGAAAACCAGAACAGCTCTGACATCATGACCTAACCCTGCTTCTTCATTTTTCTAAACTTTGTGTAAATTTAGTCAATGTATTGACAGCTTGATATGGTTTGGCTGTGTCCCTACCCAAATCTCATCTTGAATTGTAGCTCCCAAAATTACCACATGTTGCAGGAGGGACCCGGTGGAAGACAACTGAATCATGGGAGCAGTTTCCCCTATACTGTTCTCGTGGTAGTGAGTAAGTCTCACAAGATCTAATGTAAGGGGTTTCCTCTTTCACTTGGTTTTCATTCTGTCTTGTTTGCCACCATATAAGATGTGCCTTCCACCCTCTGCCATGGTTGTGAGGCCTCCCCAGCCACGTGTAACTGTGAATACATTAAACCTCTTTTTATTCATAAATTACCCTGTCTCAGGTATGTCTTTATCAGTAGCATGGAAATAAACTAATAAATAACTCTAAATTTTAGTGTTTTCAATTGTAAAATTTGGATAATAAACTTTAACCATACGGTCATCATAAAGACATAATAAGTTCATATATACTTAAGGTTTACCACTGAGCCTAGTAAATTGTAGACACTCTGTAAACATTGGCTATATACACAATTATTTCATGGTGCTTTAAATAGAACAACTATTTTCTTTTGTTTAGTCTTGTATAACCAGACCAGACTCAATCCTCCTTCATCATAAATTCTCACTTAGAAATTTGGCTTTGTGGTTATACCTGGATGTGGTTCAGACAAACCTAACTACAACCTACCACCTTTAGAAATGTCTATAGTATCTTAACCGATCCTGTTCCATGTGCCAAAGATTGTAAATGTGTATCTCTAGCCTGGACCTCTCTACTGAATGTCAGATACCTAGATCTAGCTGCCTACTTGATATATCCATCTTATATCTATAACAGGTATCTCAAATTTCTTAAGATAGCAAAAGAAAACTATTTATTTATATCAACCCATGAATCTGTTTCTACCCTCTACTCCTTCATCATGCATCATGGATTGACTACCTTAGATTATAGAATATTTATGTTGGGATTGTCTTAGTCTATTTGTGTTGCAATAAAAGAATATCTGAGGGTGGGTAATTTATTTTAAGAAGAGGTTTATTTCACTTAAATTTCGGCACACTGCTCCTGAAGCATGGTGCTTGCATCTGCTTGGTTTCAGGTGAGGACTTCAGGCCACTTTCACTCATGGCAGAAGAGGAAAGAGAGCCAGCTTTTACAGAGATCACATGGTAAGAGAGGAAGCAAGACAGAGCAGAGATAGTACCAAGCTTTCTTGTTTGTTCGGCTCTCACAGAAACAAATACAGCAAGAACTCAGTCACCCACCCACCCCCACCCCCGGTCCAGGCAGAGCATTCATCTGTTCATGAGGGATCTGCTCCTGTGTCCCAAACATCTCTCATTAGGTCACACCTCCAACATTGGGGATCAAATTTCGACATGAGATTTGGAGGAATCAAATATTTAAATTATAGCAGGGATGTTATATCACAGCTCTGGTTTTTAATGACTTATATCAACTTAAAAATGTCTTTTTTATGTAGGTTGCTTTGAGTCACATTGTGCTAATCTCATACTAAGACTAAATTGAGTTATCAAATTTCATAGAAAAGTAAGTATACTGTTTTATTCGTAGTTCACTTGAAATTTTCATTGTCTATCCAACAGTCTTACCTGCCTTCATTTGT
Organism: Theropithecus gelada; assembly: GCF_003255815.1. Taxonomy (NCBI): domain Eukaryota; kingdom Metazoa; phylum Chordata; class Mammalia; order Primates; family Cercopithecidae; genus Theropithecus; species Theropithecus gelada. The sequence goes on along the minus strand of NC_037689.1, from coordinate 142,426,046 downwards.
GTTAGTAAAGCCCAACTTTTCCTCAGTTATTTTCCCTCATGAAAGGGAATCTTATCTCTAGCTGTGGGATAACTCCTGATTAGTGAAAAACAATCAATTTATGACATGGGGGTGGGTGTGAAACCCATTTATGGATGAGACATGAGGGAAGCTCAGCTAGGGGCTTTCAGTGGAAATCTTCCTTGCTCCTAAAAATAAACACATACAGGGAAAGCCGTTCTGTGGATAATTGTTGAGTTTACATGTGATGCTTGGCTTTACAGCAGCCATCATATAAGCATAGGGAAAAATAACCTGAGAAAAGGTCCCCGTTGTGAGTATGGCAAAGCAAAACAATGGAAAGAACTTTCTTCCTAGACAATGTACTGTAAGAGATAACATTTTTATTGGTTGAGTCATTCTGAGTTGAATTTTCTGTTACTTGTAACTGAGAGCATACTAATTCTTATACTAAGATTAGCTGACAGAGTGAAAAAAATAGCACAAGATAATTCTGAGAGGACTAATGCTGGCATCTTGGAAAACATGCATAAAGTGACCCTTGCCCATTTTCACAATGACAAGGCCCCACATGCAGTTTCCTGGACTGATGCAGCTTTGGCTTCTTCCATGAATTGATAATGTATACTCACGGTCACATAGTATTCAGTTCTCTACAATCGGATGGTACTTTGTATAGCAAATTTAGAAAAAGATGTAAAGTTCAGAAAGAAACATTTAAAAATATGCTTAGGATGGAACTGAAAATAATGTTTACCTATAATTTTGATTTCTGTAAAATGAAGACAGGATACTGGGTTTATTGTTTCTTACTTTACATTAATAGGTATGTGCAGGGGATTAGTTTCCTAGAGATGCTGTAACAAATAATCACAAAATTAGCGGCTTAAGTCAAAGAAACTTATATTCTCAATGTTCTAGAGACCAGAAGTATGAAATCATTTTTAGTGAGCACAAATTAAGATGTCAGCAGGGCTGTACTTTCTCTAGAAGCTCTAAAAAAGAATATGTTTCTTGTTTCTTCCAGCTTCTTATGGCTGCCAGTGTTTCTTGGGTTGTGGTTACCACTCCAATCTCTGTGTCCATGGTTACTTTGCCTTTTGCTTTTCTCTCTGGGACAAATCTCCCTCTGCCTCTGTAACAAGGACACATGTGATTGCATTTTAGGACCCACCTAGATAATACAGGATAGTATCCTTAATCACAGTGAAAAGACTTTTTCCAAATAAAGTAATATTTCTTTCAATACAAGTTACCAAGGCTAGGGCCTACTAAAGCAGGTAACTGTACTTTTCTTTCTTATCTCTTTTTTTTAAGTGATTCATTATTTGATTCATTTTTCTACAAAATCTTCTCAAGCAAAAAGTTCAACTAGCTTTATATGTGCCAGGCAATATTGTTTAGCAGAGATCTACATGTATCCTATAAAAAGAAAGCTTGCAGAAAAGGTAGCAACTCCTTGCGTGGGACCAGCATTTTTAAGGAGAATTATGTAATGGAAATAGCATTAAAATAGGCTTGAAAGACCTGGGTTTTTATAGAATACTTGACAATCTTCCCATTTTCTTGAGATCTGTAAATTTCATGCATGTTAACTTGAAAATGTCCCCTCAATTCTTTTAACCTAAGGGTTTTTTTCTGTAAAAGTAACTGATTTCCAAATATAATTTCAGCTTCGATATTCTAAGATTCCATTCAGCAAGACCTTATTTTTCTCAGCTATTGCAGGAGATTCGTGTTCCTATTTTTCTTTCCAAGTACATATGTTTCTGTGCTCTTTCCTATATTGTGCTTTGTAAGTGTGAGGATCAAAATGAGCTCATTATATAGCATTGGATCCACAAGCCAAGACATGACTAGCACTGGTCAGGAGCACTGTCATATGAGGGACCCAGAAAAGCAAGACTAAAACCCCTTATAAGAGGCACTTTTACAATCCAGGGCAAGAAAGATTTCCCTGAATAAACAACCCTTTCTGACCGAGAAGTCATACAACCTAATTATACATTTTAAAAGAAAAATATTGCCAATTAAATCTGAAACCTCCATGTACATGTATGTACCAACATAGATACAACAGGGGTTGAGAATTAGTGAACTGAGAGGTAGAACTGAAAAACCATCCAGAATACAGAGAAATTTTTTAAAAGAGAACTTAGAATTACAAAATGTGAGAAAGAATCACCATGAACAGAGTTAAAAAACAAGCCACAATTTCGAAGAAGATACCTCCAATACATACAACCAACAAAGGTTAGCTGGTGGTGTTTACTGATATAGAGGGTCATGGTGCAAGAGTACAGAGTAGAGGCAGATTCATAGGTTGGTAGAAGTAAAGAGTTAGCTTTTGTTATCTCAAGAAATATATATCAAATGAAGATATCAAGCAGGCAGCTAGAGCTAGACATCTGACATTCAAGAGAGAGGTCCAGGATAGAGATACACATTTTTAGTCTTTGGTACATGGAACAGGATGGGTTGAGTTACATATAGGTATTTTAAAGGGCTCAGACCACAGGTGGTGGGCTGTCATTTGGTTTGCCTGAACCAAATCCAGTTTGTGAACACAGACCAAGGTTCCTAAGTAAAGATTCCCTGTAAAGGAAGATTGAATCTGGCCTAGTTACACAAGACTAACTAAAGGAAATAAGTGATTCTAAAATATCATGAAATAATTTTATATGCAGCCAGGGTTTGTGTAGTGTTTGCAATTTAGTATGCTCAATGTTAAGTATGTATTGATTCATTATGTCTTTATGATGACTTTATGGTTAAGGTTTCATTATTATCTAAGTTTTACAATTGAAGACACTGACATTTAAAGCTGTCAATATCTTGCCTAAATTCACACAGAATGAAGAAGCAGGGCTAGGACTTGATGTCAGAGCTGCTCTGGTTTTCTGGGAGTGCCATGGTGTCATGTTTGTTCATGTGAACAAGAAAAAAGAAGCTGTTTGTTAACTGGTGGCTCTCCCTCAGTAAACATTTACACTTCAGCATTCAAAGAATGTTGCTCTGGGACCCTTCCCCTAAACTGATTGCAACTCAGAGGGAGGGACACTTATGTTTGGTGTTGGGAACTTGGAGCTAGCAAGATTTTAGTATTAATATGAATGTGACCTTATTCATACCTAAAGGGAGGTAAAACTTGGGGACATTTTGAGTCACATTTTAAGAATATAATTAAATTCATTTTTACTGAACAGAGAGCTGCATCTGCAAATCAAAAGGGCTTACCATGGATGAGGTATCATTAATAAGAAAAACTTACATCTACAATATATTTGGTCAAGTTTTTGATTTTTGAAGATGAATAAAGATTTCTATAGGCATATAAGTAGAAAATTAGGTTATCTACAGTTGGAAAACAGGTTGGATGGCCTTATATCTGTTTATTAAAAAGTATATTTGAAAAAATAACCTCATCAGCTGAGACATGATTAAAATATAGATTTAAATAAAAATTAATATGTAAATTTGCTTCTGAAACAATCCAGATACAATTGTTGAAAAAGAAAATGCATAATGAAAAATAATGTAATAATATGAAACTGGGACACAATTTCCAGATCACAGCAACAAAAACTGGGAAGTGTGAGAAAGTGGGTGGGGGGATGGTACAAAGATCAATGTGCTAATTTTGTCAACTTAGCTAGGGGAAATCATTAGAAATGGCTATTATTAATGTTTATATTTAAAAATGAAAGTTTAAATATTATTTCAAAAGCTAACATAACAACTAGTAAGACTGAAAGCTTACTACCTACCTTCTAAATTAATTGCGGGTGGGATAGGGAGATAACAATAAGGAAAACATACCATAAAATTAAAAGATTAAGAACAAAAGGATAAGCAAGAAAGCACTAAAAAAAATCCACAAAATATTGATAATAAGTATGTGATCTTATTCATATTAGATACATTCACTAATTAAAATAACAGTTTACCAGACTACGTCAGAATATAAAGTCCAACTGTATGCTATCTATAATAGCATACTCCAATAAAGTTACTCATGAAAATTAAAAGTAAATAGTTGGACACCATGGCCAGGCATGGTGGCTCACGGCTGTGATCCCAGCACTGTGGGAGGCCGAGGCGGGCATATCGCTTGAGGTCGGGAGTTTGAGACCAGCCTGGTCAACATGGAGAAACCATGTCTCTACTAAAAATACAAAATTAGCCTGGCGTGGTGGCACATGCCTGTAATCCCAGCTACTTGGGAGGCTGAGGCAGGAGAATCACTTGAAACCCGGGAGGTGGAGGTTGTGGTGAGCCAAGATCAGGCCATTGCACTCCAGCCTAGGCAAAAATTGCGAAACTCTGTCTCAAAAAAAGTAATTTAAATTAAAAGTATTCACTATATTGATGATATGACAGATTCATATGACAAGTAGAAATCATCCCTTTTTCTCAAATAACCATATAATCTTAACAAAAGTTTATCATTTATTAAGCCACAAGGAAACCAATATTACAAACGGGAGTAGTACAGACTACATTCTTTGTCAACACTGCCATAAAATAGGAATTGAATCACAAATGTTGTAAATGCATTGCTAAGGCAATGATAAGACAATAAGAATATAAAAACTCAAATGCATAGCGTTCATAAAGTAGTACTGTTGAGATCAATGCATACAAGATTTTATAGTTTGAGGCAAAAACTGTATCAGGAGCTGTGTCACCAAAGTTCTCCAAAGATGTTTGACATCAGAAGCTCTGCTATCATATCTCAAGAGCGTAACAAAAATTTACTTTTTCCTTTGGCACTTTCTGCTTAAGTACCACCAGATGTAAAAATGACCCTATGCCAGTTCTCGCCTGACTGCTTGTTGCTCCAAATGCCGTTCTTGGTACAGGTGCCACTGATGCTACCACAATTGATGTTGTAGGTACTACTAAGTACTGCTGAATATGGTGGCTGGCAGGAAGCAGAGATTTCCTCTGGCTCTCATCATTAGCTACAGTCTAAGGGATGCTCTGTTGTTCACTGACTTTTTTTTTTTTTTTTTTTTTCTTGAGAATAGCTGCTGCATTGAGAGACAGGTTAATCTATGAGGATATATTAGCCCGCTTATCTGTTTATTTTCCACACTGCTGCGTGGATAATCTCAATCTAAGAATGTCACCTCCCACTTTCACATTGTTTCTTAGTCTCACTCCATAGAATTGTGTTCTATAGAATAAAATTCAAATCCCTTAACTAAGAATACAAGGCTCAACATGTTACAGTGTTTTGCATACTTCTCTCTGTTCCTCCACTTGCCACCACCTCCCCTTGCAAAACACCTTGCTCTAGCTCTGCCAAAACACTTGTTTTTACCTCTACTTGGAGTGTTTGATGCTTTAATTATTGTGCAGATATCATCATGTTAAGTTACAAAATATCTGCAAAAATATTTATCAAGGTTATGAAAAAGAGTTAAAATCACAATATAGAGGGAGTGTCCACAAATTAATGTGAAACACAAAAGGAAATACAATAGAATAATAGATCAAAAAATGTGAAGAAGATGATTAACAGATTGAACAACAAATCATTGATAAGCAGCTAGGGTATAAGGAAACATAATTTCATGAGTAGTCAAGTAAATGCAAATTAAAATATCATGTTTCACTTTATTTCTAGTAATGATTTAAAAATTCATGCCAGTAAAATGTCTTGTTCCAGCGAAGTCAGTTTATTTTCTAACAGACGAAAGAAAAGTGTCTTGAAAAAGGAGCACTTTTTTCTACTTTTAACCAAAGCATTATATTTGCTGTGGCTGCCCTCTGCATAGTACTTTCTGTATGCCGGGTAATATTCTAAGAACTTTACATGTGTGTGTTCCTTTAATCTTCATAGCATATCCTTTGAGGCAAGTATCACAATTTTCTGCATTTGACACATGAAGAGACTGAAGCCCAGAGGGATGAAGTAACTTTCAAAAGATCAAACAACTAGTAGGGTGGAGCCAAGTCAGCCTCTAACAGTATGACTATAATGTTTTCCCTTTTAACAACTGTGTATACCACCTCAAATATGTTTGTATTAATAGTTTTGAGGGAGTATATGTATATGTTTTTGTTATATCTGACGTATACAGACAAATTATAGCCATTGCTACTATTTATTAAACATATATTATATATAAAACATTGGAATATATATTTTATAGCAATCATATGGGGTAGATAGTGTTAACATCATCATGCAGTTGAGAAAAATGAAGCCTAAGGGATTCATATAACATGCCTATAGTCATTCATATAGCAAGTGCCAAGCTAGGATTTGAATCAGGTGTGTTATACTCCAAGACTTCATGCTTTTGCCTTCTGTGTAACACTAGTGCACAAATATTAAAATATATGCAGATATTTATAAGTCAGATCACATCGCTTCCCTAATCCAAACCTTCCACTGGGTTTCTACCATAATTGAAATGAAACCAAAACTCATTACTATGGCTTAAGGGGCTCTCCATGTCCTGACTGCAGCTTACCTTTCCATCCTCATTTACTGTTCTTCTCCTTCCTGCACTCCACCCACATGTGCCTCTTTGATCTGCCCTAAACACACCTGGTGCACATCCACCTTAGTGGCAACACATGTGCTTTTCTTTTTGCCTCAATTGCTCTTGCCCCAGACGTTTGCATGGTTCACTTATTCACTTCCTTCAGATATCTACTCCACTCTTACCTAATTAGAAAGACCTTCTCAGACCACCATGTCTAGAATTGTGACCCTTAGTACTGTGCACCCATATTTATCTTTCTTGATAGTCTGTATTGCAACCAGACATCAACCATATAAATCTACCTGTTTACTGTCTATATTCCTTTTCAGACTGTAAGTCCTGAGAGGCCAAGATGTTGCTTTGTTCATTATTGTCCCTTAGAGCCTAGAGGAGTTGGTGCTTGTTTTTTTTTTTTGTTTTTTTTTTTGTGTGTGTGTGTTTTTTGTCTAGAGCCAGATATTAAATGTTTTAGATTTGCAATCCATACAATCTTCCATACAGTTACTTAACTCTGCTATTGTAGCATGAAATCTACCACAGACAATATGTAAATCAATAAGCGTGAAAATGAAAGGGCTGTGTTTAAATAAAACATTACAAAAACAGACAGTATGCCATATAGGCTAGTTTTGGCACATTGGTCATAGTTTGTCAACTCCTGGTCTCGGGCATCACCTGGTTAGCACTCAAGAATATTTGTTGAATTAATGAATTTATATGTCTACCTAATACACACGTGTTTACATACACACACATCTATATTTATAGATATGTGCACGTGAGTCTGTGTATGTGTATACAGAAAGGATACTGAAAGGAATCAAATCAATGTATCTTAGTAGATATCTCTGGTGGCAGGATTATGGCTTTTTAAATTTCTCCTACATATTTTCTGTAGTTTTTAAATTTTTAATAAACATGCATTACTTTTGCTTCTTAATGTTTTTCTTAACATATTCTATAAATACAGAAAAAATGTACAGTTCATAATTGTGAAGCTTAGAGAAATATTATAAGTGAAACATACTTATATAATTATTTCTTTTAAGTACTTTTGTGTCTTTAGGATAATATTCCCATTTTATCTTGAAATGATCTGTTTCTAAAATCAAGATGAGCTGTTTAGTTTTCTGGTAGGTATAGATCCTACGTATGGGTGTCAGAGTACATATCACAGTGGAGATAATGAACTCTTTTTATTCTTTTTTGAGATGTGGTATTCTCCCATTTCCCAAAGTAAAACATGGAAAGGACAAGCGTTTTTTTTTCTTCTCATCCTACTCCAACTCAGTTGAAAATTCCTTGCAGATACTAATAATAGTGTATCAGTCTTAGGTTTTAGAGCTGTTAATTTTTAACTTTCGTATTTTTTCCTTGTTACTCTCCTGGCTGACTGGGAGAAGCTGCCTCTTGATTTGTTTGCAAGATATCATTTTCATCTGAAAATAGCCTAGATTTCTTGACTTTTTATTTTAAATATCTCCTGTTACCCTTTCTTTGGAAATACACCTTTTCTAGCAAAATAGGTGCTGATAGTCTCCAAATTAGCTTTCTAGCCCCCCCACTAGACGGTGATGAACTGAAAAAAATAAAGATGCTCTCAGAGGGAATCTTATGTCCTTAGATACTTAATTATCAAACAGAAATAATGCAAACAAATCATTTAACTCGAGAAGCTAAAAAAGCAACAAGATAAACCTAGAGAAGGTGAAAAGATATGAAATTCTGAATAAATTAATTTTATATCAAAATATTCATTAGATTGGTTGAATTAATTTGAGCTGCTTTTTTTGACCAAAAAAAACTGACTATAAATGCTCCAGTAGCCCTAATTCAAAAAAGGAATGAAAACAACTCCAGGAGTAAAAATTAATAAGATGTTAGGTCTCTCCAAATTAACCATAAATTTTATGTAATTCCAATTAAAACTCCAAAAGCATTTTAAAAACTTGATGAAATTATTTCAAGTTTTCCTAGAATACTATTTGTATGAAATTAACCAATAAAATCCTAAAATTGAACAGTAATAAATGACTTCTATTAACAGATATTTAAAAATAGCTTAGTAATAAAATCATCCTGAAGGTTTGGTGCAATGATAGAAAAGACAGAGAAACCACCTCAAATGAGTAATAAACACAGAAAGAACCAAGTTTGCATGACGGTTTCATTTAAATGAAGGTGGTATTTTATAATATTGTGATGGATTATTTAACAAGTTATGTTGGAACAACATTTCATTAAAACTAACTACATTAAGCCATAGCTAGCAAATTCCAATGCTTTCAGGAGCCAGACAGATAAGATGTACAATTATTGAATCAAAAGGGATGTTCTAATCCATCTGGAATGCTATACCAAGGCATCATAGACTGGGTAGCTTATAAACAACAAATTTGTTTCTCACAGTTCTTGAGGCTGGGAAGACCAAGATCAGGGTGCCAGGATGGTCAGGTTCTGGTGAAGCCTCTCTTCTGGATTGCAGACTGCTGACTCATGTGGTGAAATGAGAGAAAGAAAGCAATCTCTCTCATGACACTTATAAGGGAATTAATCTCATTCCGTAGGGCTCCACCGTCATAACCTAATCTAATACTAATTACCCTCCTAAGTCCCCATCTTCTCATACTATCACATTGGAAGGTATAAACTAAACATGAGTTTTGGAGGGACACGAACATTCAGTCTATAGTAAGGAATGAACAAAATATATTTAATAGGAAAGGAAATCTAAACCAAGCTGCTTATATGTGAGGAAGATGAACGTATATTCATGGGAAATATGCAAATATAAATCACTTAAGTATGCAAACAGTGATCTCCAATAAAAGAACGTTCCCAGCAAGTGCCTCTCACTATAAAATTAGTAAGAACATGAATCCAGCAAATCAGATACTCAAAGCAAGATGACAAAACATCAGAATGATTTAAACAGGGAGATTGAAGAGGTAAAGGGACAAATTGAGGAAAAAATATATAGATGTATAAAATCAAAGAGCAGAATAACCATAGCTGAAAATTAAACTATTACCCAAGCATAAAAGCAAATTAATTATTGATCATCAATCATCATCAGATTTCTCTGTTGGGAAAAATCCAACAAAATACAAATAGTTTGTATTAACATTCATCAAACACAAGCAAATCCAAAAATTCTTCATTGATCTCTCCCAACTTGTTCAAACATTGTTCAAACCCTTCTCTTTTATTTCTTCTTGAACACATGTCTGTCAGACTTTTGATTCCGCCACTCAACCAAAACAAAAACACACATGAATGCATATAAAAGTGGTGAAATTTGAATAAGGTCATTGGATTTTACCAATGTTGATTTCCAGGTTGTGATATTGTACTATAGTTATGCAAGATGTTACTATAATATTTTTTCATTTAAGTGATGTTTACTCTAGGTTTTTGGCATGTAATTTTTGCAGAGTTACGGAGGTTTCTACAATTTCACACATTGTTAAGAATTTTGTTTTTATCAGTTCGGCTCTCAGGAAGCCACATCCCTAGGAAAAGGAGGAGAGTACTACATCAAGGAAACACCCCGAGGGACAAAAGAATCTGAAAAACAGCCCTGAGTCCGAGACCTTCCCTCTGACAGAGGCTACACAAATGAGAAGGAATCAGAAAAACGACTCTGGTAATATGACAAAACAAGATTTTTTAACACCCCTAAAAAAATCACACTAGCTCACTAGCAATGGATCCAAACCTAGAAGAAATCCCTGATTTACCTGAACAAGAGTTCAGAAGGCTAGTTAATAAACTAACCAGGGAGGCACCAGAGAAAGGCAAAGCACAGTGTAAAGAAATAAAAAACCATGATATAAGAAGTGAAGGGAGGACTATTCAGTGAAATAGATAACATAAATAACAAATGAAAACTTCAGGAAACAATGGACACACTCACAGAAATGCAAAATGCTCTGCAAAGCCTCAGCAATAGCATCGAACAATCAGAAGAAAGAACTTCAGAGCTCAAAGACAAGGTTGTCAAATTAACCCAATCCAACAAAGACAAAGAAAAAAGAATAAGAACATACGAACAAAGCCTTCAAGAAGTCTGGGATTATGTTAAACAACCAAACCTAAGAATAATGGGCACACTTGTGGAAGAAGAGATATCATCGATACGTTTTGAACCTATTTGCACAGACATCAACATATGACTTTTTTCTTCAGTCTATTGATATTTTAAATTGTAGTTATTTGTTATATTAATATATAATTATTTTCCCAGGTAAAAATCCTACTTATTAATCATCCATTGTACTTATTTTGCACCATGGATTTTTTCTGTTCATATCTTATTTAGGATCTTTGCATCTGGATTCATGACTGAAAAGGGCGTGTATTTTCTTTTTATTTTATTGTCATCTGGTTTTATAACCAAGATTAGGGTTGCCAGGTAAAGTTTTTTTGGCAGCTTTGACTTTGTTTCTGTTCCCTAGAACATTATGCATATGATTAGGAGTAACTGTTGTTTTATACTTTAGCATAATTCACCTGTAAAATTCTCTCACTGTTAACATGGGCATGATGTTTTTAAGACACTTTATTTTTTACTACAGTTCTAGGTTTACAGCAAAATCAAGCACAGGGTACAGAGATTTCCTGTATATATCCTGTTAGACATTATTATTATTATATTTTCCCTAGGGGGGGTTTTGACTACCATTTCAATTCATTTAATGGATATTCAACTACTTAATTTTTTATTTCCTCACATCAATATTAGTGTTTTATGTTTTCTAATGATTTATACATTTCCTCTATGTTTCATAGAATTTATTTTAAATGTGTATTTTTGTGCTTGTTTTCTCTTTTACATAATTATTTATATTTTTTCTCTTTTTGGTAGAAATCGGACTTGCTAAAACATCTGTCCTTTTAGTTAATGTTTTTAGAGAACCAGCTTTCTCTTTTATTAATATTCTCTAGCATTTTTTATTTGTCTATCATTAATTTCTGTCTTTATTATTTTAAAAATTGTCCTCATGTGAGTTTGCACTATTGCTCTTTTTTTTTCCAGTTACCTGGATCAAATGCTCAGTTGATGTTTTAAAATTTTTCTTTTTACTCAATTTGCAAAGTAATACATCCTTATTATTTAAAAAGACAATAATCATAGAAAATTTAAGTGACCCATAAGCTTACTGCCCATGAGTAAACATTGTTAATAATGTAATGTGTTTCCACCTTGTATGGGTAACATATATATAATCATATATAAATATAACTATAAATTAAAATATGATGGTATAGTGAAGTATATTGTGCATATTGTTTTTTTCTCAGTTGGAGAAATATTTTCTGTCTCAACTTCTTATTTGGGAAAATTTCAAACCTACTGAAAAGCTTAAATAATAGTAGAACAAACATCACTTTCATGAGGCTTCACCAAGTACTAACATACATTTTTGAACATTTGACAGAGAGGGAGGGAGGGAGAAGAGAGAAGAAGAGGTTTTTAACTTTGCCAAACCAACAAAAATTGTTTTGCCCCCAAAACTTCAAAATATATCTCGTAAGAACAAGAACATTCTCCTACACAATAATGAAATATTATCATGTTCATCTAAAAAATTTAACATTGATACAATATTATTAACAAGTGCGTGATTTTTATTCAAATTTCCCCAGTTGTCCCCCAAGTTTTCTTTGTAGCTGTTTTGTCTGTTGGTCCAGAATCCAAAGATCACAAGTTGTGCAAGGCTGTCACATCTCTTTAGTATTTCTTACTATAGGACAGTTTCTAGCTATTTTGCCTTTCATGACACTGACATTTTTTGAGTCCAGTCCAGTTGTACTGAAGACGGTCCACAATATGGATTTGTGTGATTTTTCCTCATGATGAGGTACAGGTTAAGAATTACTGTCAAGAACATTACATAAGTGGTGTTGTGTATTTTCCATTGTATTACATTACATTATGTCAGGAGTTGCCTAACACCAGTCTGTCACTTCATAACTGGCACTAACCGCTTAAGTGGGAATTGTCGTATTTCTTCATTTACTAAGGTAACATTTCCCTTTGTAATTAATGTATAATCTGTGAAGTGTTACTTTAAAATTGCATTAATAGACCCTTGCCCCTCAAAATATTTCACCTAATAATTTTAGCATCCACTGATATTATTTGCCAGAATTAGTTTTTTAAAAATAAAGTTTTTATTGAAGTATAACAAAAAATATACAAATTATAAAAATAGTTCTTACTCAATTTTCACATTGTATGAACCAACATAAACAGAATCCAGATTAAGAAATACTTTATCAGCATCACAAAGCGCCTCCATGCTCATCTCTAGCCCTGTCTACCCCAAAGGAAACCTCTATTGTAACGGTGTCACTGTGAGGTTAGTTTTGACCTAATGGGGGAGCTTTATTTAAATGAATCATGTGCTCTGTACTATTTTGTTTCTGGTTTCTGTCTCTTAGCATTGCTGGTGTGAATCATCTATAGCACTGCATGTAACAATGGTTTATTCATTCTCATTGTCTTGTAATATCCCATTGCATTGATGTGGTACAATTTATTTAATCATATATAGTTCATGGACATTTGGGTTATTTCTAGCTTTTGGTTATTATGAATACTGCTGTTGTGAACGGCCTTGGCAATTGTGTGTAGGTCTCTTGGATCTATTCCTGGGAGTAGAATTCGTATTTCATCAAGTATATGTATGTTTGGCTTTAGTAGGTACAATCAAAATCATTTTCTAAAGTATTAACAATTTACACATCCACCAGGAATGTTTATGTCCCAATTGCACCTTATAAATACTTAGAATATCAATTCTTTCAAACTGTAAAAATTCATATAGGTATGGCTAAAGTGGTATCTTAGTATGGATTTAATTTCAATTTTTCTGATTACCAATTAGGTTGAGCACTTTTTCATCTGTTTATTGGCCACCTGGATATCCTTTTTTAAAAAATGTGTTTTTCCCCTTGTTCAATTGGGTTGTATATTTCTTTCTTATTTATTTGTGGGAATATATATACACACTCTTTATTACTTATATATTTGCAGATATTTTCTCCAAATCAACAGTTAGCCTTTTCACTCTCAAATATTTGTGCTTTGAACCTTTCTTCTTTTCATATGTGATATTCTTTTTAAGATGTGTTTTGTTATTAAATATCTGATTTGATTGTGCAGGTTGGAGAATATGGTTTGTGAGATATTGATTCTTCTAAATGTGCGTAGGATGACTTTACAGCTTCATATATGGCATATTTTACTAATAATTCATGTGTGCTTAAAAAAATGTGCATCAACTATTCAATGTGTGTGGAGTTGTCTATATATCTAATAACTGAGACCCAATTATGTTTGTATAAAAATGATGTTACATTTTTGTCATGCCATTTCCACTTTTAGGACACAGAGGAAGAATGAATTTCATCAGATCTCTGTGAAGTTGGCTTGGGTACATGGGAGTGACTTCAAGATGGTGATTTTTTAAAGCAGAAAATATATAGGATATTTTTAATCCTGGCAATGAAACTTCCTATGCCATATTTCCTTCATTTCCTTTTTACTGGATAGGCCACTTTTGAGGTCATGTTTTTTATATATACAGTTGTCAGATACTATACAGGAGGCCTAGTTAAATTTGAATTTTAGATAAATAACAAATTTGTTTAGGATAAGTATGGTTCAAATGTTGCATGGTATATACATTTTAAAAAATCATTGTTTATCTGAAATTCAAATTTAACTGGCTGTCCTGTATTTTTATTTGCTAAGTCGAAGGAGCTGGAAATGCAGATGAAAAAGCAGAGAAGTAAAGCATATTAATGAAATATGTCTATAAATAGAACATTGAATGCAGTTACTGCCACATAGAGCTGGCTAAAAACAAATAGGTCAGAAGCCTGCTACATTTCTGAGAGAATTTTATTGCCCAGAAAGGAAAGCACAATTCTGGGCAAAAAGTCTTTGATAGTTCAAGATTCAAAAGAATTCTTCAACCTCCAACTTTGCAGAATTGACAAATTTGCTGAGAAGGCTGTGCAGTTGCAGCATATTCCCCAACATCATCTTTAGTCATGGGCAGAAAAAAAAAGATAAACAAAATGATAAAAAGAACCTCTCAGAAGGTGGATCCAGATACCACCACGACTGGAAAAAGAAGTCCCTCCAGCGAACAGAATTGGGCTCTATGCAAGTAATCTTTTCAGCCCCGAGATAAGAGCCCTTCACCGTATTTTTCAGCAGTCTTCTAGAAGTTCTGTTGACAATCAGTAACTTCTGTGTGTCTCCCATTTCACACTGTTTGACTGGGGTGGATTTCATTGCAGCTCTTCTGCTCCGAATCCTGCCCCATCATTGTAAACTGCGTGTATGAGGAGCCATAGCAGAGAATGTGTCTTTTTAGTGCATAAGTCCCTGGAATCAGAGGAGCCACATCCTAGCCCTTGGGCCACATGCAATTCTAGATTTATTTTCAGATTGTCTGCTGTGGAAAGGGAATGGGTGTTTCCTAGATGTAAACATAACAATTAAAGTTTCGTCACGAGAAGGTTAGACTGTGACAGAGTCAATATTATGTGTTTATTCTGCCATTTCTACTTCCTGGAACCAAAGAAAGAAGACTGTATTTCCTAGTCTTTTCTTCGAACATGTTGAGGGCTGAGTTTGGCCTATGGTATGTAGATATAAGTGATCTATATGTTATTAATCAGGGTAAATAGTCAGAAAAAACCACTCTAGATATATCAATCAGAGATTAAAAGCAATGAATTAGTTACAAAAGTGTTGAAAAGACTAAAAGAATAAAGGTGATAAGGAGAGGGTTTCCCACGTTTCAGGAAGATGTTATTGCCTGTGGTCTGGAACTTACAACCAATATTCCCCACTAACCTGGTGGAGGTACCTACTGCTTAGCAGGAATTCAGGAGTCTGCACTCCTATTACTGCTGCTGATATTGTTACTGATACTGCCTTTTGTAACAAATGCAATTGTATTTTTTATAACTTCACTATCTCTGCTTTTCTTTTTTTTTTTTTTCCTGCGTGATCTCTCAGTGTCTCAGAAAGGATCTCTGCTTTTCTTTTTCCTGCTTGATCTCTCAGTGTCTGAGAAAGGGTCTTTAAAAGTTCCATATATTTTTATGTATAATTCTTTATAGAAAGGCCATAACTCTATCATGAGATAGTATTGTTAGGTCCATAAATGTTCCCGATGGTCTTCTTACTTAATTTTATCTTTAATCAGTATATTGTATCTTTCTATATTTGTTATGATTTTTTGGCTTGAATTATATTTTGTCATATATTACAATTTCTCTTAGCTTTATATAATTCATACATGGCTGGCACATATATTTAACCATTTAAAATTTTTCTATGTATCTATTTGTGTGAAAACAAACAAAAAAGATCCTGTTTGCCCAGAAAGCTAATGGGAGATTTTGATCCTTTCACTAGAAAGTTTTCTAGTGCATCTGTGCTATGTTTTAATCTGTTCTTATTTTTGTTCGACATGTTAAGCTTGTTTCTTCTTGTTGAGAACAAGAATAGAAAAGTCCTTGGAAATATTGACAGTATAACATGAAAAACATTCACATATAACTTAGGATAATAAATAAAAGATGTAATAATATTTCATCATTCCCACATAGTAGTTAACATATTATACATCTATTTAATATATTTAGGTTGGTGCAAAAGTAATTTTGGTTTTGCCTTTGATCGTAATGGTCTTGAAAGTAATATATTTGTTAAATGGGCTTCAAGAGATTATTTGTATGCTTGAGTTACTTTAATAATAATAATTATAGAGGCCAGGAGTATTCACTGAGAACCATCCATATGCCAGATATAAAATGCATTATGAGAATTTACTTGTGTTCCTAATAACAAAAATAAAGTCAATTGTGTAGATGAAGAAAGTTGAGTAACCACCTAAGGTCACACAGATCATAAGTAATAGAACTGGAATTCAAACCAAGGAATCTTAGGCTCTAGAACAGAGGTTTTCAAATTGGGCATGACTGACGTTTTAGGTGACAAAATTCTTTCATGAAGGTAGGGTGTTCTGTGCGTCACTGAATGTTGAGCAGTCTCCTTGGCCTCTGCCCACTAGATTCCAGTGACATCTTCCTAGCTGGGGCAAACAAACATGTCACCAGACATTTCTAAATGTTCCTGGTAAGCAAAATCTCCCCCAGTTGAGAACTACTATTCTAGAATGTGTACCCTAGCCACGTGCTCTATGGCCTTGAGAGTAAATGCTTTAAGAGAGAATAAATATGAGATTTATATGTACAATTGAATATTAATTGTCCTCGGTGACCAAGTCAGTTTTTAGCATTGTAGCTATTATAAGTGAATTCAATCCTTCACTCCGTGGTATTTGGTTGTCTGACATTTATTGGTTAACTTCATAGTTCCTAGCACTGGAATAGGAACTAAGATTCTACATAATGTATTGTTCCTGCAGGAAGTATAACCTCAGCCCAATAGTGGAATGCCTTTAACAGAGTCTTATAGCTTCAAGGCGATACATCATTTGATCTCAAGAAGTCATTTCTTTATTTAAGTTTTCTCAGTCTAGGGTACTTTTAGTAAAAGATTAGGGAAGTCCATAGATAACAGGGCATTTAGATGGTTGGGGAAACATCTTCCCAATCAAGCCTATAATAGAATATATTATTTTCCCAACTTAAAAGTATGCAAAACTATAAAGCCCTTCCCACTGCAAGCAAGCCCAGATAGTCCAAAGCGTTTGAAAGAGGTTCTGTATTCTCTGCATTACCCAACTTGTATGTAGCTGGCAGGGACAAGAGATCACATAAGGTTTCTGGAGTTGAAGCAGAAACATAGTATCATAATTAGCACCATAATAAGAACTTTGTTGATATGTAGGAATAATAACAATAATCATCATCACAGCTAGTATTGAGTGCTTATTATGATCCAGAGACTCTGCTAAGCAGTCCTTTGAAACCTTTCAACCACTGTATCTGCTGGGTATGGTTACATTTTACAAATGAGAAAACTGAGTCTCAGACTAAGTAACTTCCCAATGTCATGCAAGCAATGATTTGTAGAAACAGGATGGAAATTTGAATGGTGGCAAAAATGACTCTAGCCCTCACATTAAGACTACACTACTTCTAAAATATTACTTTTAATATGTTGTATACTTTCATATACATGTGAATATACACACATATATATTTAGAGAAAAATCTGAAACTAGTCAAATTAAGTATATATATATCCCCTCTGATCTTGAATTTCAGTCCTCAGTGTGTGGGTTTGTGTATGTATCAAAAAATTTTTACATAGGTCCATAAGGAGACATGTGCAAAGGTGTATATCACAGTGTTATTTTAGAGGGTGGGATTTGGAGGCAATCTCACTATTTATTGTTGGGCAAATGGATAAATAAAAGTTGGTACCTAAAAACCTGTAATACAATGCAGTAGTTACAGCTATTAAACTAGAAATAAACAGAGCAACAAGGATGGTTCATTAAAATACATAACTGAATAAAAAAAGAAATTGTATGAGGTATAACACAATATCATTTTTATAAATTCAAAATGCATGAACAAAGAATATATGTATTTTATAAAATAATGTAACTAAAAGATATGTATTAAACAGATTAGAATGACTCCCTATGACATGAAGGGAATGGGAAACACACGTGCAGATAAGATGGAAAAATAAATAAAACAGAAGCGGAGCCTTGCTGTGTCCAATAATGACAAAAATACCCCAATTCTCTGCACTAAAGTCCAAAACAAGAAGTATTATCTGATAATGGACTCAAAACTAATTTAACATGAAAATCTAAAATGTTGAAAAAGTACTTCTGCAATCAAAATAGAATGGCTTATCTTTTCTTGACTATGACATCATCATGGCATTACATTTATTAGGGTGGGGTACCCTATGGGCCTATAGAATAGAGTGACTCCCTACTGGCCATTTGTACTTTAGATGCTTATCTTGTTCCATTACTGTCACTTCAAATGTATCTACTCTACCGAAGCTATAAAGAACACATACCCAATTATATACTGCAAAGATTCCTGGATGAGAGAGACTCTTCCATTCAAAGAATTTACCTAGGACGTCCCTTCTACTTCTCTGCTTCAGTTATTCATCTCCGTTCTGTTTTTCTTAGCTCTTTAATGTCTTTGAGTTTATTCATTAAATTATGTGGTAGTCATTAATTATATTCACCAAATGTTTCCAGTTCTTCCCCATTCTGAGTACACAGAGCCATTTCCGGGCTCTGGTGGAGTTGGATGGGACTGAATGGATCTGGCCAATGAAGCTGATTCTTCTTCGGAAGTGCAAGACCCTCCAAAGCCACCTATTCCATCTGGCACAGCAACCCGCAAAGTTTCAGATGGTAGCTATTCTCTTTACCTAAATCTTTGAGCAACTAAAATGTACAAGGAACCCAGCTATCCCACCGTAGACATATTATATGAGTTTGAAATAAATATTTCTCATTTTAAGTTTCTGATATTTGTGAGATTGCTTATTTTACTGCAGTATAATTTAGTATATCCTAACTGAAAAAATTCCAACAATGAAATTATTAGTGAAAATCACTTAGATCTTCTGGACTGTCAGTTGATTTGGTTAATGAGTTTTTATTTACAAAAGCTTGAAAACATCAGTTTAGGGAACCACATCAGCTCAACATAGCGATTGTCTTATATGGTATAACATGAAAATATGAACTCAAATCAAGATAAAGAATATTTTGTTCGTATCATTTATAAAAAGAAAACAGATTGATAAGAAGCAAAGATCGGTCCTTCATGAAGTATCATTTATCATTTCTAAGATTTTTGTACAGACTTATTTATTTTTGGATGATTTATTTTAAATAATTTTTCTCCCTGAGAAAGAATATTAAGCCAACTAACCTATTTTCTTGTTAAATGTGTCAGGATGGGGCACTTGGTTCATTTAATCCACTCTTGCCTCTTTTCATCATGAATTTGCTATGTAGCAAATCTTAACTCTCATTAGGAGGTGTTTTTGTTCTCATTTGAATGAAAAATAATTTGCAATTAATTTGACAGTTACAAATGAAAACGTTCTCTTTTGTTTTGTCTGAGACATCTGTGTAAACACTGCTTTTGTACCTTCAGTGAAGAAAAATGAAGCATAGCCTTTGAAATTAATGTGCCAAAAAAGATTGAATACTTACCATTACCTAGAGGGCATTAAAATAAACCAGGTATATAGGCATACAAGGTACTTTTGTTCACTATATATCTATTGTCAGGTCGAGTCCATTGACTATCTTCCTGTGCTGGTATATATGTGTGAGTGTGTAAGTGGTATTTACTGTTAGGTTCAGTGTAATTCAGAGGACCTTGCCTCTCTTCCATCAAAAAGTGAAAACTATTACCCTTTTCCATGAAACTCAGTGAGCTTTTGTAACTGCTGGGTCTGATAAAGTAGGTCAGAAGTGATACAATGTAATTTCCCAGACAGCCATAAAAGTTGATGCAACCTCCACCTAGTGGTCTCTTATGTTGTTCCTGTCCCCCTCAGGATGCTTACCCTTGGCACTCTGCTGACATATTGTGAGGAAGCCTCCACCATGTGGAGAAACCACCTGTAGGTGTTTCAGCTGACAGGTGCCTCTGTGGTCTCAGCCAACAGCCTGAATTAACTGCTACACATATGAGGAAAGATGCCTTCAACATGAATTAAGTTTTGCTGACCATCTGACTGCAATCATGTAGAGATCCCAAGCAAGAACCACCTAGCTGACTATAGTAAACACCACCATTGTGTAAAATAATAATAATAATTGCTGTAGTGTGCTGCAAAGTTTGAGGTGATTTCTTTTGGAGTGACACATAAGTATGACAAAGTCAAATGGTCAAGTGACTGACTTCTGGTTATACAACAGTCAGGTCACAAAACTTCAAGGTTTATTTGCCATCTTATAATTGAAGACCTTCAAATTATTGTACCTATAACCTATTCTTTGAGCAACAGAAACCAGGTATGGATGGATGCTCGTAAAAAAAAAAAAAAAAAAAAATCATAAATTTTCATGACCCTTAACCACAGACAATAAATAGCAAAGGTTATGATGTTAAAAAATACTAAGCTACTACTCTAGTCTGTCCTATACTATTTCATCTTCTCATTTTGTTATTGTTGGTTGGGAAGGGGGTAGGGCAGGGCTAGCATTTACATGGTACCCTTTCTTTTTTGTGAAAGTCCCAAGGGATCCCATAAAATGGCAAGTTTAGAGTAAAAATAGAACCCAGATTGCGTGTCAAACCTGTGTATGTGTCTGACACTTGCTAGGTCTATGATCTGGAAAAAGGGCCAAATGAGCCAATACACATTTTTAGAGATAACCAGTTCTTCTAAATTCAAATCAGTTGTTCTGTCAACTATATCATGCTGTCCTATTTGTTTTCACTGGGAGAAAAGAGAATTTAAAAAAAGCATTTATCGATTGCTTAATATGGAGTAAAAAAAAATGAACCATACACATATTATCAAATTTTATCCTTATAAGAATCCTTTGCAATTGATGCTAGTGTTACTATACCATTGAAGAAGAGCTGAATAAACAGAGGTTTCTAAAACTATCCCAAGGTCACAGATAGCATACACAAGAGACTACATTTAAATCTACACTTCTGTCATGAATCTATTCAAATCATTGTGCCATATTCTTGATTAAATTCATTTTATTTTCCTTAATGTTCATTTGAAAAAATAGCATCTCTTTCATTTTGCATTATTTTCAGATTAGAAGTTTTTCCCTCTTCTCTGTCTAAAACTTAAATTAATTTTGGCATCCTTTGCTTTGTATAGTTCTGTTCTTTAATTAAAAATACATTTTAAGTGTCATGTGTTTCTAAAAATCGTGCAGTTATTTCACTTGAAGTTTCAGAAAAGGCAAAACCTTAACTGAAAGGTACTTTTCATCCATCTTGCTGCTCTGTATTCTTTTCCTCCAGCACTTCTGTTTGACTTTGCAGAAGGAATCTAGCTCAGCAATGAAAGGACAAAACTTTCCTTCGAGGACCACTCCCCAGGGCCTTCATACCTTAGTCTCACAGAGTGATTCTGGCAGATCTCAAACACAAACAAACCCAGTAGTGATTTGGGAGGACTGCACTGTGGATTTAACTATAAAATTAAACTATAAAATTTGACTATTGACTATACATTGTGGACATCCAGAAATATTATTTGCATTTCATCTATTCACTTAGCTTATGGGAGGAGAGATGAAATTATATATATCAAAGACCACCAGGTGTGTAGCTTCTGAATTTAATCAATTTCAATTATAAAATTACTTCATGAATTTGGTGAAAAACATAATGGAGAAAAAAATGTCTTCTTACTGCAGTTGGAAAACATACCAATGATAGATCCTGGGTGGTTTAAAAATAAAATGAAAATATAAAGTTTAAAACTCACATTATAAGGTGGTTTATTAAAAATAATACAAATTTTAAAGTCAGATCTGACTTCGAGCCTTATGATAAACTATTATTTACAGCTATTATGTATAGCTCCATTTTGTATTATTTCCATAACATTGGGTCAATGGTTCAACCTTCTTGAAACTTTGCTTATTTATATATGATATGAAATGACAAGACAATACCTACCTTAAAAGGTTTTGATTACAATGAAAAGAAATACATACTACAGAAGATTTGACATGCACTGATTAGTGTGCAATAAATACTCAGTAATTTCCAGAAAATATTACAAAGATAGGTTAGATCTCAAAAGCCCAGTTTTAAATATATTGACAAGAATTATGAACTAAAACATCTTCAGGGCATTGGAGACCTGGAGAGGGTTAACCCAACTAAAGATTCTGTATTAACCCGTTTTCACACTGCTATAAAGAACTACCCAAGACTGGGTAATTTATAAAAGAAAGAAGTTTAATTGATTCACAGTTCAGCATGGCTGAGGAGGCCTCAGGACATTCACAATCATGGCGGAGGGTGAAGGGGAAGCAAGACACCTTCTTCATAAGGCAGCAGGAAGGAGAATGCACACAGGAGGAACTACCAAACACTTATAAAACCATCAGATCTCTTGAGAACTCACTATCACAAGAACAGCATGGGGAAAACCACCTCCATGATCCAATTACCTCCACCTGGTCTCTCCCTTGACACGTGGGGATTATGGGGATTATAATTCCAGGTGATGATTGGATGAGGACACAAAGCCTAACCATCTCATTCCGCTCCTGGTCCCTCCCAAATCTCATGTCCCTTTCACATTTCAAAACCAATCATGCCTTCCCAACAGTCCCCCAAAGTCTTAATTCATTCCAGCATCAACCCAAAAGTTCAAGTCCAAAGTCTCATCTGAGACAAGGCAAGTCCCTTCTGCCTAGGAGCCTGTAAAATCAAAAGCAAGTTAGTTACTTACTAGATACAATGGAGATACAGGAATTGGGTAAATGTTCTCATTCAAATGGGAGAAATCAGCCAAAGCAAAGGGGCCACAGGTCTCATGCAAGTCCAAAATTAGCCTGGGCAGTCATTAAATCTTAAAGTTACAAAATAATCTCTTTTGACTCCATGTCTCACATCCAGGTCATGCTGATGCAATAGGTGGGATCCTGTGGCCTTGGGAAGCTCTAACCCTGTGGCATTGCAGGATGCAGTGCCCCTTCTGGCTGCTTATATGGCTGGCATTTAGTGTCGGCAGCTTTTCCAGGTGCACGGTGGAAGCTGTCAGTGGATCTACCATTATGGGGTCTGAAGAATGATGTCTATCTTCTCACAGCTCCATTAGGCAGTGTCCCAGCAGGGATTCTGTGTGGGGGCTCCAACTTCGCATTTCCCTTTCTCACTGCCCTAGCAGAGGTTCTCCATGAGGGGGTCCACCCCTGCAGCAAACTTCTGCTTGGACATCGAGGCGTTTCCATACATCCTCTGAAATCTAGGCAGAAGTTCCCAAAGCTCAATTATTGACTTCTTTGCACCCACAGGCTGAACACCATGTGTAAGCCATCAAGTCTTAAGGCTTTCAATGGCCTGAAGTGTATGTTGGCCCCTTTTAGCCATCACTGGGATGAAAGACACAAAGTCCCAAGACTCCACAAAACAGCAAGGTTCTAGGATGCAAAGCCCATAAAATTATTTCTTCCTCGTAGGCCTCCAGACCTGTGATGGGAGGGGCTGCCATGAAGACCTCTGACATGCTCTGGAGACATTTACCCCTTTTTCTTGGTGATTAACATTTGGCTCTGTTACATATGCAAATTTCTGAAGTGTGCTTGATTTTTTCTCAAAAAAATGGGTTTTTCTTTTCTATTGCATCATCAGGCTGCAAAGTTTTCAAACTTTTATGCTCTGCTTCCTCCTGAACGCTTTGCTGCTTAGACATTTCTTCTACCATGTACTGTAAATCCAATCTCTCAAGTACAAAGTTCCATAGACCTCTAGGGCAGGGGCAAAATGCTGCCAGTCTTTTTTGCTAAAGCATAGCAAGTATCACCTTTATTCCAGTTCCCAAGAAATTCCTCATCTCCATCTGAGACCACCTCAGACAGAACTTCATTGTGCATATCACTATCAGCATTTTGGTCAAAGCCATTCAACAAATCTCTAGGAAGTTCTAAACTTACCCACATTTTCCTGTCTTCTTCTGAGCACTCCAAACTGTTTCAATCTCTGCCTGTTAGCCAGTTCTAAAGTCGCTTCCACATTTTTGAGTATCTTTACAGCAGCGCCCCATTTCTGGTACCAATGTACTGTATTAGTTGGTTTTTACACTGCTATAAAGAACCACCCAAGACTGGGTAATTTATAAAGAAAAGGGGTTTAATTGACTCACAGTTGAGAATGGCTGGGGAGGCTTCAGGAAACTTATAATCATGATAAAAGGCGAAGGGGAAGCAAGGCACCTTTTTTACAAGGCAGCAGGAAGGAGAATGAATGCAGGAGGGACTGCCAAACACATAAAAGGCCATCAGACCTCCTGAGAAATCAGTCACTATCAGGAGAACAGCATGGGTGAAACTGCCCCCATGATCCAATTACCTCCACCTGGTCTCTCCCTTGACATGAGGGCATTATGGTGATTGTAATTCAAGATGAGATTTGGGTGGGGACACAAAGCCTAACTATAGCAGGTTCAATTCTTTTTTTTTTTTTTTTTGAGATGAGTCTCACTCTCTTGCCCAGGCCGGAGTGCAGTGGCATGATCTTGGCTCACTGCAAGCTCTGCCTCCTGGGTTCAAGCGATTCTCCTGCCTCAGCCTCCTGAGTAGCTGGGACTACAGGTGCCTGCCACCACGCCTGGCTAATTTTTTGTATTTTTTAGTAGAGACGGGGTTTCACCATGTTAGCCAGGATGGTCTCGATCTCCTGACCTCGTGATCCACCTGCCTCAGCCTCCCAAAGTGCTGGGATTACAGGCGTGAGCCACTGCGCCTGGCCTCAATTCAATTTTTACAAGAAACACTGTACTAAATAAGAAAAGCATGTGTGCCTTGTTTGCGTCCAACTGGCTACCAGTTCAATATCCATGAAATACAGAAATATTACAAAAAATTCTTTATTCTCCCTATATCAAAGCAGTCTTTTATATAAGACATCTATAGGTTTTTGTCTGATTAAATAGGAAATCAATATACAGCAAGAGGTCAAATTCTAACTAGAAACACATAGAAATATGAGACTATATGAAAATAAAAAATTTATTATGTATGTAAGTTCAAAAAAGAAAAATATCTACAGACACTATAAATTAGAAGAGAATTAAAACTTTCATATTAAACATAAGCTGATATTACAGTGGTCCATAATGGTTTCAAAGCTCCATATATGCTTCTCCAAGGAGACAGGGCTCGAACACAAATGTGGATAAGATATTTGACCCAGAACCTACTGAAGGAAAAGAAACTGCAACTCTTACATAAAGCAAAATGCCTTGAAGTGCTATCCTGTCTGACAAAATAGGATTTGAATACCTCTCACTAATGCCCTGAAGATACTGTTAGGAAGCTTCCCATTTAAGGCCTTTCACATGATTCAGCCTCCAAAATTTGTCACTTGATTTACCACGTGTTTGTTTTCGTTCACAGATGATACAGTTATCCACACAGAACTCAGCCTGGTTCTAGAGTTGGTGATCTTCATCACCATGCTGTGCTGTCTGTCATGTAAATTTTTTGTTATGCCTGAAAAAATCCAGTTAGAAAATAACTAAAATCGCATTGGATTCATATATTAACAAAGGTATGATTGATATCATTATCTTAATTTTCATTCAGAGACAGGTTGCTTCAGTCTCTTAATCTATAAGGTAGAGATGATAATAGTAATACCTAATAGTGTAGTTGTAAGGAACGAATGAGCTACTGCTTTTAAATCACATAGAACTTGTTACATAGTAAGCGCAATATGTTTTTTAAACACCTATCAAAATATGAAACAAAAAATATAATGAAATCCAATACAATTTTTGAGAAGACGAGTCCAACTACAGATCAGAATTTATTTAAAAAATGATAGTGATTAAGGCAATGTATTTTTGATGCAGGAGTAGACAGACCAAAGTAATAGAGAGCTGAACAACTAATGGAAGCACACTAGGGAACTTGGCATATGACACAGATGGCAATAAAAATCACTGGGAAAACAAGGTAGTCAATAAATGATCCCGGTACAATTGATTTCCCATTTGGAAAAATTATATTCCTATTTCACAGCATACTGAAAGATAAATATCAGATGCATGAAAGACAAAAATGTAAAAAAAGCAAATTTCGAAGCTATTAGATAAAAATGCAAGAGACTATGTCTATAACGTTAGGGTATAGAAGGATATTTTTAAGTAGAATAAACACAAAGTGTCAAGGAAAATATTGGTTAATTTGACTACGTGAAAAACATGTGGACACATATTACCCATAAAGATTAGTAACCACATTGTATAAAGAATTTCTACTAATAAATAAAAAAAAGTCAAACAACACAAAATAAAATGATGAAAAAAGATAAAATTAGGCACTAGAGACAAGCACATGGATGGGGCTTTGTATTTGGTGATATATTTATGAAGAGATGATTAGCCTGGAAAATTAAAGCAGTGCAAATTATATTACATGGGTAGAATTAGAAGGTCTTATACTTTAAACTGAGCAGATACAGAGAAATTGGATCTCTCACACACTTCTGATATGAAGATAAACTGGCACGCTACCACTTTGAAGGGCAAGATGACAGTGTCTTGTAAAGTTGAAGATTCACATACCATATGACTCAATTCTACTTCTAGGTATAGAGAATATCTCTACATGTACAAATTTATTAAGGGCTGATTCTGTGCCAATAACTCTTCCGAGTGCTTTACATGAATTATCTTTCTTACTTTCACAACAACTGCATAAGATAGTCACCGTCATAACTTCATGTTATAGATAGTAAACCTAAGAAGAAAGAGAATATATAATTTGTCCAGGTATATGTAGCTAATAAACCAAAGAGCTGGGATTGAAACACAACAGTTTGGCTAGCACTATCATATATCTTAAACACAAAAGTGTGATTCTACATTGTTAGTAATTTTCATGCACAAAAACACAATTCAACATTGTTAGTAATAACAAAATAATAATAATTAAAATTACCTAAATATCCCCTAGTATAAAATGGCTTGATAAATCATTAATAATAACGAAATAATAATAATTAAAATTACCTAAATATCCCCTAGTATAAAATGGCTTGATAAATCGTTAAAAATAACAAAATAATAATAATTAAAATTACCTAAGTGTCCTCTAGTATTAAATGGCTTGATAAATCGTTAATAATCATATGCCAGTTAAAATAAGGGAGGTAGACTTACATGTGTCAACACAGATCTCAAAACATACAATTAAATCATAAAACAAAATTACAGAGGGATTCATGCTTTCTTTACATAATTTCTAAAACAAAATATTATTCATGAACATGAAAATATTTAATCAAATATAAATTTATGGACAGCAGTAGTATACACTCATTTTAAAATAGTGGTCACTTCTGGAAGTGTTTAGGGAATGAGAATATGGAATTAGAGAGGCATAAAAAGGGGATTTTAATTAGACTTTGAACATTTCATTTTTTTAAAATCCTAAGGCAAATTCCTGTAACTCAACAGTACAAAGACAAACCACTCAGTTAAAAATGGGCAAAGGACCTGAATAAACATTTCTCCAAGGATGATATGCACATGTCTAATAAGCATATGGAAAGATGCTCAACACTGATAATCATCAGAGATATGCAAAGTCAAAACCATGATAATATAACAGTCCATAACTACTAAGATGACTATAATATAAAAAACTAAAGCTAATGTTGGCAAAGTGCAGAGAAATCGGAACCCCCATAACTTGACAGTGGGAATGGAGAATAGTGTGGCTGCTGTGGAAAATAGTTTGGTGGTTTTCCAAAAAGTTAAACATAGAATTACCATATGACCCCAAAATTTTACTCCTAATTGAAAACAGGAAATCTAACTGATATATATGTATGCCAATGTTCATTGCAGCATTGGTTATAACAGCCAAAATGTGGATATAACCCAGATTTTATCAAAAAATGAATGATAAACAAAAGTGATATATACGTACAGTGGAATATTATTCAGCCATAAAAGGCATTAAATTCTATTATGTGCTATAACATGAAGTAATCTTGAAGATATGCTAAATGAAATAAGCCAGACACAAAAGGACAAATATTACATAACTCCATGTACATGAGGTACCTAGAATACCTAAGCTCACAAATACAGAAAGTAGATTAGAGGTTATCAGGGGCTGGGAAAAGAGTAAGTGGAGAATTATTGCTTAGTGGGTATAGTCTCTGTTTGGGGTGATGAGAAAGTTTTGGAAAGTGATAGTGATGATGGTTGTACCACATTGTGTATGTAATTATTCCTGCTGAATTGTAGACATGAAAATGGATAAAATGAGAAATTTTGTTATATTAATTTTACCACAATTTCTAAACCAGAGGTAAATATGGCTAAATATTAACATTTTTATTTTTAAGTGATGGATACTTGTGTGCTATGTTATTTGTATTTGTCTTTATGCTTGAAATATTTTATAAAAAAATCAATGGTTGATTTATTTGGAAGAAAAAGTAATAAATTATTGAAAAATAGTAACTTTGAATGTTTTTAAGATGTCTGGATATAGGGACTTCATGAATTCACTAACCAAAGATATCATGATGCATTGCATTAAATATTAAAACTAATGATTTAAAGCAACCCAAATCTGCTGAAATGATTTGGAAGCTGAAGCAATGCATGCTTTTATGTGTGTGAAAGCTTAAGTGTATTTGACTGTGAAGCAGACAAAGGGTCATACACCTTGACAATCTCAGCAGTTTAGGGAGAAAGCTGCATTTAAATTTTAAAAGGCAAGCAAAACAGACGTACTACATTTACACTGTCCCCATTAGAACTGCAAACTATGAATAAGCAGGAAAGAGTGCTATCAATGCTACTTCCAAGCCTATGACAAATTGTGTGAAAATTTCTCATATTTTATGTTTTCCCCATATATTCTATAGCAAGGATATCTTTTTTCAATATGAGTTTTATAAGAGAAACTTAACTAGTGGTTCATTTTCAACTGTTTGATGTTCATCTTAAAACAGTGGAGCTTAATTTCTATGGTTAAAAAAAGACTTGGAAATAATCTTTAAGTGTGCTGTATTAGTAAGAAAAAGTTCAGAACAGGTGATAGAACTGAATTCAGATTGTGCCTTATCATTTATTGAGTAGGTGATGTTGAGCCAATTGCTTACCTTGTCTAGGTCTTCATCTCATCATGAAAAAATGAATGGGTTGATACCCAGATGATCTCTGAGGATCAACCATTCTATATTAATAAAGCTCTGTGCTCATTTTATACAGTAAAGTAAAAATGATTCCGGAATCTTCAAATAAAAGCCAATCTCAAACAGAATTTTCTATGGGTAATACCAGTTAGGACAAATGATATCTTTTCACTTTCTTTTGGATAAATTCAAATAAAAGAATGAACACAGTTAAGAGGAAGGTCAAACTGAGGACGGGTTCATGATGAATAAACACTCTTAATGATGCAAAATATCATTTTGAAGATCTTGTTTTTCTTTTTCTTTTTTTTTTTTTTTTTTGAGACGGAGTCTCGCTCTGTCGCCCAGGCTGGAGTGCAGTGGCCGGATCTCAGCTCACTGCAAGCTCCGCCTCCCGGGTTCACGCCATTCTCCTGCCTCAGCCTCCCACATAGCTGGGACTACAGGCGCCCACCACCTCGCCCGGCTAGTTTTTTGTATTTTTTAGTAGAGACGGGGTTTCACCGGGTTAGCCAGGATGGTCTCGATCTCCTGACCTTGTGATCCGCCCGTCTCGGCCTCCCAAAGTGCTGGGATTACAGGCTTGAGCCACCGCGCCCGGCCGAAGATCTTGTTTTTCAAAACCACAAGCCTATTTAGTTGATTTACTTGCTTATTTCATTGCAAGGTTGTTTTATGTACACCAAGAAAGCATGAGTATTTGTTTATTTTGTTGTTGTTTGACTTTGGGTTTTCATTCTTATAAACATAAATTTATATTTGTCCTTCAAAAGTAATAAGCAGAAGTAAGGCAAGTAGGTATCAACTATTCGGGAGCAGCCCTGTCCAAAAGAAAGGTAATGTGAACCATATATGCAAATTTTAGATCTTTAGTAGCCACATTAAATATTAAAAAGAAATGAATAAAATTAATTTTAACGATCTATTTTATTTAACACATTTTCATTTCAAAATGTAATCAATATCAAACGTCATATTAGTGACACATTTTGCATTTATTCTTACTTGGCCTTTGAAATCCAATGTGTGTTTTATATTTATAGAACATGTAAATTTGGACTAGCCACATTTCAAGTGCTCGTGGCTACTGTATTACACGGTGATGATCTAGAAAAATGGTGTAATATGGCTTTTACAAATTATTAAGTGAAAGCTATCTCTTGTATTGCCATGCCAAACAGGTCACTAGTGGGGAAATGCACTGATATGACTAAAAAACCCAGGCTGGCTGGTGGAGCAAAGATTTCTAGTCCAGCTTTCAGTCCCCAAGATTCGAACTTTAGGGGGATGCATCAGGATGGACAAAAATGGCTAAGTTGAGACCTATATGCAGATAATTGCAATATGGAGTAGTTCTGCAAAAGTAACATTTCCCAGATGTGATGTTATTGCAAACTTAAAATGCACTCAGTTCAATACATTTGGTTTGCTGATTATTTGATTATAATTTCACAGTATCTGTGAGAGGCTTTTTTTCATTTTCATTTTTATTTTTTGCTTGTTATGGTTTGAATGTCCCCTCCAAAACTCACACTGAAACTTGGTCCTTAATGCAGTAATGTTGAGAAGTGAGGCCTTTAACAGGTAATTGTATTGTGAGGGCTGTGCCCTAATGAATAATTCAATCTATTCATAGATTAATGGATTCATGAATTAATGAGTTAATGAGTTATCATGAGAGAACTGATAGCTTTATAGGAAGAAGGAGAGAGGCCTGTGCTAGCACATAGCACACTTAGCCCCCTTACTATGTGAAGAAACCACCTCAGGTCTCTTCACAGAGTATCCCCCAGCAAGAATGATCTTACCATATATGGCCCCTTGACTTGAGACATCTCAGCCTACATAACTCTAATAAATAAATTCCTTTCCTTATAAATTCCTCATCTTCAGGTATTCTTTAATAAGCAACATAAAATGAACTAATACAAGGTTGTACACAGAGGATAAGAGCATGATTTTTCATTTTCTTGGTATTGTTGGGGTGTCTCTTGGATTAGGTGGGAATGATTGGAATAATTATGATGCAGGGAATGCATTGCATAAAATTTGTCCACAGTCTTCCATAAGCTCAGAAGTGGCTCTTATGAGTTTCAGTTTCTCTAGATCAATCAATCAATATATAGAAAGAAAGGAAAAGAAAGACAGAAAGAAAAGTAGAAAGAAAGAAAAGTGACAGAAAGAAAGGTAACAAAGAAAGAGAAAGAAAGAGAAAGAAAGAAAGAGAGAGAGAGAGAGAAAGAAAGAAAGAAAGAAAGAAAGAAAGAAAGAAAGAAAGAAAGAAAGAAAGAAAGGAAGGAAAAGAGAGAGAGAGAAAGAAAGAGAGAGAGAGAGAAAGAAAGAGAGAAAGAGAGAAAAGGCATCTGTGAGGCTCTGGCAGATGTAGATGGCCCTATGCTCTTTATTTTATAGTAATGGCCCTTAGGCCTTTGCTCAGTAACTTTTCCTTCTTAAGTTTAAACGCCAACATATCATAAGAATAATGATGATACCCTCTGTTTATATTTCATTTTCATTTTCAAAGTCACTTTCACATATATTATTTTGATTTCCGTGAACTATTTGCAAGTTAAAGAAAGCAATTCATCCCTACTACCCCCACGGTATTTAACCCTGATAAAATAAGCTCTGGTTTGTGAGCCTTACTCCTCTTATCCTGTAATGTGAATAATGTCACTTTTGTCACATGATTGTTAGATTAAATAAGAGGGCATGTTTAAAATGCATTGCATAATGTATGTGATCATTAGATGTTAGTTACTCTCATGGATAGAAACTTAACTTAAAAATTGAGCAAACTGTATGGCCAGTTTTAGACATATTGCAACCAAATACGTAAACATTTTGTCAGATAAAATCATGCTCTCATAAAGCTAGAAGGAGTGAAGATTCAATTCATTGGGAAGCTGCTGTGTACCAGACACTGTGTTAGGCACAGATGATCTAATCCACACTTCAAGAGACTGAAGCTGAGGAGAGGAAGTGCTTTGTTCGAGGTCACGTGGTTAATATATAATGACAGTGGCATGTAAATATAAGTTTTTAAAGTAAGCACAAACACTTTTCAAGATATTACTTTCATCCCTTCTTCGAAACGCATAATTTTGTGACTTAGCTTGTGTGTTTACAGAAACAGCACACTGCGGGCAACCTTGATGGTATATGAATCAGGTATACCGACAACAGTAGTGACAGTTGACATCCTGGGCTTAAGGGGAGAAAGCCAAAACAGTACATTCCTATGGTCCGTGACAACATCTCATGTTCACAAGGATGACACTGATCCTTCCAAAAATAGAGTTGAACATATTAAACAAAACAAAACAAAACAAAACAAAAAAAACACAAACCTTTTTGAACTTTTTTGAAAAGTTCAAAAAATTTTCATCAAAATTGTTAAAATGAAACTAGAAAAGATGTTAGGCAATAAATGATTTTTAAAAGTGCTCCTTACAGAGGAGGCTCAGAGGCCACTGACTACAAATTTCATATAATGTTTTATTTGACAATAGAGATAGATAGATAGATAGATAGATAGATAGATAGATAGATAGATAGATAGATAGATAGATAGATAGATACAACTGTATCTGTATCTCAACACTAATGTTGTTCAACCACTTTCTGTTGTCAAATGTGGAAACTTAGGCCTGGCTGTAGTTGCCCTTCAAGTCTTCCCCCATCCTTGTTTCCCTGGGTCCAGTAGGCTGGACTACTAAACCAGGTTCTGACATATCACTAGGTTGCACACACTACTAAGCTAAGCCAAGGACATCACCCTGTTCTAGGAATTTAAATCTCACACAGAGATATACGGAGACTGAGAATGTTTGGACCTATAGCATCTGACAGCAGTTCCCTAAAGATGGAGTTCATGAGCTTCTTTTGCTCTAATCTCCAGAGCTACTCTGGTTCCTGTCCTTCCTGAGATTTTCTTATCTAGTTCTTTTCATTGAGTGAGTTAACCCAATATCCTCTCAATACATCACCTTGGTTGCTTAAATTAGTCAGATTATGTATCCTCTGTTTGCAACAAAGTTGCTTAAGGAAAGCCTTGGGGAAGAAAAGTGATTTGCTCAAAGTCAGACAGTGAATGGTAAAAACTTGACAAAATGGCAGTCTCCTGATTCTCAATCTGGTCTGTAGAGCTACATGCCCCACCTCCCATGTGGGACTCCCCATTCTATAATGCTTCTGAATGAATGTGGCATTACTGTATCAGACCAACACAAAATTGAGGGCTAAAATTGAGAACGGGCTTTTCGGTCCCTGAGCTCAAAACATACCTACATAACATGTGCCATTTGTATAGTACTTTCTCTCCATGACTTGCTCAAAGATCAAAAGGTCCAGAAATTAAAAAGCTGGATTGCTGTCTTTGTTTTGGCACACTAAACCTGACAGCATCCTCCTATCTGAAGAAAGGATAACTGTGCTTCAGCTCATATTAGTCCGGATCATCTAGGCTTTGCTCTAGTAACAAAAACAAATCCTGAATCTGATGGATTAACACATGGAAGTATTCTCATTTACATATAGGTCTGCTGATCTGTCCACCCTGTGGACCAATTCCCCCAAGAGTGACTCAGAAATCCAGATTTTCCTCATCTTGTAGCTCTGCTATTTCAACAGGAGGCTTCTATGGTGACAGTGAGGGTTAAAATAAAGGAAGGCTTTTCACCTTCTCAGTTCAAAAAATGACAACACACTTTACTTCTGCTCACGGCACTCGTTTACCTAGAATATTCAATGTCTGAACTGAATAATTTTGCAACACTTCCCTCCTCTATATGACACGATTATTTGCAGTAATAATCATTACATAAAATAAATAATAATGGTCAGAAAAGTTGAAACTTTTATTTTCCTATGAAGCCTGTAAAAACTAAAAGATTACAAATAAAATAAATATTTTAGTGAAAAAAGTAATAGATTAATACTTCCTATTTACAAAAAGGTCATTTTTGATAATAGGGAGAAATTATACCTATATATTGGTAGGATACAGTAATAATAAAATGGTATTACTGTTTCTGATTTTAATATTTCTGCTAATTTGTCAGATTCATCAAAATCAATCTCATATTCATGTTCGCTCAGAGTCAATTGAAAAATACTTATTAGCTTTAATTTTAAAATGTTTCTTTTCTATGAAACAGATTTACAAATAATTAGGAAACACACATAAGGATAAGTTTGATAGAGATTCATCAAATACAGCTTCAAAATAAATTCTGCAAATTACAATACTGTCCATGTCTTTGTTTATTTAAGATTTCTTTCAGAGGCCTTCAAGTTTCTCTGCAGTCAAAACAAAATTTAAACACAAATTAAAATGCTGAGTGGTAGCATAGAAATAAAGGTTTATGGTAACTAATGTCTAAGTCTTTGTCTTCAGATCCCTATGCTATCACGGTTTATTTTGTATCTACTGGAGGGATATATGGTATCCCAGGAGTTGGAGAAAAGAACTATGTTCCAGGGAGCTCAAATGATTGCAAACTCTGACAAACTTACCCTTAAAGGAAACTTGTGTAGCTGAGTCTGTGTCTTGGAATTGACTTTATACCTGGTAGTTCTCCAAGTTTACTTTCATATAGAATACAGTATTTCTGAAAGCAGGGGTCCCCAGCCCCTGGGTCATGAACAGGTATCAGTTTGTGGTTTGTTAGGAACTGGGCTGCTCAGCAGAAGATGAGCTGCACGTGAGCAAGCAAAGCTTCACCTGTATTCACAGCCTCTCCCCATCCCTCTCATTAGTGCCTGAGCTCCACCTCCTGTCAGACCAGCGGCAGCAATAGATTCTCATGGGAGTGAAAACCGTATCGTGAACTGCGCATGCGAGGGATCTAGGTTGCTGGCTCCTTATGAGAATCTAATGTCTGGTGATCCGTCACTGTCGCCCTTCACCCCCAGATGGGACTGTCTAGTTGCAGGAAAACAAGCTCAAGGTTCCCACTGATTCTGCATTATGGTGAGTTGTATAATAATGTCATGATATGTTACAATGTAATAATAATAGAAATAAAGTGCAAAATAAATGTAACGCACTTGAATAATCTCAAAACCATCCCGCAACCCCCAGTCTGGGAAAAAATTGTCTTCCATGAAAACGGTCCCTGGTGCCAAAATGGTTGGGAAACACTGTCTTAAAGGATTAGTAATAGCTAAGTGCTAAGTTGAGATTTGGATATATATGATTAAGACTCAACAGTAACCACGGCAATTCCTTTGAACATAGACAGCCAAAATATACAGTGTGTGCATATATATGTATGTATGTGTGTGTATTAAGGAAGGAATAATATATCACTGATACTGTACCGAATTGCCAAAATGAGGTGGGAATAGGTTGGTTTTAAATTCTCTACAGACTCCCTTATTATATGTGCCCTGGGGGACTGCTTCCACTACCATGGGGTTGCTACAACAGTGGCTCACAATTCATTGGTGACAACCAGTCACTCGACTTTCCTCAGCTGCAGGAGGTCTGGGAAGTGTGGGCAGCTACTAATTTTAAGTGCTCAAGCCACGCTAGCCAGCTCTGTGCCCCAGGTTCGGCAGGATGTTTCCAAGTGTGTGTGTGTGTGTGTGTAGAAACACTTCTGGCAACAGGGGGTCAGATTCTATTGGGTCTGGTAGAGATCAAGAGAAGAGACACATGTATATTAATGAAAAAGTTTTTCTACATAAGGCCAGAGGTTATTGTTCAGAGAGGTTTCAGTAAGAACACTGCATAAATCATAGCTTTAGTACAGAGGGATTAATTTTCAAGGCTTCCTTCTATTCTCAGAATTCAGTGCTGTCTTCTGGGGTTTGGCTGCACCCCACATAAACCTAATCCTATGGTCAGAAGAGATAAATTGGGAAAATATACAGTAATAAGGTATTTTCAAAAAATGCTTGCTAAAAATCACCTGGGGCAACCTGTTAACTATACAAATTACCAGATCTTTCTCCAGGAAATTCAACTTCAGTAGTTCTGGGTTAGGCCCCAGGACTCTGTGTGTATAACAAGTATACCAGGTGATTATTATCTTCAGGTGATTTTGGAGAACACTGTGCTAGTTGGAAGAGTAGAGTCTCTGTAGTGGGAAAAAAACAAACAAACAAACAAACCTGGGTTTGACTATCTGTTTAAAGGAAAATTTGAGTTTCCCTGAGAGAAGAGCAATTTTTAGCTGCCTGGTCCTGACAGCTTCGTGCCTGATGAAAGGAAGACTCAGCACTCTTCAGTTACTGTTCTGGCTCATCTGGTCAATGTGGTTACTGGCCTCAAGGGGAACAATTGTACAGGTGACAGAACGGATTGTCTTGGTTGCTTGTGGGGATAGGTAGGACGACAGAGACCTATAAGGCAGGGATTTTCAACATGTTCGAGGTAAGATGCATTGTAGTTTAAAGGAGATTTTCACGTGCTTTTAGCATGCATTCCACAAGTACTCAATCAGTGTATTTCAATGTTGGTCCCATATAGAATCAGAGAGTAAGGGTAGTTTTAAAAAATAATGATGCCTGGATCCCAACCCCAGAGATTCTAATTTAATTGCTCTTGGGTATGGTGTGGGCACTGGGATATTTTTAAGCTGCCAAGGTGATTTTAATGCTCAAAGTTTAGAACTGCTCCCTTAGATTGAAAACCAGTGATCAATGACCTCCACCTGGCAGGTAGTGGTTAGGGTTTTTCCTTTACACGGAGAGGCATGCAATTGGTAAATGGAAGCAGTAGGAAATGTAGTCAAGGTTTACCTTGGAACCAGGGTAGACTGGCAGCAAACTGTGAAGTTTCAGGTTTGCATATAGAGGTCAGGTCTGCGTTCCAGACTCTGAGAAATCTTGAGATAAAAAGACTTTCAAAGACGCCTGGTACAGAGAAGATGATCAATGCAAAATAAGTGAATGGCAGTGCGATCTGACACCTGGATGAACTGCAGTATTTGAAAGTGAGCAGAAGAGGGCACTCTAACACGGGTCATATTGCAGCATGATCCCTAAGTATGTATGAGGTGGGGGCTTGATATGAGAATAAGGCAAGAGCCCAAATTGTGAAACCAGATTTTATCAGTTTAGATAATTTGGATGCAAGTAATGGAATACCCAACTAAAAGGAGCTTAAACAGTAAGAGTATATTAATCTCATACCGGAATTTTGGAGGTGGGCAGCTCCACGTTAATTCATCTCAATGATCTCAGGGCTGTAGACTGGCTCTTCTGTTCCGTGAGTCTCTTTGCTTGACCTTTACGGTCACAAGATGCATGCCATATCTCTAAGTTTTGTGTCTGAAAAACTGCATACAAGAGCACAAGAAAAAAGTTGAATCTGAACTGATGTCTTCAGAAAAAAATGAGAAAAACAATTCTTTTCTAGAACACTCTGCACCCTACTCACCAACAGACTCCCCTCATGCTTCATTGGCTGTGCCAACCTCTACATTAATTACCATCAGAAAGGTACGGAGCTACCATCATTGTCTTAGATTATTGTTCATTCCCATGGACGTGTGCTTTGCCATTTCATATTTTCTGTTGGAAAGGAAGGGGGAGAACACTGAGGGGGGGGACTTGCACTACCCAGTTGATTTGAAATTGAGATTATAACATCAGGATGTAACCCTCTTTGTATTTTCCTAGCTTGGGAACAGTTTGATCTTAGGCTCTGGACTACTTTGCTCATGAATGATGACTGGGGTGGCCTTAGCAAGGAAGCAAGCCAGTTATTGCAGAGTATTGGATAGTGAGTTTTGTATTAGTTTGCACAACTGCTAACTAGAGGGCAGATGCATGTGTATTATTAACAAAGAGTGACAAAAGACATGCATGCCCTCATATACAAAGAGACTTTACAGAAAATGATTCAACCAGCTGGAAGGTATTATTTTAATGGCCACCAGTTACAGGATGGTTAGGCTGGAAACCTGCCAAGTTGTATTTTCATTTTTCTCTCTCTCTCTCTGTCTCTCTGTCACTCACCCTTGCAAGCACACAGAGCTTGGAGAGGGCACCTGATCTTGTGCTTGTTTGGAGATGCTTATTGACACACGTAGGGAATTATTGTGGTCAAATAATTCCTAATTTGTACACATTTGCTCCTTTTGCCCCACTCTGCATAAATTTCATATGCTTCTGAGAATCCCATGTCAGTGAGTAAATTCTAGAGAAGCCTGTCTCCTGTCCGAGGAAACCAGGTACCCAGCCTGAAGAAGATTGTTGCATATATTTGATGTAAAAAAGAATAGAGATTATGCACCGTGGTTTTATATGGCAGTACTAGGAGCTTATTCCTGGTTACAATATGAACATATTGCATGAGTCTTCTAGTGAATTTTTTTAATTAATCTGATAGGTGACTATTGTCCAGTATTGCTTCTTTGATGAATTTGCTGATTGCAGTGCAATGAAACCTTCTCAAATGAAATGTCAGTGAACCCTAGCAATTTACTATTAATAAACACCTATAGATTAATATCTGTTGTGATAACCATATCTCCTAGAGTTGTATTTTTCATTACAATTGCCGATAATTATTATAATAATTTTACAATAGCTAACACAAAATGCTTTCCTATATTCTGGGCATATTTGTAATTTGTTTATTCACCTTGACTTAATCTTCATAGTAATGCTCTATGTACTAATGTTATCCCAGTATTACAGGTGAGGAATCTGAGGTTTAGAAAGATTACGTAATTAGGTAATTGCACACAGATATTGAAAACAGAGTCTGTGTTAAAACCCAAACTGTCAAATGTTAAAATTAATATATTTGCTCATTCTGCTATAATACCAAACATTTTGGAACCATGTCATGTAAGTAGCAGGAATAGTAGGATTGTTTAGTTCCTCATTTTAATGGGACTGTCTATAATACAGTGTTTCACATAGAAGTTTGATATTGGCTATGATTTATCATGTTAAATGGTAGCCTTTAATTTCTAATTTGTTAAACATTTTATCAGGAATAAATTTTATTATGACCAAAAACATTTTCTGTATTTACTGAGAAAGTTGTCTCATCTTTTATTTTTTTCCTAGTGATGCAATTAATTATATTGATAAAATTTCAAATATTACGTAATCCTTGCATTTCAGGGATTTGAAAAACATTTTTTTGTAAATCAAAACCACAGAGAGATGTTACCTTGTGCCTGTGAGGATGGTTATTATAACAAACAAACAAAATATAGCAAGTATTGGAGAGGATGTGGAGAAATTGGAACCCTTGTATACTGTTAGTGAGAATGTAAAGTGGTATAGCTGTTATGGAAAACAGTATAGAGGTTCCTAAAAAATTTCAAAATAGAACTACCATGTGATACAGCAATCCTATTTCTGAGTGTTTATTCAAAATAAATGAAATCAGGATCCCAAAGAGATATATATACTGCAATATATATTGCAGCATTATTTAAAATAGCCATGATATGGGAATAACCTAAGTGTCCATCAGTGGATGAATGGATAAGGAAAATGTGGTATATACATACATTGTAATACTATTCAACCTTAAAAAAGAAATCCTGGCCAGGCGCGGTGGCTCGCACCTGTAATCCTAGCACTTTGGGAGGCCGAGGCGGGCAGATCATGAGGTCAGGAGATCGAGACCATCCTGGCTAACACGGTGAAACCCCGTCTCTACTAAAAATACAAAAAACTAGCCGGGCAAGGTGGCGGGAGGCTGAGGCAGGAGAACGCCGTGAACCCGGGAGGCGGAGCTTGCAGTGAGCCAAGATCGCGCCGCTGCACTCCAGCCTGGGCGACAGAGTGAGACTCCGTCTTAAAAAAAAAAAAAAAAAAAAAAAAATTTCCTATCATGTGTGACAACATGGAGGAATCTGGGAAGACGTTATTCTAAATGAAATAAACCAGTCTCAGAAGTACAAATATTGCATGATTTCACTTTGATGAGGTATCTAAAGAAGTCAAACCCACAGAAGGACAGAGAAAAATGTTGGTGGCTGGGTACTGGCAGGATGAAAAATTTGGGGGAGGAGATTATTGTTCAACGGGTCTAGAGTTTCAGTTCTGCAAGATGAGTGAGTTCTAGAGATCTGCTGTACAATGTTGTGCCTATAGTTAATGATGCTGAACTGTGCACTTTAAAATGTGTTCAAAGAATAGATCTCATGTTAAGTGTTCCTACCAGAATAAACAATTATAAAATATACACACTACTAGATGTGTTTTATTATCATTTTACTTGGTGTTTTTTGCATATGTAAGTATAGTCTATAGAGTACTGTATGTTTTTGGTATTAACTGTTTGATTTCCAAATAGCAGAAGAATGTTTGCTATAGAAGTTGCTTTGAGGCACTTTCCTCATTTTCCTATGTGTTAGAATGTTTTATATAGCAGAGAATTTTTTTTCAAGGGTAAAGAAGAGTTTCTTAACCTCAGCACTATTGACAGTTTCAGCTGGATAATTATAAACTATAGAATGTTTAGCAGCATCCTTGGCCTTAACCCACTACATGTCAGTAACGATCCTCCCCACCCCGCTTGTGATAACCAAAAATATCTTTAGACATTGATGAGAGATTTTTGCCCCTGGGTGCAAAATCTGCCCCCACACCCTGCTGCCACACACACACCAGTTAAAAACACTGATGTAAAGGAATTCTGCTACTAACTGCCTGGGCCTGGAGCCTTTTTCAGAAGATTTTTCTTTAATAGCATTTTCTATTCCTTTCATGAGTGTTATCTTTCCAAGTTTTCCACTTTGTGTGCCAGTTCTGATAGTTCTCATATATTCTTGGAATCATGTATTTCCTCAAGAATTTCTTCATTATTAATAGAATCTCCATTGTATCTATTATTAGCAATATCATCTTTCCCATTTTTTTTTATTTGAATTTTCTCTTTTGTTTGCAGTTACCAGAGGTCTCTCCATTTCAATGTTTTGGTGTTCTATTAATTTCCAAAATTCATTTCCTGATTTATTACCAGGTACTAGGTACTGGGCCATATATATCAAACAAGTTCCCTGATATAGTAAATGAGCCTGGCCAGGCGCAGTGGCTCACATCTCTAATCCCAGCACTTTGGGAGGCCGAGGTGGGCAGATCACCTGAGGTTGGGAGTTCGAGACCAGCCTGGCCAACATGGAGAAACCCCATCTCTACTAAAAATACAAAATTAGCCGGGCGTGTTGGTGCATGCCTGTAATCCCAGCTACACGTGAGGCTGAGGCAGGAGAATCGCTTGAGCCTGGGAGGTGGAGGTTACAGTGAGCCGAGCTCGCACCACTGCACTCTAGCCTGGGCGACAAGAGCGAAACTCTGTTTCAAAAAAATAAAATAAAATAAATAAAAATATATGAGCCAGTTGCAGGGTACAAATTTGTAAACCTGTAATTGCAGTATTGTAAATTGTAGAATAACAACATAGACTAGGTACTGTCAGAAGACAAGAAGAACAAGTAAATATGAACTCTACAGTCAAGGAATGCTTACCAGAAGTTTGATTGGAGTCTCGAAGAAGTTGAAGCAAAATAATCTTAGACATTATTATGTGGAACTGATGATAAATGTTCTAAATTTTTTTTTTTTTTTTTTTTTGAGACGGAGTCTCGCTCTGCCACCCAGGCTGGAGTGCAGTGGCCGGATCTCAGCTCACTGCAGGCTCTGCCTCCTGGGTTCATGCCATTCTCCTGCCTCAGCCTCCCAAGTAGCTGGGACTACAGGTGCCCACCACCTTACCTGGCTAGTTTTTTTGTTTTGTTTTGTTTTGTTTTTGTATTTTTTAGTAGAGACGGGGTTTCACCGTGTTAGCCAGGATGGTCTCTATCTCCTGATCTCGTGATCCACCCGCCTCGGCCTCCCAAAGTGCTGGGATTACAGGCTTCAGCCACCGCGCCCGGCCCAAATGTTCTAAAATTTTTAAGAAAGCACAGCTGAGTATGGGAAGATCTGGAGAACAGGTTACATTTTGGATAGAGTTGTTAGTGGTGGAGATAACTTCGGGTGGGGAGAACTGCAGAAATAGAATTTTAAAATTTAAAAGTCAAAAAATTAAGGTACCTTTTTATACTTGAAAGAAAAAAAGAATGCTTTGGAAAATCTCTAGAATTAGTGACAGGAATGTGTGTGCTGTAAGAAAATTAGGATGCTGAAGTAATTAGAGGACAAAACATTAAAGTCTACTTTCACTCATATTTATTCATTATATTTCTGCGTGTACCATGCACTTTCTAACTCTCCTTTTCTCTTTATGATATGTCCTTTTCTGAAGTGTTACATTCATTTCCATAACTGTAGGAATTTTTGCTGTTGCCTGAAGAAACCTGTTCTTAATGTGAAAAAAAAAAAGGAGTTTCACATCCCTTAGCATAAGTGTTATGGTCATTGTACATATATTTCTCAAATTATTTTTATAAGGAATGGCAGGATCTCTCTTTGGGCCCATCTGATTTCTGGCACAAATCATAGTCTTGCTAGGCAGTGCACCAATGTAAGAAGGACTGAGTCAAGGTGAGGACTACTAAAGAGGAAAAAGCTAAGTGATAATGTTGTTAAATGAATATGAACTGAAAGTTTGGTTTCTGTTTACCTCTCTCGAAATTAGAATTGCCTAGCTTGTGATCTGGAAACGTGTGCATTGCTTTCCAAGTCCCCTTTTGTACTGCGGTTTCCAAAATTGTAATGTGACTTCTTCAGTTCTTTCCACGTGTTCATGTCCCTAAGTAGGAGAGCTATTATACTGCACCTTGCCAAATGGCAAGTGTACCAGCCTTTCTGAGGAATCCCAGGTGACTTTAAAGAGAGATAGGCCAGAAATAATGGATTTTCAATCAAGCTAACTTTTACAATGGAAAATGTTTGATGCAATGCACGTAAGTCGTGAAAGACCTATGCCAAGAGTTAAAAGCACTTGGTGTACCACTTGGCTATTTTAAGAGTGAGGTGCTATATAAAGTTACTCTGTGTGGAGTGGGGTGGTATTGTAACTGGCTAGCATTTCCTGGTGTTTATGCAAGCATACTTGTGTTTACTTTTGAATAGCCTTTCCTTTCTCCGTACTTTTTTTTTTCCCTTTGAGAGAGATGGAAAAATCATTTGGGAAAAATTCAGACAGCGTTAAGTGGCCTGCCTGAAAAATCACAGCAACGGGCAAAAATGAAACAACCTGGGAAAAATAAAACATTCAGGCTGCACCTGCACACACATAAGCAAACAGGGTCCGGCACAGAAGGTCTTGGTTCTTTATATAATTACTGAGCTCCCAGGAAAAAGTTTCCTCCCTTTTTCAGGTATATACATGGCGGGAACTTGTACAGGGAGGAGGGGGCTTACCTAAAACAAGCACACAGGTATACAGAAAAGAGAAGCAGTGCTTTGTGCTTGCCTAGAGACATACCCATAGCTGCATAAGATAAGGGAAGTTGCACAGACAGCTTTACTGAAAAATTACTCATACTGCTGCAGAGATGAGAGGAGTTTCTTACAAAAGCTTTTAAACTCAGCTATAACTCGGCAATCCACTTGGACTCCCCTCTCTATTCTGGGGAGCTTTCTTCTTTCACTTATTAAACTTTTGCTCCAACCCCCCCTTCATGTCCATG
This sequence comes from Theropithecus gelada, assembly GCF_003255815.1. Classification (NCBI taxonomy): domain Eukaryota; kingdom Metazoa; phylum Chordata; class Mammalia; order Primates; family Cercopithecidae; genus Theropithecus; species Theropithecus gelada. Next base: position 142,382,125 of record NC_037689.1, on the reverse strand, counting down.
TTCCTTAATTTTCTTGGAAGTAGGACAAAGAACCTGGGGTACTAGTTCAGACAACAAGAAACTGCTACATTAAGGTGCATTGGTGAGACTTCAACATCATGGGCATGCCAGTGGGCCCTTATTCATTCTTCAAGACTTCAGTTACTTATGCTAGGAGGTTGTCTGTGATTATTTTGTCTTCTCCAAGGGGAGTTTGCCATTCATTTTTTTGTGCTTCCACTGTAATATCTCCATTCCCTTTTCATGACATTTATCATGCTGTATTATAATATGTTTGTTTACTATCCTCTCCTCCAGCAATTAATATACTCTGAAGTGAAGTGCCTAGCATGGGTCCTGTCAAGCACTTGGGAAATGAATTCAATGCCGCCCTCTCTGCTGATGTGGCTGACTTCTATATAACTGTCACATATTGTTCAGTCTTTGAAGCTAATGGAAACCTTCCCTTTGGCTTGGGGTAAAGACTTTATCTGTGGCCTCATACAGCATTGAGTGCTTTTGCTCTAACAAAAAACCGTTGCACTTTATTTTCCTTTTATTTTCTAAGCCTGTTTCCTTTGATTTTTTTGAGGGCAGAGTTTATACTGGATTTATCTTTGTAGCACCCACACTCTAGTGTTTGCCCGATTCATAACATATAATCAATAAATGTTGGAAGAATGAATGGATGAATGGGTTTGTGGATAACTATTGGAAATAATGTGACAGAACAGTGACTTAGAATCACAACATCCGGATGTAATTCCCAGACCTCTCCATTATTATCTGTTTGATTTTGGACAAGTCACTTCATTGTTTGAAGGTTCAATTTTCTTAATTATACCATAGAAACAGAAATCCTTATTCTGCCTACCTGAGGGGTTTGGTGCAAAGAGAAAACACCAAATAAATAAAGACTGTGAGATTAAAAAAAAAAAAATTAAGCGCAAAATTATGGGTGATTATAAAAGGAAAAAAAAAAAAATGTCAGTCAGGAATGGTGGCTCACGCCTGTAATCCTAGCACTTTGGGAGGGCGGGTGGATCACAAGGTCAGGAGTTCGAGACCAGCCTAGCCAATATGGTGAAACCCTGTCTCTACTAAAAATACAAAAATTAGCCAGATGTGGTGGCCTGTGCCTATAGTCCCAGCTACTCATGAGGCTAAAGTAGGAGAATCCCTTGAACACATGAGGCATAGTTTGCTGTGAGCCAAGATCATGCCACTGAACTCCAGCCTGGGCGACAGAGCGAAACTCCATCTCAAAAAAAAAAAAAAAAAAAAAAAAAAAGTCAAAATGACCTAACTTTATCTTTTTTATATAAAGCTGGAATCGTATTTTTATTTTCTTGAAACAAGGTCTCACTCTGTCACCCAGGCTGGAGTACAGTGGCTGGATCTCAGCTTACTGCAACCTCCACCTCCTGGGCTCAGGCAATCTTCCCACCTCACCCTCCCGAGTAGCTGGGACTACAGGCACACTCCACCACACCTGGTTAATTATATATATATATAAAATATATATATGACTGACACTGGGCTAGATGAAATTTGTTACACATGTCCCCAAATGAGAGAAGGCTATTGGGCAGGACCACATAGGGGATTGCACCTGGGGACAGGGTGACAGCCAAGTGGAGCCAGAGGGGGCAACTTATGTATGACAAGAAGGGTGGGTTAGCTAGGTTTTTCAGGCTCCCTAAAGATTGGTTAATTTGAATAATTTCTTATACACCCAGTGTCATACAGGCTGTGCCTACTTGTCTGGCATCTAGCCCTGAGGCAAATAGGGTGAGTGCATACTGTCCCAAGTGTGACAGTCTGGATAAGGGTTGCCAGCCAGTGTCTCAAAAGTGGGTCAAGAATGTACTGAAGGCCGGGCGTGGTGGCTCACACCTGTAATACCAGCACTTTGGGAGACAGAGGCCGGCAGATCACAAGGACAGGAGTTCGAGACCAGCCTGGCCAAGATGGTGAAACCCCGTCTCTACTACAAATACAAAAGAAAAAAAAAGGAGCCAGGCGTGGTGGCAGGCACCTGTAATCCCAGCTACTCGGGAGGCTGAGACAGATAATTACCTGAACCAGGGAGGCAGAGGTTGCAGTGAGCCAAGATCATGCCACTGCCTTCCAGTCTGGGTGGCAGAGAGAGATTGTCTCAATAATAATAATAATAATTATAATAATAATGCACTGAAAGCAGCAACAACACAAAACTATAATAAAGTCTAAGGATCTCTAATATGTATATACATTTTATCTACAATAACTACATAAGAAATATTTTTCCTACAGAAACTCCTAGTTTCTATCTAAATCAATGGATGGTAGATACGGAGGAAAAGAGTGGGGGCCAAATTCTCAGCTCTGTTTCACCCGAGATTCTTGGTAAAAGTGCAGCATTATAGATGTAACCCAGAATTTGGACTTTCATCATCTGCTTTCAAAATTTAGTTCCGGCCGGGCGCGGTGGCTCAAGCCTGTAATCCCAGCACTTTGGGAGGCCGAGGCGGGTGGATCACGAGGTCAGGAGATCGAGACCATCCTGGCTAACACCGTGAAACCCCGTCTCTACTAAAAATACAAAAAAAAACTAGCCGGGCGCGGTGGCGGGCGCCTGTAGTCCCAGCTACTCGGAGGCTGAGGCAGGAGAATGGCGTAAACCCGGGAGGCGGAGCTTGCAGTGAGCCGAGATCGCGCCACTGCACTCCAGCCTGGGTGACACAGCGAGACTCCGTCTCAAAAAAAAAAAAAAAAAAAAAAAAATTTAGTTCCATATTCTATTTGCTTTTGAATATATTACCTAAAATGCAAGGTTGTTAATAAGACAGAAGATAATACATGTAAAGTGCCTATGTAGAAATTATAGCTATATTTCAATTCCCAGTGAATATATGAATATAAGCAATAAGTAAAAATACCTGCTAAAATTAAAAAAGAAAGACATCCATAGATAATATGCATCTGTATAAAAATATATAAACCACTTATAAAACCATCTTGGAAAAGAAATATGAATAAACAAAAAATAGACAAGACAGAGGAACATATTTAAAAAATCAAAGGCTCAAAATCAGCAAAAGCCACAATGCAGGAAATTTTACAGAAAAAAATTATTCATTTCCTAGGGCTGCTATAACAAACTACCAGAAACTTGTTAGCTTAAAACAACAGAAATTTATTCTCTCACAGTTCTGAAGGATGGAAGTCTGAAATGAATATCAATAGGCTGAATTCCAGGTATCAGCAGGGCAAGACTTCCTTTTCCAGCTTCTAGTGGCTGCTGGCATTGCTTGGCTTCTGGCTGCATCACTCCAATCTCTGCCTCTCTGGTCACTTTGCCTCCTCCTCTTCTGTAAAATTTCCCTCTGCCCCTCACTTACAAGGATCCTTGGCCGGGCGTGGAGGCTCACGCCTGTAATCCCAGCACTTTGGGAGGCCGAGGCGTGCAGATCACGAGGTCGCGAGATCAAGACCATCCTGGCTAATATGGTGAAACCCCGTCTCTATTAAAAATACAAAAAAAGGTCCCGGGGCACGCCCAAGATGGCCAAATAGGAACAGCTCCAGCCTCCAGCTCCCAGCATGAGCAACACAGAAGACGGGTGATTTCTGCATTTTCAACTGAGGAATGCAGCTCATCTCTAGCAACAGGACAAAGCTGGATGGAGAATGACTTTGACAAGTTGAGAGAAGAAAGCTTCAGTCGATCAAACTTCTCAGAGCTAAAGGAGAAACTATGTAACCAGCGCAAAGAAACTAAAAACCTTGAAACAAGAATGGACGAATGGATAACTAGAATAATCAATGCAGAGAAGACCTTAAAAGAACTGATAGAGATGAAAACCATAACACGAGAACTACGTGACAAATGCACAAGCTTCAGTAAACTGACTTGATCAACTGGAAGAAAGAGCATCAGCGATTGAAGATCAAATGAATGAAAGGAAGCAAGAAGAGAAGTGTAGAGAAAAAAGAGTAAAAAGAAATGAACAAAGCCTCCAAGAAATATGGGATTATGTGAAAAGACCAGATCTACATCTGATTGGTGTGCCTAAAAGTGATGGGGAAAATGGAACCAAGTTGGAAAACACTCTGCAGGATATCATGCAGGAGAACTTCCCCAACCTAGTAAGGCAGGCCAACATTCAAATTCAGGAAATACAGAGAACACCACAAAGATACTCCTCGAGAAGAGCAACTGCAAGACACATAATTGTCAGATTCACCAAAGTTGAAATGAAGGAAAAAATGTTAAGGGCAGCCAGAGAGAAAGGTCGGGTTACCCACAAAGGGAAGCCCATCAGACTAACAGCAGATCTCTCGGCAGAAACTCTCCAAGCCAGAAGAGAGTGGGGGCCAATAGTCAACATTCTTAAAGAAAAGAATTTTAAACCCAGAATTTCATATCCAGCCAAACTGAGTTTCATAAGTGAAGGAGAAATAAAATCTTTTACAGACAAGCAAATGCTGAGAGATTTTGTCACCACCAGGCCTGCCCTACAAGAGATCCCGAAGGAAGCACTAAACATGGAAAGGAACAACTAGTACCAGCCATTGCAAAAACATGTTAAAATGTAAAGTCAATCAATGCTAGGAAGAAACTGCATCAACTAGCAAGCAAAATAACCAGCTAATATCATAATGACAGGATCAAGTTCACACATAACAATATTAACCTTAAACGTGAGTGGACTAAATGGTCCAATTAAAAGACATAGACTGGTAAATTGGATAAAGAGTCAAGACCCATCAGTTTGCTGTATTCAGGAGACCCATCTCACATGCAGAGACACACATAGGCGCAAAATAAAGGGATGGAGGAAGATCTACTAAGCAAATGGAAAACAAAAAAAAGCAAGGGTTGCAATCCTAGTCTCTGATAGAACAGACTTTAAACCATCAAAGATCAAAAGAGACAGAGAAGGCCATTACATAATGGTAAAGGGATCAATTCATTAGAAAGAGCTAAGTATCCTAAATATGTATGTACCTATTACAGGAGCACCCAGATTCATAAAGCAAGTCCTTAGAGACTAACAAAGAGACTTAGACTCCCATACAATAATAATGGGAGACTTTAACACCCCACTGTCAACATTAGACTGATCAACAAGACAGAAAGTTAACAAGGATATCCAGGAATTGAACTCAACTCTGCACCAAGCAGACCTAATAGACATCTACAGAACTCTCCACCCCAAATCAACAGAATGTACATTCTTCTCAGCACCACATCACACTTATTCCAAAATTGACCACATAGTTGGAAGTAAAGCACACCTCAGCAAATGTAAAAGAACAGAAATTATAACAAACTGTCTCTCAGACCACAGTGCAATCAAACTAGAACTCAGGACTAACCACTCAACTACATGGAAACTGAACAACCTGCTCCTGAATGACTACTGGGTACATAACAAAATTAAGGCAGAAATAAAGATGCTCTTTGAAACCAACAAGAACGAAGATATAACATACCAGAATCTCTGGGACACATTTAAAGCAGTGTGTAGAGGGAAATTTATAGCACTAAATGCCCACAAGAGAAAGCAGGAAAGATCTAAAATTGACACCCTAACATCACAATTAAAAGAACTGGAGAAGCAAGAGTAAACACAATCAAAGCTAGCAGAAGGCAAGAAATCACTAAGATCAGAGCAGAACTGAAGGAGATAGAGACACAAAAAACCCTCCAAAAAATCAATGAATCCAGGAGTTGGTTTTTTGAAAAGATCAACAAAATTGATAGACCACTAGCAAGACTAATAAGAAAAGGGAGAAGAATCAAATAGATGCAATTAAAAATGATAAACGGGATATCACCACCGACCCCACAGAAATACAAACTACCATCAGAGAATACTATAAACACCTCTATGCAAATAAACTAGAAAATCTAGAAGAAATGAATAATTTCCTGGACACTTACACTCTTCCAAGACTAAACCAGGAAGAAGTTGAATCCCTGAATAGACCAATAGCAGGCTCTGAAATTGAGGCAATAATTAATAGCCTACCAACCAAAAAAAGTCCAGGACCAGACGGATTCACAGCCGAATTCTACCAGAGGTACAAGGAGTTGGTGCCATTCCTTCTGAAACTATTCCAATCAATAGAAAAAAGGGAATCCTCCCTAACTCATTTTATGAGGTCAACATCATCCTGATACCAAAGCCTGGCAGAGATAAAACAAAAAAAGAGAATTTTAGACCAATATCCCTGATGAACATTGATGCAAAAATCCTCAATAAAATACTGGCAAACCAAATCCAGCAGCACATCAAAAAGCTTATCCACCATGATCAAGTGGGCTTCATCCCTGGGATGCAAGGCTGGTTCAACATATGCAAATCAATAAACATACTCCAGCATATAAACAGAACCAAAGACAAGAACCACATGATTATCTCAATAGATGCAGAAAAGGCCTTTGACAAAATTCAACAGCCCTTCATGCTAAAGTCTCTCAATAAATTTGGTATTGATTGAATGTATCTCAAAATAATAAGAGCTATTTATGACAAACCCACAGCCTATATCATACTGAATGGGCAAAATCTGAAAGCATTCCCTTTGAAAACTGGCAGAGGACAGGGATGCCCTCTCTCATCACTCCTATTCAACATAGTGTTGGAAGTTCTGGCTAGGGCAATCAAGCAAGAGAAAGAAATAAAGCGTATTCAGTTAGGAAAAGAGGAAGTCAAATTGTCCCTGTTTGCAGATGACATGATTGTATATTTAGAAAACCCCATAGTCTCAGCCCAAAATCTCCTTAAGCTGATAAGCAACTTCAGCAAAGTCTCAGGATACAAAATCAATGTGCAGAAATCACAAGCATTCTTATACACCAGTAACAGACAAACAGAGCCAAATCATTAATGAACTCCCATTCACAATAGCTTCAAAGAAAATAAAATACCTAGGAATCCAACTTACAATGGATGTGAAGGACCTCTTCAAGGAGAACTACAAACCACTGCTCAGTGAAATAAAAGAGGACACAAACAAATGGAAGAACATACCATGCCCATGGATAGGAAGAATCAATACTGTGAAAATGGCCATACTGCCCAAGGTACTTTATAGATTCAATGCCATCCCCATTAAGCTACCAATGACTTTCTTCACAGAATTGGAAAAAAAAAACTACTTTAAAGTTCATACGGAACCAAAAAAGAGCCTGCATTGCCAAGACAATCCTAAGCCAAAAGAACAAAGCTGGAGGCATCACGCTACCTGACTTCAAACTATACTACAAGGCTACAGTAACCAAAACAGCATGGTACTGGTACCAAAACAGAGATATAGACCAATGGAACAGAACAGAGCCCTCAGAAATAATACCACACATCTACAGCCATCTGATCTTTGACAAACCTGAGAAAAATAAGAAATGGGGAAAGGATTCCCTATTTATTAAATGGTGCTGGGAAAATCGGCAGGCCATAAGTAGAAAGCTGAAACTGGATCCTTTCCTTACTCCTTATGTGAAAATTAATTCAAGATGGATTAGAGACTTAAATGTTAGACCTAATACCATAAAAACCCTAGAAGTAAACCTAGGTAATACCATTCATGACATAGGCATGGGCAAGGACTTCATGTCTAAAACACCAAAAGCAACAGCAACAAAAGCCAAAATTGACACATGGGATCTAATTAAACTAAAGAGCTTCTGCACAGCAAAAGAAACTACCATCAGAGTAAACAGGCAACCTACAAAACAGGAGAAAATTTTGGCAATCCACTCATCTGACAAAGGGCTAATATTCAGAACCTACAAAGAACTCAATCAAATTTACAAGAAAAAAACAACCCCATCAAAAAGTGGGCAAAGGATATGAATAGACACTTCTCAGAAGAAGACATTCGTACAACCAACAGGAACATGAAAAAATGCTCATCATCACTGGCCATCAGAGAAATGCAAATCAAAACCACAATGAGATACCATCTCACACTAGTTAGAATGGCAATCATTAAAAAATCAGGAAACAACAGGTGCTGGAGAGGATGTGGAGAAACAGGAACACTTTTACACTGTTGGTGGGACTGTAAACTATTTCAACCATTGTGGAAAACAGTGTGGTGATTCCTCAAGGATCTAGAACTAGAAATACCATTTGACCCAGCCATCCCACTACTGGGGATATACCTAAAGGATTATAAGTCATGCTGCTATAAAGACACATGCACACATATGTTTATTGCAGGACTATTCACAATAGCAAAGACTTAGAATCAACCCAAATATCCATCGGTGACAGACTGAATTAAGAAAATGTGGCACATATACACCACAGAATACTATGCAGCCATAAAAAAGGATGAGTTTGTGTCCTTTGTAAGGACATGGATGCAGCTGGAAACCATCATTCTCAGCAAACTATTACAAGGACAGAAAACCAAACACCGCATGTTCTCACTCATAGGTGGGAATTGAACAATGAGATCACTTGGACAGAGGAAGGGGATCATCACACACCGGGTCCTATTGTGGGGAGAGGGGAGAGGGATAGCATTAAGAGATATAACTAATGTAAATAACGAGTTAATGGGTGTAGCACACCAACATGGCACATGTATACATATGTAACAAACTTGCATGTTATGCACATGTACCCTAGAACTTAAAGTACACTAAAAAAAAAATTTTAAAAAAAAATTAGCTGGACGTGGTGGCAGGCACCTGTAGTCCCAGAAACTCGGGAGGCAGAGGCAGGATAAATGGCGTGAACCTGGGAGGTGGATCTTGCAGTGAGCCACTCCAGCCTGGGCGACAAGGGGAGACTCCGTCTCAAAAAAAAAAAAAAAAAAAAAAACCCCTTAAAATTGCCTTGAAATATCACCCAGATAATCTAGGATAATCTCTTATTTACAATATCCTTGACTTAATCACATCTGCGAAAACACTTTATTCTCATATAAGATAGCATTCCAGGTTTCCATGAGCTCGAATTTGGATATCTTTGGGAGGAGTCATTTTTACTACAGATAACAATCAAGTTTCCTCAAAAATAATTTCAAAATTGAATACAAAGAAGAGAAAGAATGGAGAAGAAACTATAAATTAAAAGAGATTTAAGAGCCAGTCATGGTGACTCTTGCCTGTAATCCAATGACTTTGGCAGGCTGAGGTGGTAGGATTGCTTGAGGCCAGGAGTTCAAGACACACCCGGTCCACATAGTGAGACCATATCTCTATTAAAGCATTAAAAATTATCTGGGCGTGGTCCCAACTGCTTGAGAAGCTGAGGTAGGAGGATGGCTTGAGGTCAGGAGTTCAAGGTTACGGTGAGCTATAATCATGTCACTACACTTCAGACTCTGCAGCACAGTGAGACCTGCCTCTATAAATAATTAATTAAATGAGATTTAAGAGATAACAGGAACCAATATCAAGATGTGAAACTTATTTGGATCCTCATTCAAACAAATACATTGAAAAAAAGATGACCTTTGTGAAAATTTGCACATCAAATGATATTTTATGATGATAAACGTTTGTTTTTTATGAGAGAAAATGGTATTGTGGTATTCCTTAATGAAATGATTATTATCTTCTAGAAATATGTGATGGAAATACATGATGGAATAGTTAATGATGAAATGATATGACACTTCCATGATGATACATGATATGATGAAAAGCAGCCTATCCAAAGGCTTGGGACATAGTAGGAACTAAATAACCATAGCTGCTATTATTAGAGTTACCAAATAATGTTGTCAATTTTGGATGGAATAAGCTTAATATTTGAGTGAGAAGAGATAATAATATTTTACTAAGTCATTTGGTTTTGAGATGTATTTGATATTGCTATTTATTTTCTTAGTGTTACAATATTATAACTTTTCTGGGATCTGAGTATTTTATCACAAGTAGTCAAATAGTATTTGTTCAGATGTGTATAGTCATCCATTAGTATCTCCAAAGGGTTGGTGCCAGCATCCATACAGATACCATAATCTGCAGATGTTCAAGTCACTTATATAAAAGGGTGTAGTATTTGCAGATGACCTATGTACATCCTTCCATATACTTTATTTATTATTATTATTATTTTGGAGACAGAGTCTGGTGCTGTCCCCCAGGAGGGCAGTGGTGCGATCTCGGCTCACTTCTGCAACCTCCACCCCCTGGGTTCAAATGATTCTCCTGCCTCAGCCTCCTTAGGGCTACAGGTGCCCACCACTATGCCCGGCTAATTTTTTTTTTTTTTTTTTTTTTTTAGTAGAGACGGGTTTTCACCATGTTGGCCAGGGTGGTCTCTAACTCCTGACCTCAAGTGATCTGCCTGCCTCGTCCTCCCAAAGTGCTGGAATTACAGGCGTGAGCCACCATGCCCAGCAATCTTTTCATACACTTTAAATCATCTCTAGTTTATTTATACCTAATACAATGTGTTATGTAAATACTGGTTTTACTGTCTTGTGTTTTGGTTTGTATTATATTTTAAAAATATTTTCACCTTGCAGTTCCATCTGATGATGTAAAACCCATGGATATAGAGGGCGAACTGATAAATACACACATGCATGCATAGACACATACACACATAACATATATTTATATTTACATACATATATTCATATTTGCATACAAATAGATGTGTATATCTATCATCTATCTATCTATCTATCTATCTATCTATCTATCTATCTATCTATCTATAGGTTCAGCANTATCTATCTATCTATCTATCTATCTATCTATCTATCTATCTATCTATAGGTTCAGCATCCATAACTCAAAAACTTGAAATTCAAAATTCTCTAAAATACGAAACATTTTGAGCACCAACATGGTGCCACAGTGGAAAATTTCACACTGGGCCCCATGTGATTGGTCAGAGCAAAAACATAGCTGAAACTTTGATTCATACACAAAATTATTAAAATTATGGTCTAAAATTATCTTCAGGGTATAAATTAATAAGGTGTATGTGAAACATAAATGAATTTTGCATTGAGACTTGGGTCCCATCCCCACAATAACTCATTATGTGTATACAAAATTCCAAAACCCAAATATGAATTCCAAAACACTTTTGATGCCAGATAAGGGATAATCAACCTGTGCTATATGTGTGCATATATATATATTTTATATATACATGTTACATGTGTATCTATAACATGCATATATGATATATATAACATATATGTATATATAATATATAAAGATATATAATATATATATAGTGTGTGTGTAGTACATATACACATAGTATTAATGAAGGATCTCCAGAGAGGCAGAATCAATATAATGTATATATTAGGTTGTTGCAAAAGTAATTGCGGTTTTGGACCGTGAATTTTAAATCATTATAACTATTCTCCAATACATCTTTATTCATCAAAATAAGAACCATTACAATCAACACATTTTTGTCAATAAGAAATACATTTGCTTATTCCTGTGGTGTAAAAATCTATGCTTTGGGATTCACCAAACTCTTGGAAAGCATTTTCTGCATCCTGGTTGTGGAAGCATTTTTCTTCAAAAAGTTGTTGAGATGCTTGAAGAAGTGGTAGTCCATTGGTCAGAGGTCAGGTAAATATGGCGGATGAGGCAAAACGTCGTAACCCAATTTGTTCAACTTTTGAAGCATTGATTGTGTGATGTGCAATCAGGTGTTGTGGAGAAGAATTGGGCACTTTCTGTTAACCAATGCCAGCTGCAGGTGTTGCAGTTTCCCGTGCATCTCATTGATTTGCTGAGCATACTTCTCAGATGTAATAGTTTTGCTGGGATTCAGAAAGCTGTAGTGGATCAGACCACCAGTGACCATAACAATTTTTTTTATTTTTTAATTTTTATTTTTATTTTTATTTTTTGGTAAGTTTGGCTTTGGGAAGTGCGTTGGAGCTTCTTCTCAGTCCAACTACTGAGCTGGTCACCGCTGGTTGTCATATAAAATCCACTTTTCATCGCATGTCGCAATCCAATCGAAAAATTGGTTCATTGTTGTTGGGTAGAGTAAGAGAAGACAACACTTCAAAAAGACGATTTTTTTTTTTTCACCCAGCTCACAAGGCACCCACTTACCGAGCCTTTTCACGTTTCCAATTTGCTTAAAATGCCGAATGACCATAGATAGCCCCTGTTGCCATAATTAGTCTCAGAGGTAAAATCGCTTTTATTATCTCCCTCCTCCAATACCCATTCTAGATTTCCTTACGTGAATCACCTCTTCTAGACCAGATGACTTTCCTGGAGTTCTGATGCAGCGATGCAGATTTTTTTTTTTTTTTTTTTTTTTATTGCGGGTTTTGTTTTTTTTCTCTTACTTTTTTTTTTTTTTTTTTTTTTTTAACTGAGACTTGAGTCTTTGTTCACAGAATTTTATTTATTTTTATTTTTTGAGACAGAGTCTTGATCTGTTTCCCAGGCTGCAGTGCACAGTGGTGCAATCACAGTTCATTGCAGTATTGACCTCCCAGTCTGAAATGACTCTCCCAACTCAGCCTCCTTAGTAGCTGGGACTACAGGCATGTGCCACCATGCCTGGCTAATTTTTAACTTTTTGTAGAGATGGGTTTTCTCTGTGTTGCTCAAGCTGGTCCCAAACTCCTGGGCTCAAGCAATCTTCTTGCCTCAGTCTCCTAAAGTGCTGGGATTGCAGGCATGAGCCACCGCACCTGGCAAGATTCTTAAGCTGAAACCTTTTAGCTACTCTACTTGTCCATTTACATCAAAATTGGATAAAGAAGAAGCAAAAACACAGCTTACTATTGCACTTTTAAAAGCGTTCCTTCTCTGGGAACCAACATGTCTAGAACCACTGAGTCTAAAGAAGTTACGGGGATAGGACACACATATTTCCTAAATAGGTCACAGGAATTAATTATAAACAAGCATTCCTATTGTCACCCATTGAGTTCTATCTATTGGTGATGATGATCAATGTTTTAGAGCATTATCTCTAAGCTATAGCCTCAGCTGTATCTTTAAAAAGTCATTCCATTGCTCTATCAGACTGATCACTTCTGGGTATTGCTGTATGTGATAAAGACAGTGGACCCAAATGTCATGTGCAAATACTGTATCTCTTTTGATATAAAGTAGATCATTTGATCCAAGATCATGTTGTACAGAACCCCATATCAGTGGGCTAAACATTCTATATTCCTTGAATAATTGTGCTGCCTGAGATCCTGCAAGCGGGAAAGTTATATCCAAAATACACGTTGATCTCGGTCAATATGCCACCGTCAAGTTGCTGGTGGGTCTAATTAATATTGCCATATTAGAGCATTAGTTTTGATCTCCTATGATAGCATATGGAACAGTGGATGGTGTTAATAGCTATATCAGACTTGATGAATGAGCATTCCTGCCATTAGGCCCATGCATAGCCTTTATTTGTATCTATCAACATGGCTACTTCACCTACGTGCTTTTTATGCCAGCTGAGGTAGCCAATAAAAGAAACTGGTTAATGTCAGCTGACCAAGTAATTCTATTTGTTTGTTTAGTGCCTTTCGCATGGTCGATGGTTCTTGGAGAGCATTAGTATGTAATCCAGATGTCTTCACAGTGTGCACACTACCCTAAGTCCATTCACATGCCTCTTCCTTAGACTTCCTTGTCTGTGATCCTCCAGTCTTTTTTATTCTAAGTCTTGGAGCAATAAGCCAAACAATGATTTTTTAAATATAATTATTCTAGACTCCTTCTCTTTTCACATGAAATGGATGAACAGGTGCATTGGCTTTAGCTCTAAGGATTTAGAGGATTTTCTTTCTCTGCTATCTTAGGGGGGCATCCCTGTGTGAAGCTGTAATGTCGTCACAGTCCACCTGGGGGCTGTACCCACATACCGAGCAGAGCCTACTGTAAACCAAGGTTGGCTTTCCTTAGCCTCAATTATGTGGCCATAGGGGTGAGCTGAGGGAAAACTGCCAGTGCAAGAACTGGGGGTGCCATACAGTTTGAGGCCACTTGCCCATGCAGATTAGCTGCATCATTGGCCAAACACCGTTTACCCGAGGGCATAATTATCTGATCTGGCAAAGCTATTACATCAGCACAAAAGGTGTGATTGAGGATATTATTTGGTTGAGTTTTTAATAGTCCAATTTCATCTGCCAGGGTACATTTATTTTTGTAGGATCCAAAAACAGATGGAAATATAATGATGGATGACTGTCTCTGTTTCCCTGAAGTCTTTTAATCAGGTACTAATTTCTGCCATTTTTTCTGGGATGCAGTATTATTTTAGATTTGCTATGTTGGCCAGCAGTGAATGGATTGTGGTGTTGAGTGTTTCGGTGATTGTCGCTCAGTTTTCTGCAGAATGATACCTCTTACCTTCAAGCCAAAACCCAAAGTGGGGTCTCTGTAAGCTCCCAAGTATGTACATTCCAATTATACATTCAGTAACTAGAATAATTACCATGAGGTACATCTGTAGACCCAGTGATCTCTATATGCTCCATAACTCCACTTATTATTTGCTCCCTATAAGTACCAACTTTAAAGGGGGGGGCGGCTAATGACATTTAAGGTCTCTGAGAATCAATGCCGGCTTGGACTCCACGTCTCAAAATATGTGGTATTATCCTTTCCACAATGTACAATTACAGAAGTGGATGGTTATAGGTTCTTTTGGAGAAATACTGTGGTACTATTCACCTTATATCCTTACCATGGTGTTGGCAGGGTCTTTCTCTATGGGAACCTGGCCTAGTTTTCAATCAGTGAGTTCTGGGTCTGAGAACTGACTATCATCCAGAACTTGGGTGAATTGACTATCATCCAGAATGTGGGCAAGAGACCATAATTTTTCACTGGATCACCTACCTTCAGTTTCTTCATCACCTATTCTTGATTTATCTTGGTTGTATAAATTAAGCAATACCTTTGTTTACTATCCATTTATCTTGCCCTCAGAGACACTGTATTCTATTAGTCGTCCTTAAAGCTCTTTGTGGATCAGAATCCTTTGGCAACCTGATCTACTCTGGTCTTGATGCACTTTATGATCATTGTATATACTGGGCTTCTACCATTTAATTACTGCCACCTGGTCTCTATTTATTTTTTGAATCCTCTTGTCCTCTTTGCTGTCAGGGAAAATAAATCTGTAACACCATCTCCTACTCTCAACCCTGACCTAGAGAGTACAGCCAGCGTATAAATCCTAGGATAACACTCAGTATCTCACATGCCACCGTATAATCCCCTCCTCTTGAGTGTGGGAAAAACCTTTCACTTGCTTCTAGCCAACAGAATATAGCAGAGGTCATGGGATGTTATTCCTTGATTACAACACATTATACAATACATACTGTATATATACAGAGTATATATAGCATTATACATACTCTGTATATATACAGTATTATACGTACTCTGTATATATAACATTATATATTCTCTGTCTTAGTAGACTGGAATGAAAGTTTCTCCTTCTAGACTTAGAGAAGCAAAAAGGCATGTTGTGAAATGCCTATGGATAGGGCCAGCCGCATGATGTTACTGTGGCCAGCCTCTATGACCTGAGGACAATTTCCAGTAAATATCCAGTAAGAAGCCAGGGTTCTCAGTTCCACAATGAAATAGATTCTGCAACAACCATGGAAGCTTGGAAAGAGAACCCTGAGCCCCAGAAGGGAATGCAGGATGGCTGGCACCTTGACTGTAGCCTTTTGAGAGATCTTGAAACAGAGGATTCAGTTAAGCTATACCTTGACTCCTGACCATGAAAATTGTAGTATAATAATTGTATGTTGTTTTAAGCAATAAATTTGTGGTATCTTGGTACACAGCAATATAAAAGTAACACAGCCACACACTGGTTTCTCAACATTGCCAGTTCCTTTGTTACCAGTGTATTCCATATTCCTTTGTTAAATGGATTTTCATCTGGACCTGTCTGCAGCCTGTGATGAGCTGTTGGTTTTTCTGGCCTTATATAGTAAATCTGCTCTAGCATGTCTAACTATCTGAACTTTTGGATTCCTTCTTCCTTCTACCATGGTATTTATTTTTCACTTAGAGTAGGCACTTTTTGCATTACTCTTCTTCACTTCGAGTAGGGACTTTTTGCACTTTCTTACCTTTGCTAGGTTTTTAAATCCTTAATCCTAAGACATCTATTCCATATTGATAAACTCACCCCTTCCAACTACATTTTGCCTCCCTTTGAGTCATCATCTCCAGGGTCTAGCCCTGTTTATACCCTTTTTTTTTTAGTATCTCCCGTCCATTCAGCATACACTCCCTTTCTCTCCTTTGCCAGCCCAGTACTTTCCCTAGCCAAGTTATGTTATTACTTCACCTCAGTTATTTTTCTCTTGGCCAGAAGGTGGGTGGAGATTAATTGTGACTCTAAATTGTTGTACAAAGCAAAAACCTGTGCACCTTCTTCAAGCAAAGAGTGAATGCTATTTTGACAGAGAACAGTGAGCCACTGGGCCAACTCATTGGGTTCAAGGGAACCTGGGGAATCAAGAATTGCAGATATATTGACACAGATGGCCCCATCCCAAGATTCAGAGTTTTTTTTCTTCTCTGTGATGGTTCTGTCTAACATAATCAGGATTAAACATTCAGGCTTCTTGAGAGCTTATTTGGAGGCTCTAGCAGGGGAGTGCAGCTACTCGTATACCCTTGACCGAAGACCGGTCCTCCTTTATCAGGGATGGTTGTCCTCTTTGACCAAGCACGCAGCTTCAGGAGGGATGTACATGGAGTGGTGAGGCAGGAAGGAGACACCCGCCTAGCCAGCCATATCAACTGGATCAACCCTGGCAATCAATGGGGTGACAGATGTCACAGCCAGATCACCCTCACATCCAAGCATTCAAGCTTCTTGAGCTACTCTACCCTTATAAATAATTTCTGAGCCATAGCCTCATCTTTTTCTGCCCTTCAGCTGCAGAAGATGAGAGGTTCTTTATAAAAAAGAATCCCTCAGATTTTTCTATTCTGCCTTAAATTGGGAATTTGTTACACTCAGCCTTTCCTTGTTTTTCTCCAGTGCATCATTAATAACCACAAAATCATCAAATTTCCTACCCCTTATAATTACCACTCTCCTAAAACCTTGTAAAGGCCTCAGATATTGTGTATACTATTACATTCTTTTCTATCCCCTATTCCATTCCAGTTTACCACCAATGAATATTTTAATAATTGCACTGCTATATCATGCTAGTGACTATTAGTACTCCAACTACTACCAGAAATGAGGTCATCCCATCTAGCTAACCAGTGAATAATCCAGCTCCAAAATCCCGTAATTGAGACTATAGGTCAGGTTTCTCAGGGAAACAAATAGTTGTATAATGTAGGTTTATTGGAGAATGGCCTCAAGAGTGGCATCTTTAGGTGAATGAGAGAAGAAGAAAGAGCAGAGAGAAAATTTAAACCTTGATGTAGTTGCAATCAGGCTATCCCACAGGGACCTCTGAACCTGGAGTTGTCCTTCAGAATTGTCCTGAATTGAGGCAGGGGGGTCAGGTCTTTGTCCCTTCACACTGACCAGGCATTCAGTGTAGACTGTTGCAAAAGAAGATGTACAGCTTTGGGCAGGGTTGCTTCGTTAGGTCAAAGGCAAGTTCCAGAGGGGAATCATAAGCTGTGAGTCTTTAGCAGCCACCAACAAGTGGGAAAGAGTGGCTTTGTCCTAGTGGAAATATTTGTATGGAGCACTGCACCATGTACTCTTATTTCTAAAGAGGCTGGTAGTCTGTGATTATAGATTATATTATAGTTAAGGAGGCTTTCTCATCAGATCCATTTTTTTCCCAATAGTATACTTTAAAACAGAATGAACATTTTAACAGTATTTTCTTTAGTCAATAAATATTTGTGGAATGCCTACTATGATAAGCACTGTGGATACAGCCATAAACACTCTGCAACTGAAGAAATAAAAGCATCCCCTTCAGTCCCGCCAGATGGAGACTGGGAATTAGAATCATCCTTGATTTAGAATGTAGTCATTATAAACACTATTTTGAAAGCTTCAGCTGCATCTTTCTGTAGTTAAAGGACATAAAGAAATGTATGGCTCAGCAACCACGTTATTTTCCATTCACAGTTGACAAAATAAAACCCTGAAAGGGAAGTAGGTATTAAGACAATGAAGAGGAGGAACTAACACTTCTCTGTATAATAGAATAAACTAACATCAGTGCGAGAGCCAGTTTTGCAAATTATGGGGCAGTTGATAGGTTAATACTGTACTATCTTTGCCAATTAGTTTTTGTCTGTTTTTTTGGTCAGTTTTATTAAGGTAAAATTACATAATTTTTTAACCAACTTTAAGTGCACAATTTGATGAGTTTTGGCAAATGAACATAGGCATGTAGCAACCACCAAAATCAATATATAGAGTATTTCTATCACTCATAAAATTTCTTTGTGTTCCTTTGTCACTGATCAGATATCTGTCACTATACTTTGTGTCTTCCATAACATATAAATAAAATTAGACAATACATAGTCTTTTATGTCTGAATTGTTTCACTTAGCATAATCTTTTTGAGATACACCAGCAAAGATTTGTGCACAAATATTGATATCAGCTTTATTCATAATAAACCCAAACTAGAAACAACCCAAAGTCCATCAGCTGGTGAAAGGATAAAGAAACTGTGTTAATCCTTTACTATGGAATAAGTACTCAGCATCAAAATGGAGCAAACTACTGATAAACATAAGGGTTTTCTGTTTTACAGGCATAATAAGTTATGTTTTATTCACTGAAAAATTGAATTCATAAGATAAGAGAAAAAATTATTCAATGTTTTAATACAGCTAAGGGTTAGATCAATGGAAGACGCTGAGGAGCCAAGAAGAGGCAAGCCTACTACCTTTGTTTTCCTATTAGAATAAGCATTTTGTTATTTCTATCCATATTCTCATGACTTAGCATACATGTAACCAATATTTACTGTTTTGTGAGTTGACTTGACAGGATTAGAATAGTTCAAAAAATTGAAAATCCCATACAAGAGTCTGAGATGGAACAGTGATCATTGGTGTGGGGATTGGTAACACACTTTGGCAAATTCATTAATATATAACAAACATCTTAAATATAACCATACACATGTTTTTAACTTTTATTTTAGATTCAGGGTACATGTGCAGGTTTTTTATATAGGTAAATTATGTGTCATGGGGGTTTGGTATACAGATTGTTTTGTCACCCAGCTAATAAGCATATTACCCAATATATGATAGTTTTTCAGTCCTCACCATCCTCCTACCCTGAACCCTCAAGTAGGCCCTGGTGTCTATTGTTTCCCTTTTTGTGTTCATTTGTGCTCAATGTTTAGTTCCCACTTATAAGTGAGAACATGCATAATTTAATTTTCTATTCCTATATTACTCCATATATTCTGTTCCATGTTACTCCAAAGGAAATTATCTCATTTTTCCATGGCTACATATACCATTATGTCTATGTACCATGTTTCCTTTATCCAGTGTACTGTTATGGGCATTTAGGTTGATTCCATGTGTTTGCCATGGTGAATAGTGCTGTAGTGAACATATGCATGTATGTGTCTTTATGGTAGAATGATATATATTCCTTTGGGTATATGCTCAGTAATGGGTTTTCTAGGTAGAATGGTAGTTCTGTTTTTAGGTCTTTGAGGTATCTCCAAACTAATTTCCACAGTGGCTGAACTAATTCACATTTCCTCCAGTGGTGTATAAGCCTTCCCTTTCTTCCGCAACCTTATTAGCATCTTTTATTTATTGACTTTTTAATAATAGCCATTCTGACTGTTGTGAGATAGTATTTCATTTTGGCTTTGATTTGTATTCCTCTAATGATTAATGATGTTGGGCATTTTTTCATATGCTTGTTGGCCATGTGTAAGTCCTCTTTTGAAAATGTTTGTTCATGTATTTTGCCCACTTTTTAGTGGGGTTGTCTGTTTTTTGCTTGTCAATTTGTTTAAATTTCTTAATAGATTCTTCATATTAGATCTTTGTCCAAAGCATACTTCGCAAATAATTTCTCCCATTTTCTAGGTTGTCTGGTTACTCTGATGATAGTTTCTCTTGCTGTGCAGAAGCTCTTTATTTTAATTAGATTCCAATTGTCAATTTTTGTTTTTGTTGCAATTGCTTTTGGAGCCTTCATCATAAAATTTTTGCCAGGGCTTATGTCTAGAATGATTTTCCTAGGTCATTGTTCATGGTTTATATAGTTTTAAATGTTAAATTTAAGTCTGCAATCCATCTTGAGTTAATTTTTATATGGTATAAGGAAGGGGTCCAATTTCAGTCTTCTGCATATGGCTAGCCAGTTACTCCTGAACCATTTATTGAATTGGTAGTCCTTTCCCCATTTCTCATTTTTGTTGACTTTGTCAAAAGTCAGATGCTTTCAGGTGTGTAGCATTATCTCTGGAATGTCTATTCTATTCCATTGGTCTATGTGTCTGTTCTTGTACCAGTACCATGCTGTTTTGTTTACTTTAGCCTAGTAGTATAGTTTTAAGCCAGATAATGTGATGCCTCCAGTTTTGTTTCTTTTGCTTAAGATTATATTGACTATGTGGTCTCTCTTTTGGTTCCATATGAATTTTAGAGTAGTTATCTTCTTCTTCTGTGAAAAATGCCATTGGTAGTTTGACAGAAATAACATTGAATGTGTAAATTGCATCAGGCAATATGGCCATTTTAACAGTATTTTTCCTATGCATGAACATGAAATGATTTTCCGCTTGTTTGTGTCATGTATGATTTCTTTCAACAGTATTTTGTAATTCTCATGTTGACATTCTTCGCCTCCCTGGTAGGCTGTATTCTTAGGGTTTATTTTATTTTATTTTTTGGATAATGTAAAATAAGATTTATTTTTTTATTTGACACTCAGCTTGGATGTTGTTGGTGTACAGAAATGATACTGAATTTTGTAGGTTTATTTTGTAGCCTGAAACTTTGCTGAAATTGTTTACAGATCTAGGTGTTTATGAGCACAGACTACTGAAATTTTTACATATAAAATTATATCTATGTACATATAGAGATAGCTTGACTTCCTGTCTTTCTATTTGGATGATTTTTATCTATTTCTCTTGCCTGATTGCTCTGACCAGAAGTTCCAGTACTATATTCAATAGGAATGGTGAGAGTGGGCATCCTTGTCTTGTTCTGATTTTCAAGGAGAATGCTTCCAGCTTTTACCCATTCAGTACAATATTGGCTGTGGGTTTGTCATAGATGGTTCTTATTATTTTGAGACATGGTCTTTCAATACCTAGTTTATTGAAGGACATGAGGGAATGTTTAATTTTATCAAAAGCCTTTTTTGCATCTTTTGAGATAGGTGTTTGTTTTTGTTTGTTTGTTTGTTTTTAATTCTGTGTATGTGACTTACTGATCTGCATATGTTGAATCAGCCTTGAATCTCAGAGACAAAGCCTACTTGACTGTGGTGGATTAGCTTTTTTGTGTGCTGCTGGATGTGGTTTGGTAGGGCTTTGTTGAGAATTTTTGCTTCTGTGTTCAGCAAGAATATTGCCCAGAAGTTTTCTTTGTGTGTGTGTGTGTCTGCCAGGTTTTGGTATCAGAAAGAAACTGGCCTCATTGAATGAGTTAAGGAGAAAACCCTTATCCTAATTTTTTTTGGAATAGTTTTAATAGGAATGCTAACAAGTCTTATTTATACATCTGATAGAATTTGGCTGTTAATCTATCTGGTCCAGGGCTGCTTCTGGTTGGTAAGCTTTTTATTACTGCATCAATTTGAGAACTTATTATTACTGCTCAGGTTTTAAACTTCTTCCTGGATCAATATTGGGAGGTTGTACATTTACTGATTTCTTATAGGTTTTCTAATTTGTTTGTATAGAGGTTTCCACAATACCCCTTGAAGGTTTTTTTTTGTATTACTTTTAATATTTTTTAATTTTTGTAGGTATATACATTTATGGGTTACATGAGATATCTTGATACAAACATGCAATGCATGATATTAACATTGGGGTAAATAGGTATGCATCACCTCAACCATTTATCCAATCAAATTATATACTTATACTCATTTTAAAATGAACAATTAAATTATTTATTATTATAGTCATCATTTAGTTCTAGCAAAGACTAGGTCGAATTTTTTCTTTTTTTTTTAATTATACTTTAAGTTCTAGGGTACATGTGCATAACGTGCAGGTTTGTTACATATGTATACTTGTGCCATGTTGGTGTGCTGCACCCATCAACTCGTCAGCACCCATCAACTCATCATTTACATCAGGTATAACTCCCAATGCAATCCCTCCCCCCTCCCCCATCCCCATGATAGGCCCCGGTGTGTGATGTTCCCCTTCCCGAGTCCAAGTGATCTCATTGTTCAGTTCCCACCTATGAGTGAGAACATGCGGTGTTTGGTTTTCTGTTCTTGTGATAGTTTGCTAAGAATGATGGTTTCCAGCTGCATCCATGTCCCTACAAAGGACACAAACTCATCCTTTTTTATGGCTGCATAGTATTCCATGCTGTGTATGTGCCACATTTTCTTAATCCAGTCTGTCACTGATGGACATTTGGGTTGATTCCAAGTCTTTGCTATTGTGAATAGTGCCGCAATAAACATACGTGTGCATGTGTCTTTATAGCAGCATGATTTATAATCCTTTGGGTATATCCCCAGTAATGGGATGGCTGGGTCATATGGTACATCTAGTTCTAGATCCTTGAGGAATTGCCATACTGTTTTCCATAATGGCTGAACTAGTTTACAATCCCACCAACAGTGTAAAAGTGTTCCTATTTCTCCACATCCTCTCCAGCACCTGTTGTTTCCTGACTTTTTAATGATTGCCATTCTAACTGGTGTGAGATGGTATCTCATTGTGGTTTTGATTTGCATTTCTCTGATGGCCAGTGATGATGAGCATTTTTTCATGTGTCTGTTGGCTGTATGAATGTCCTCTTTTGAGAAATGTCTGTTCATATCCTTTGCCCACTTTTTGATGGGGTTGTTTGTTTTTTTCTTGTAAATTTGATTGAGTTCTTTGTAGGTTCTGGATATTAGCCCTTTGTCAGATGAGTAGTTTGCAAAAATTTTCTCCCGTTCTGTAGGTTGCCTGTTCACTCTGATGGTAGTTTCTTTTGCTGTGCAGAAGCTCTTTAGTTTAATTAGATCCTATTTGTCAGTTTTGGCTTTTGTTGCCGTTGCTTTTGGTGTTTTAGACATGAAGTCCTTGCCCATGCTATGTCCTGAATGGTATTACCTAGGTTTTCTTCTAGGGTTTTTATGGTATTAGGTGTAACATTTAAGTCTCTAATCCATCTTGAATTGATTTTCGTATAAGGAGTAAGGAAAGGATCCAGTTTCAGCTTTCTACTTATGGCTAGCCAATTTTCCCAGCACCATTTATTAAATAGGGAATCCTTTCCCCATTTCTTATTTTTCTCAGGTTTATCAAAGATCAGATGGCTGTAGATGTGTGGTATGATTTCTGAGGGCTCTGTTCTGTTCCATTGGTCTATATCTCTGTTTTGGTAAAGGACCTCTTCAAGGAGAACTACAAACCACTGCTCAGTGAAATAAAAGAGGACATAAACAAATGGAAGAACGTACCATGCTCATGGATAGGAAGAATCAATATCGTGAAAATGGCCATACTGCCCAAGGTAATTTATAGATTCAATGCCATCCCCATCAAGCTACCAATGAGTTTCTTCACAGAATTGGAAAAAACTGCTTTAAAGTTCATATGGAACCAAAAAGGAGCCCGCATCTCCAAGACAATGCTAAGTCAAAAGAACAAAGCTGGAGGCATCACGCTACCTGACTTCAAACTATACTACAAGGCTACAGTAACCAATTTTTTCTTTACAACTATGTTTTTTACCCATCAACACTCCTCCCTTCCATCACAGCCCATGGATTACTATTTCTAGTCTCTGGTAACCATCTTTGTATTCTCGATATCCATGGCTTCAATTGTTTGAATTTTTAGCTCCGACAAATAAGTGAGAACACATCATACTTGTCTTTCTGTGTCTGGCTTATTTCATTAAACATAATGACCTCATATTCTATCCATGTTGTTGCCATTGACAGGATCTCATTTTTTTCTAGGTGAATAGTACTCCATTGTTTATAAGTGCCAAATTTTCTTTAGTCATCTGTTTATAGAAACTTAGATTGTTTCCAAATCTTGGCTACTATGAATAGTGCTGCAGTAAACATGATAGTGCAGATATCTCTTCAACATAGTGATTTCTTTTTCTTTTTTTGGATATATACCCAGCAGTGGGATTGCTGGATCATGTGATAACTCTATTAACTCTATTTTTAGATTTTTGAGGAACCTCCAAATTGTTCTCCATAGTGGTCATACTAATTTACATTTCCTGCAACAGTGAATGAGGTTCCCTTTCCAACACATCTTCAGCAGAATTTGTTATTGCATGCCGTTTGTTTTTCTTCTTTTGAGAAGTTGTATGTTCAAATATTTTCCTTGTACTTTGATCGGATTATTTGATTTTTTTTTCCTATAGAGCTGTTTGAGCTCCTCATATATTCTGGTTATTAATTCCTTTTCAGATAGCTACTTTGTAAATATTTTTTCCCATTCCATGTGTTGTCTCCACTTTGTTGGTTGTATCCTTTGCTGTGCAGAGCTTTTTAACTTGATGTGATCCCGTTTGTCCATTTTTACTTTGGTTGCCCGTGTTTGTGGAGTATTACCAAGAAGTTTTAATTCTGTTGCATTTTGTTTCTTTCATTTCCAGGTTTTTAAAGGTCTTTTATCATGAAGGGATGTTTACTTTTATCAAATGTTTTTACAGCATAAACTGGAACTATCATATAGATTTTTCCCTTCATTCTGTTGGTATGATGTATCACATTAATTGATTTGCCCATGTTGAACCACCTTTGTATCCCTGGGATGAATACCACTTGATTATGATGAATGATGTTTTTGACGTGTTGTCAAATTTTATTTGCTAGTATTTTATTGATTATTTTTATGTAAATATTTATCAATGATATTGACCCATAGTTTTCCTTTTTTAATATGTCTTTGGTTTTGCTATCAGGGTAATATTGGCCTTGTAGAATGAGTTTGGAACTGTTCCCTCCTCCTCTGTATTTTGCATAATTTGGGTGACATAGGTATTAGTTCTTCTCTAAATATTTGGTAGAATTCAGCAGTGAAGCCATCGGGTCCCAGGTTTTTCTCTGCTGGCAGACTATTTTATTTTTTTATGGCTTCAATCTAATTTCTTATTGTTGGTCTGTTCAGATTTTGTATTTATTCACGGTTCAATATTGGTAGGTTATATGTATCTAGGAATTTGTTTATTTCTTCTAGATTTTCCAATTTATTGGCATGTAGTATTTCATAGTAGTCACCTAATGATCCTTTGAATATCTGCAGTATGAATTATAATGTCTTCTTTCTCATCTCTGATTTTATATGTTTGTGTCTTCTCTTTTTTTATTAGTTGTGCTAAAAGTTTGTTAATTTTATTTAACTTTTCAAAAAGCCAACATTTAGTTTTGCTAATGTTTTGTATTACTTTCCATTTCAATTTTATTTATGCTTTGATATTTATTATTTTTTTCTACTAATTTTTGATTTGGTTTGCTCTTGCTTTTCTAGTTCTACAAGATGCATCATTACGTTATTCATTTGAAATTTTTCTCATTTTTTGATCTCATTTATAGCTACAAATTTTCCTCTTATTACTGCTTTCCCTGTATCATAGGTTTTGGTATATTGTGTTTTAAGAAATGTTTCAATTCTAATCAGTAGGTGGCAGTCAGGCTTGTTTCTTTTTCTTCAGGGCATAAATTTCCCCAGGTCCCAGGCAAGTAGAGAGGTGCCACTGGGAGTCCGGGACTGGGGTCAAAGATCTTTGAAGCTTACCTGTTTTTGTTTTGTTTTGTTTTGTTTTGTTTTGTTTTGTTTTATTGTACTATTACTGAGCTGGGACTCAGTCCATGAAGTGAAGTCCTTACTGCTCTTCCCTCCCCTTTTTACAGGCAGAGTTGCTTCACACTGTAGCCACTACAGGCCCATGGGGAGTACTGCCAGGTTATTGCCAATGTTTCTTTAAGGCACAAGGACTTTCTTAAGTCAACTTGGGAAGAATGCTGCCTTGCCTTGGAGTCACCCTTCAGAGCAGTGGGCTCCCATCTGGCATAGGGCAGGTCCAGAAATATCATTTAAAAGCCAAATCCTGTAATTGGGGACCCCCAAAGCCTGCCAGGTGCTCTATCCCACTCTGACAGAGCTTGTAACTATTGTGAAAGACAAAGTCCCCTTTACTTTTCACTTTTCTCACGCAGAAGTCTCTCTCCATAGCCACCACAATTAGGAATGTACTGAATCTCACTTGAAGCCAGCAAGTCTCAGAGTCTCACCCAAGACCCATCGTGTAGTACCTGGGTATTACTGCTGGCTATTCAGGGCCCAAGGGCTGTTCAGTTAGCAGGTGATAAATCCTGCCAAGACTGGGTTCTTCCCTTCAAGGCAGCAGGCTCCCTTCTGACCTAAGGTATGTCTAGAAATGTTATCTGGGTGCTTGTTCCTGGAAAGGGCATGTCATGTCTCTGACAAATGCCCTATCCTGCTTCGACCGAGCTGGTATCTAAGATGTAAGACAATGTTCTTCCCACAATTTCCTCTCCTCTCCTCAAGTGAAAGGAAGGGGACTCTGGGAGCTGCAAGATATGCAGCCTGTGTTTAAGTGAAGGGTGGCACCAGACTTCCTTTGGCAGCTCTGGCTGGTGTCTCAGTGGGTTGCGTGGCTCACCCATCTACTGGTTCTGAGCCCAGTTCAGCACTAGGACTCCCCTACTAATTGCAGTAGTCGTGGCTGTCTTTCATGTTTATTTAGGGACCCATAGCACTCCAGCCTGAAGTGGGGAGGCTTTGCAGAACTCAAATTCCAACTGTTGGGGTGGGTGATTCCCCTCAACCTAGGGCTGGTTTAAATACCTCCTCTATGGACAGGCATCAGCTGAGTTTGGTCTGGTTTTGCTTTCTGCTATAACAGAGCAGCATTGAGTTCAATGCAGCGTGTCACAATTGCCACTCTCTGTATCTCCCAAGTGCACAGATTCTCTCTCCTCACTGCACATCCACTACCAGGGATGGTGGGGAGAGTGGTGTTTGTAATTTAAGATTGTTTTCTTCTGCCTCTTTAAGCTATATAAATATCAAACCAGATACTTTGAATTCTCACCTGATTTTTGGTTCTCATGAAGGTGGCCTTTTGTCTAGATAGTTATTAAATTAGCATCCTTGCTGGGGGCACCATCAATGGAGCCTTCTATTCAACCATCTTTCTTCACTCCTCCCCCAACCTCAGTATTTTTTTTTTTTAATTTCTCTGCAGTCAGTGGTAAAGTCCTTATTGTCTTTTCTGATTGTTTGAAACCTCTCTCTCTCTCTCTCTGTCTCTCTCTCTCAATCCAGCTAGCATTCTATCAATCTTATTCCTTCTAAGAACCAACTTCTGGTGACATTGAGCTTTTGTATGTTTTTTGTGCATGTCAATTTCATGTACTTCAGCTCTGCTGATTTTGTGTATTTCTTGTCTTCTGCTAATTTTGAGTTTAGTTTTCTCTTGCTTTTCTAGTTCTTCTATGTGTGACATCTGATTGCTAATTTGAGAATTTCTAACTGTTTTATGTGGGCATTTAGCACTGTGAACTTTCCTCTTACTGCTGTAGTTGTGTTTCAGGGATTCTGGTCTGCTGTATCTTTGTTCTCATTCATTTCAAATAATTTCTTGAATTCTTTCTTAATTTCATTGTTTACCCAAACATCATTCAGGAGCAGGTAGTTAAATTGTCATTTAGTGATATGGTTTTGAGTGATCATCTTAGTATTAATTTTTATTTTTATTGCATTGTGGTCTAAGAGTGTGGTTGGCATAACTTTTTTTAATTTGCTGAGAACTATTTTATGTCCAGTTATGTAGTCAATTTTGAAGTATGTGCCATGAACACATGAGACTAATGTACATTCGGTTGTTTTTGGTTGGAGAGTGCTGTAGATATCTGTTATGTCCATTTGTTCTAGATTTGAGTTCGGGACTCAAATATCTTTATTCATTTCCTGCCCCTATGATCTGTCTAATGCTGTCAATGGTGTGTTGAAGTTACCTACTGTTACTGTGGCATTACCTATGTCTCTCTGTTAGTTTCTTAGGTTCTTTATTTATTTATTTATTTTGAGATGGAGTCTCGCTTCTTCACTCAGGCTGGAGTGCGATGACGTGATCTTAGCTCACTGCAAGCTCTGCCTCCCGGGTTCAAGCAATTCTTTTGCCTCAGCCTCCCCAGTATCTGGGATTACAGGCATGTGGCACCAAGCCTGGCTCATTTTTGTATGTTTAGTAGAGACGGGGTTTCACCATGTTGGCCAGGCTGGTCTCCAGCTCCTGACCTCAAGTGATCCACCTGCCTCAGCCTCCCAAAGTGCTGGGATTACAGGTGCGCGCCACGGCACCTGGCGGTTTCTTAGTTCTTGCTTTATGAATCTAGGTGCTCCTGACTTGGGTTCAAATATATATAGAATAGTTAGGTCTTTTGGTGGAATTGAATCCTTTAGCATTATGTAATACTCTTATTTGTCTGTTTTGATCACTGTTAGTTTAAAGTCTGTTTGTCTGAAATTAGAGTAACAACTGTTTTTCTCTTTTCCATTTTATCAGTACATTTTTATTGATCCCTTTAGTTTGAGCCTATGGTTGTCATTGCATGGGAGATAGTTCTCTTGAAGACAACATACCATTTGGTCCTGCATCTCTATCCAGTTTGCCACTCTGCCTTTTAATTGAGGCATTTAGCCTGTTTATATTCAAGGTCAATATTGATATTTGCAGATTGGATCCTGTCATCATGTTGTTAGCTGATTATTTTGCAGAGTTAATTGTGTAGTTGATTTATAGTTACAATAGTCTATGTATTTTAGTGTGTTTTCTGTGATGGCCAGTAATAGTCTTTCATTTTCATAATTAGCACACCGTTATATGGTAGGTATGGTAGTAACAAATTCCCTTCACATTTATTTATCCTGTTTGAACAGGGTCTTATTTCTCCTTTGCTTATGAAGCTTACTGTGACTGTATATAAAATTCTTGGCTGGAATTGCATTCATTTAAGAATGCTGAATATAGGCTCCCAGTCTCTTCCAGTTTGTAGGTTTCTACTGAAAGATCTTCTGTTAGCCTGATGGGGTTCCCTTTGTAGGTTACGTGCTTCCTCTCTCTAGCTGCCTTTAACATTTTTTCTTCCATGACTTCCTTGGAGAATCTGATGACTATATGTCTTGAGAATGGTTGTCTTCCATAGAATATCACAGGGTTTTTTAAAATTATTATTTTTGTTCATTTCCTGAATTTGAATGTTGGCCTCTCTAATGAAGGTGTGAAAAATTTCATGGATAATATCCTGAAATACGCATTCCAAGTTACTTGCTTTCTCTTTCTCTCTTTCAGGGATATGAGTCATAGATTTGGTCTCTCCATAATCCTGTATTTCTCAAATTTTGTTTATTTTTTTAATCTATTTTTCTTTATTTTTGTCTGAGTTCATCCAGAAAAGCAATTATTGAGCTCTGAGATTCTTTCCTCAGCTTGATACATTTTGCTTAATACATGCAATTCTTCTCTGAAATTCTTGAAGTAAGTTTTTCAGTTCTGTCAGATCAATTTGGTTCTTTCTTAAAATAGCAATTTCATCTTTCAGCTTTGATAAAATTTTATTGTATTCCTTAAATTCTTTGTATTATATTTTGACTTCCTCCTGAATCTTGATAAACTTCTTTCCTATCCATGTTCTGAATCCCATGTCTGTCATTTAAGCCATTTCAGCATGTTTAAGAACCGTTGCTGGAAAACTAGTGGTGTCATTTGGAGGGAAGAAGACACTCTGGTTTTTTGAGTTTCCAAAGTTCTTGCACTGGCTCTTTCTCATCTGTGTTGGGTGATGTTCCTTAATCTTTGAAGTTGCTCTCCTTTGTATAGGGAGTTTTGCTTTTATTTTTGTTGATACCTTTGGGTATTGTATTGTGTTATAAGATCCGTTTAGTCAACTGACTTCCTCTCTGGAAGATTTCAGGGTGTTGAGGTTCAGATCAGCACTCCTGGGATGTATGCTCTAACTCTGGGGGACTAATACCAGGCCGGATGCTTTGTTCTCTGGCCCCTTGAGGTTAGGAAACTGTTACACTGGAGGGATTGAATTGCTCCCAGTTTTCTGGTCACAGCAGTCTAATGGGGGTTGCCAGACAAAGTACTTCATTAGCATAGTGGCAGCAGGGACCGTGGTCCCTTGTGCATGCCGGCAGCAACAGTGGTGTGGATGTGTGGCACTCATCAGTGGGGTTACTTTGGCAACATTCTTGCATGGGCTTGCACCGGTGGCAGCAGCACAGCAGGGGCAGGACTCCAGTGTTTTTGCATGCACTTGTGCTGGTTGCAGCAGTGGAGTGGTGGAGTGCCCGTGCATCAATGGGATGAGGTGCTGGCGGGAGCAAAGTGATGGCAGGAGGATTCGGTCGGGGAAGGCCATGAGTGGGTGTGTGTGCATTGGTGGGACCAGTTTTCTGGAGCTCCTTAAAAGTTAGGCTTGGTCTGCAGTGAGGAAGATATAAAGAGGGTCCTTGGGCAGCATTCTGATTCAGGATGTGAGGCTACTTTGCATGCAGGTATGTCCAGGGTAGGGCCCCAGGAGAGGCTAGCAGACAGGGTGGCACTCAGAGCAGACTGTCCCCATTTCATGGGCAAGACCTCGCTGCTTTGTGCATGTCTAATAATTACCCAAAAGCTAAAGCCACATAGGGAAACGTGGGAAGCCGTGGGGTATGGGGATCACTGGCTGTCTTCCACTGCAGCCATTTCATTTCCGTGGCAAACCCTCTAGGTTCTGCAGAGGCTGGAGTCCTGCTCCTGCCACCTCTCTAAGCAGTTCTCCCTTCCAGCCCAAGTGTCCATTGGGTCATGGGGTCTCCTGTAGCTAGAATTCCAAGGTCCATGGTAAGAGTGGGCCACTCCTTGTCTGTTTAACTCACCCCTTCCCAGGAGCCACTGCGAGTCAGGGGTAAGTCCCAGTGCTCAGCAGCCCAGTCACATGTTCCCAGCTTATCCCTCTCCAGCCTAGTGTTTGCATCCTCCCTCCATCCACTCTGAATGCCTTCCTTCCAAAAATCTGCTCACAGTTTGCCAGTCTCCCTGATGTCCCTGTCTTTTGGTGTGAGATGTTTTTCCTGGCTGCATTTAGTTGGCCATCTTAGCTGACATCCACTGAGCTGCTGTCAGTAGGGTTTAGTAATTAAGTAATGGAGAGTAACACTTACCAGCTTCTGGGTGTCCCAGTATCCTCCCTATGGATTCCCCAGTACCTGCAGGTCACAAGGTGACATGGGCTGTGACAAAGTCACCTGGTGCCTTCCAGAGATTAGGAGATGGAGCAATGGAGACAGGACCCAAGCTCAGTGTGCAGG
The DNA here is from genome assembly GCF_003255815.1 of Theropithecus gelada. Taxonomy (NCBI): domain Eukaryota; kingdom Metazoa; phylum Chordata; class Mammalia; order Primates; family Cercopithecidae; genus Theropithecus; species Theropithecus gelada. The sequence goes on along the minus strand of NC_037689.1, from coordinate 142,350,685 downwards.
CACAAGAGACATACATATTGACTGACTTTACTTATGGAACTCTTTTCTGTAAAAACAGAAATGCAGCTCAAGGATTTTATACACTGATGATCAATGTAATTTTATCCATTTTATTTTATTTTTAAATAAAATAATTTATTAGAACAGTTTTGTATATTTAAATAATATAATTTATATATTAGAACACTTTTAAGTTTACAGAAAAATTGACCTCAAGTACAGAGTTCCTATATGACTCTATACCTGCCCCCAGTTTTCTCTATTATTAACATCTCGTATTTATATAGTACATTACTGTTAGAATTGATAAACCAATTATATTGATATATTATTGTTAATTAAAATTAATAGCTAAATTTGGGTTCATTCTTTGTATTGTACAGGTCCATGAATTTTTACAAATTCACAATATACAAATTCACCATTATATCATAAATAATAGTTTTACTATCCTGAAATTATTTGTGCTTCACCTATTTATAAAATCCCCTCTCACTCCTCAACCTTTGACAACCACTGATATTTTTACTGTTTCTATATTTTTGCTTCTCAAAAATGTTATATAGTTGGAATCATACAGTATGTAGCCTTTTCAGATTGATTTATTCCCTAAGCAATATAGTTTTAATGATCTTGTGTGGCTTGATAGCCCATTTATTTTTATTACTGAATAATATTCCATGGTATGGATAGATCACAGTTTGAATAACAATTCATCCATCGAAAGACTTCTTGGTTGCTGACAATTTCTGACAATTATTAATATAGATGCTATAGACATATGTGTGCAGGTTGTTTGTGTAGACATGTTGCCTACTCATGAGTATAGGAATACCTCAGCGATATTGGGGTTTGGTTCCAGACCGCCACAATAAAGCATATATCCCAATAAAGCAAGTCACATGAATTTTTTCCAGTGCATAAAAAAGTTGTGTTTATACTGTACTGAAGTCCATTAAGTGTGCAATAGCATTATATCTAAAGAAAACAATGTGCATACTTTTTAATTTAAAAATACTTTATTGCTAAAAACTGCTAAGGCGCATCCGAACCTTCAATGATTTGTAATCCTTTATTCTGATGAACAATCTTGCCTCATTTTTGATGACTGCTGACTGATCAAGGTGATGGTTGCTTAACATCATAAACCAAACTTTGCTAGCTTCAAGATTTTTTTGCTGCACCTTTCTAGCCTCTCTCAGCTTTCATAGAATTATAGAGTTAGGGCACTGCTGTAGATCAGGCTTTGGCTTAAGGGAATCTTATAGCTGGTTTTTGATCTTCTATCCAGGCAATTAAAATTTTCTTCTTATCAGCAATAAGGCTGTTTTGCTTTCCTACAATTCATGTGTTCACTGGAGAAACAATTTTAATTTCCTCTAATAACTTTCCCTTTTCATTGACAACTTTGCCAACTGATTGTCACAAGCGGCCTAGCTTTCAGCCTATCTAAGCTTTCAACATTTCTTTCTCACTAAGTTTAATCACTTTCTGGCTTTTGATTTAAAGTGAAAGATAGACAGCTCTTCATTTCACTTGACCACTGTGAGGACATTGTAGCATTATTAATTGGTTTAATTGTATTATTTCTGTGTGTCATTGAATAGGGAGACCAGAGAAGAGGTAAAGAGATGGGAAATAGCCAGTACCTCAGCAATCAGAACATATACAACATTTATGGGTAATAACACAGTAATGATAGTAACATCTAAGATCACTGATTACAGATCACTGATCACAGAACAGATTTAGTAATAATGAAAAAGTTTAAAATGTCGTGAGAATTACCAAAATGTGACACAAAGACACAAAACGAGTACATGCAAAAAGGCAATGATAGATTTTCTATACATAGAGATGCCACAAATCTTCAATGTGTAAAAGAAGCAATATATGCACAATAAAGTGAAGCACATGAAGCAAGTTATGCCTGTAAATACTTAGGAGCACTATTTCTTCATTTTATAACAACCTCACCAGAATTTGGTGTTTTGAGTATTTTGGATTTTAGCCATTCTTATAAGTGTGTACTGATATCTCACACCTTGTTTTACTTTGCAATTCCCTAATGCCATTTGATTGAGCATCTTTACATTGTTTATTTTTAAACTGTATATCTTCTGTATTGAGGTGTCTATGAAGACGTTTCACCCAGATTTTAATCAGGTTGTTTTCTTTCATATTGTTGAATTTTAAGTTATTTAAATATTTTGGATATAAGTCTTTTATAAGTTTTATATTTCCTGTTATGTCTTTATCCAGTGGTTTTGGTATCAGGGCAATGCCCATTCACAGAATCACTTGGGAAGTATTCTCTTTGCTTTTATTTTTTGTGGAACAGTTTGCAGATAAAAAATGCTATCATTTTTATCCATAATTGTGTCCTAGAATTAACCAGTAGAATCATTTTGGCCTGCTGTTTTTATTTTTCGAGGTAATTAACTGTTGATGCAAGATTTAAAACAGATGTAGCCATTTTCAGATTATCTGTTTCTCCTTGTGTGAGACTTGATTATTTGCATATTTCCAATAGTCTATTTTATCTCAGTTATCAAATTTGTGAATTTTTACTCTAACATTTATTATATAACTTTTCTGATTATGTTGGATTGAATTTACCCTTTTTTATAGTTTACTAAGGTGAAATTTTAAATTATTTATTTTACATACTCTAATTTTCTTATATGCAGTTAATGCTCTAAATTTACAATTAAGGACTGCTTTTATTGCATGTAACAATTTTTAAATATTTTTGTTTTATTTAAAGAATTGGCAAATAATGTATATATTTATCATAAACAACATGGTGTTGGAATTTCCAAATGGAGCTAATTAAAATATGCATTACATTAAATTGTTAAATAACCTGTTATAACAAGGTTTCTTGTAAGACTAATGGTAATCACAAAGCAAAAATCTTTAATAGATGGAGTAAAGCTAAAAAGCAAGGGATTAAAATATACAATTTTAATTGTATATTGAGAACACTTGGACACAGGAAGGGGAACATCACACATCAGGGCCTATTGTAGGGAGGGGACAGTGGGCAGGGATAGCATTAGGAGATATACCTAATGTAAATGATGAGTTAATGGGTGCAGCACACCAACATGGCACATGTATACATATGTAACAAACCTGCACATTGTGCACATGTACCCTAGAACTTAAAGTGTAATAATAATAATAAAAAGAAAAAGAAAATACACAGAGGAGAAAATTTAAAAACCATTAAACACACCTACAGGATCTAGGAAATAGCCTCAAAAAGGGAAATTTATGAGTTTGGTCTTAAAGAGGAGGCAGAAAAAGGGATAAGGGAAGAAAGTTTATTGAAAGGGGTAATAGCAGAGAACATTGAAAACCTTGAGGAAGATATATATCAATGTTAAAATACAAGAAAGCTATAGAACACCAAACATATTTAACCCAAAGAGGACTACCTCAAAGAACTTAACAACCACATGTCCAAATATCAATGATAGAGAAAGAATCCTAAATGCAGCAAGAGAAAAAAAATGAATAACATACAATGGAGCTCCAATATGTCTGACTATACAGTCTTTAGTGGGAAAGTTATAGGCCAGAAGAGAGTAGCATGTTGTAAGAAAAGTGCTGAATGAGAAAAACATTTACCCTAGAATAGTATATCTAGCAAAAATACTTTTCAGACATGAAACAGAAATAAAGACTTTCCCAGAAAAGCAAATGCTGTGGGATTTCAACACCACATCATTCCTACAAGAAATGTTATAGGAAGTACTTCAAATAGAAAATAAAGGGCTTGAATACATAATAAGTAATCACATAAAGGTACAAAACTCACTGGAAATAGTAAGTCCAAAAAAAAAAAAACCCAGATATTTTAACACTGTTATTTTGATGTGCAAAATATTCTTATTTTAAGTAGGAAAACAAAAAGATGGATCAATAAAAAATGATAACTACAACAACTTTTCCAGACTTCGGCAAAAGTACAGAAATATATAAATAGAAACAAAAAGTAAAATACTGAGGGGGCTAAGTTAAGACATAGAGTATTAGCTTTCTTTCTCCAAGTTTATGTAAACAGTGTTCTTATTAAGATAAAATAATGGGCTACAAGAAAGTATATGCAAGCCTCTTGACAAACTAAAAAAATATATGATAGATGCACACAAAATAAAAAAGCATGAAACTAAATCATATTACCAGAGAAAATCACTTTACTAAAGGAAGACAGGAAGGAAAGAAAGAAAGAACACTACACACACACACACACACACACACACACACACACACACACTCATACACGGAGAGAGAGAGAAAAAAATGAAAACAACAAAATAGCAGGAGTAAGTTCCTACTTATCAATAATAACCTTAAATGAGGATGGACTAAATTCTTTAATCAAAAGATATAAAGTAGCTGAAAGGGTAAGAAAATAAATATTTATTTATATTTGGCCTGCAAGAAACACAGTTCACCTATAAAGACACGCATAGCCTGAATATAAAGGATGGAAAAAGATATGCCATGTCAATGGAAACCAAAATAATAGCAGGAGTCACTATACTTACATCAGATGAAATAGAATTTAAGACAAAGTTATAATAAGTGACAAAGAAGGTCACTATATAATAATAAAGGGGTCCATTCAGGAAGAGAATATAATAATTTCAAATACATATACACCCCAAACTGGAGTACCCATATATATAAAAAGATGTTATTAGCACTACAAAGAATGATGGGTCCCAATATAATGATAGCTGGAGATTTCAACAACCCACTTTCAACATTGGACAGAAGTTCTAGACAGAATATCAACAAAGAAATGTTTGATCTAATCTGCAATATAGACTAAATGGATCTAACAGATATTTACAGAACATTTCATACAATGACTACAGAATAAATATTCTTTTATTTAGCATATGAATTATTCTCAAGAAGAGGCCATATGTTAGGTTCACAAAATGAGTCTTAATTTTTTTAAAATGCAATAATATCAAGCATTTTCTCTGGCCGTAATGGAATAAAACTAGATACCAATAACATGAGGAATTTTGGGAACTATACAAAATACAAAGAAATTAAACAATATGCTTCTGAATTACCAGATGGTCAATGGAGAAATTAAGAAGAAAATTTGAATATGTCTTGAAATATATAATAATAGAAACACAATATATGAAAACCTGTGAATCACAGTAAAAACAGTACAAAGAGGGAAGTTAATTGATACAAGTGCTTACATAAAAGCATAGAAAAAACTTTATATAAACAATTTAACCATGCATTTTAACAATGCATCATTAAAAAGCAAGTTCAAGCCAAACCCCAAATTAATAAAAATAAACATCAGAGCAGAAATAAATTTCAAATGCAAACAATACAAAAGATCAATGAAATAAAAAGTCAGTGTTCCATTTCAAAATGCAATTCTACTTTCCTGACAGTCCCCAAAGTCTTAATTCACTCCATCATTTACACAAAATTTCACAGTTCAAAATCTTATCTCAGACAAGGCAAATCCCTTCCACCAATGAACCTGTAAAATTTTAAACAAGTCAGTTAATTCCAAGATACAATGGGAATGCATGCATTGGTTAGTACTCCTGTTTCAAAAGAGAGAAATCAGACAAAACAAAGGGGTTACAGGCCCTATGCAAGTCCAAAAACAAGCAGGTCATTCATTCAATCTTAAAGCTACAAAATAATCTCCTTTGTCTCCATGTCTCACATCTAAGTAACACTGATGTAAGAGGTAGGCTCCCAAGGTCTTTGATAGCTCTGCCTCTGTGGCTTTGCAGTGTACAGCTCCCCCTACCACCCCGCCACCAACAGCTGCTTTCACAAGCTGATATTAAGTGCCTGTGGCTTTTCCAAGCACATGGTGCAAACTGTCATTGAGTCTCTCATTCTGGGGTCTGGAGAATTGTGGCCCTGTTCTCACAGCTTCACTAGGCAGTGCCCTAGTGGGGACTCTGTGTAGGGGTTCAAACTCCACATTTTCCCTCTGCGCTGCCCTAGTAGAGGTTCTCCGTGAGGTCTCCACCCCTCAAGCAGACTTCTGCCTGGGAATCCAGGCATTTCCATACATCTTCTAAAGTCTAGGAGGATGTTACCAAGCCTCAACTCTTGCTCTCTGTATATCTGAAGGCTAAATGCCCCATGGAAGCCATGACTTGCACCCTCTGAAGCAGCAGCCAGAGCTGTACCTTGGCTCTTTTGAGCCATGGCTGGAGCTGCAGTGGCTGGGAAACAGGGAGCAGTGTCCCGAGGTTGTGCAGGGCAGCAGGGTCCTGGATCTTGTACACAAAATATTATTTCCCTCTTAGGCCACCAGGCCTGTAATGAGAGAGTCTGCCCTGGATGTCTCTGAAATGCCTTCCAGGCATTTTCCCCATTGTCTTGGCTTGGCTTCTCTTTATAAAAATTTCTGCCACCTGCTTCAATTTCTCCCTGGAAACAGGTTTTTCTTTTCTACCACATGGTCAGGCTGCAAATTTTTAAACTTTTACACTCTGCTTTTGTCTTAAATATAAGTTCCGGTTTCAGATTATCTCTTTGAGCAAAGCTGGAGTCATCATTCTGTCTGACTTCAAAATATACCACAAAACTATAGTAATCAAAACGGCATGGTACTGGCATAAAAACAGACATATGACCAATGGAACAAAGTTGAGAGCCCAAGAATAAATCCTCTAACTTTCATCCAACTGATTTTCAACAAAGGGTCCAAGCACATACATAGGGAAAAGGAAATTTGTTTAATAAATGGTGTTGGGAAAACAGGATACCCATATACAGAAGAATGAAATTAGACCCTTCCCTTATTTATCACCATATTCAAAAATAAACGCAAAATGGATCAAATACTTAAATGTAATTTCTGAAACTATGAAGAAATTAAAAGGGAAATTTTAAAATTTCTTGAGACAAGCACATCAAAAAGATAATTCATAATAATCAAGTGAAATTTATCTCAAAAAGAGGTTTCCAAACCTGGGCTAATTTTGTGACTATTTAGTAATGATCCACACCCTCAAATTTTTCATTTGCCTTATATTCTGTTCAGTGCTTTAGTGAAGATGGTTGTAAACAGGTCATAAAATTCAGATGCATGGAGGGGAGTTTGTAAGCACTTCATATGATACAGAGGTTGAATGCAGCCGGAATGCCCTTGGTGTAATGGTGAAGTAATTAATGTTTAACAACTGGCACTCTGGGTTGAAAAAGCCCCTATTAATAGCATTGGTTGACTTCTGTGGTGTTAAACTACTTACTATTACTAAGTTAAAGTTACCAAGCTTATGTTACTGAACGCATAGATGGGAAGAGATATACAGTAGCACATTCTTATTTAGTATTTCATTATACAGGTACAATAGATGTAAATAATCTCAATAACATAAATAATAATAAAATGGAACAAAATATTTAAGTTTATATAACTTAATTTTTAATAATGACTGAGGGAACCAGATATAAAAGTTCCTACAGATTTGGGCTGGGCACGGTGGCTCACGCCTGTAATCCCAGCACTTTGGGAGGCCAAGGCGGGCGGATCATGAGGTCAGGAGTTCAAGACCAACCTGGCCAACATGGTGAAACCCCGTCTTTACTAAAAATACAAAAATTAGCTGGGCATGGTGGCGGGCACCCATAATCCCAGCTACTTGGGTGGCTGAGGCAGCAGAATTGCTTCAACCTGGAAGGTGGAGGTTGCAGTGAGCTGAGATCGTGCCATTGCCCTCTAGCCTGGGTGACAAGAGCAAGATTCCATCTCAAAAAGTAATAGACCAATGGAACAGAACAGAGCCCTCAGAAATAATACCACACATCTACAACGATCTGATCTTTGACAAACCTGAGGAAAACAAGAAATGGGGAAAGGATTCCTTATTTAATAAATGGTGCTGGGAAAACTGGCTAGCCATAAGTAGAAAGCTGAAACTGGATCCCTTCCTTACATCTTATACAAAAATTAATTCAAGATGGATTAGAGACTTAAATGTTAGACCTAAAACCATAAAAACCCTAGAAGAAAACCTAGGCAATACCATTCAGGACATAGGCATGGGCAAGGACTTCATGTCTAAAATGCCAAAAGCAATGGCAACAAAAGCCAAAATTGACAAATAGGATCTAATTAAGCTAAAGAGCTTCTGTACAGCAAAAGAAACTACCATCAGAGTGAACAGGCAACCTACAGAATGGGAGAAAATTTTTTCAATCTACTCATCTGACAAAGGGCTAATATCCAGAACCTACAAAGAACTCAATCAAATTTACAAGAAAAAAACAACCCCATCAAAAAGTGGGCAAAGGATATGAACAGACACTTCTCAAAAGAAGACATTCATACAGCCAACAGACACATGAAAAAATGCTCATCATCACTCGTCATCAGAGAAATGCAAATCAAAACCACAATGAGATACCATCTCACACCAGTTAGAATGGCGATCATTAAAGTCAGGAAACAACAGGTGCTGGAGAGCATGTGGAGAAATAGGAACACTTTTACACTGTTGGTGGGACTGTAAACTAGTTCAACCATTGTGGAAAACAGTGTGGCGATTCCTCAAGGATCTAGAACTAGAAATACCGTTTGACCCAGCCATCCCTTTACTGGGTATATACCCAAAGGATTATAAATCATGTGGCTATGAAGACACATGCACATGTATGTTTATTGCGGCACTATTCACAATAGCAAAGACTTGGAATCAACCCAAATGTCCATCAGTGACAGACTGGATTAAGAAAATGTGGCACATATACAGCATGGAATACTATGCAGCCATAAACAAGGATGAGTTCCTGTCCTTTGTAGGGACATGGATGCAGCTGGAAACCATCATTCTGAGCAAACTATCACAAGAACAGAAAACCAAGCACCACATGTTCTCATTCATAGGTGGGAATTGAACAATGAGAACTCTTGGACACAGGAAGGGGAACATCACACACCAGGGCCTGTTATGGGGTGGGGGGAAAGGGGAGAGATAGCATTAGGAGATATACCTAATGTAAATGACAAGTTAATGGGTGCAGCATACCAACATGGCACATGTATACATATGTAACAAACCTGCACGTTGTGAACATGTACCTTAGAACTTAAAGTATAATAATAATAATAATAATAAGTAATTATAATACAATAAAAAATCCTAAAGATTTAACATTTAATTCTTATGAGTTTGACAGGATGGTTTCAGCACACTACTGTATTGTAATCTTCTAGAAGTTGCAAATATTTGCTATAATTCACCCAGATGCCTATTCAAGGAACTACTGGTGAATAGAGTATGGATGATTCCATCTTCACTGTGGGTAAACATCCTCATGGCTACTCGTAATTATAATACTAAGGACTTAATATATGGTAAGCATAACTCTAAGAAGCAACTGTTACTGATTTTATTATTTCCATTAAAACAACTAGGGCTCTGAAGCACTGAATAGACAATGATATTTCCATTGTTTATATAACTTATGTGAAAGGGCTAGACTACAGGTCTACATCTGTCCAATACTAAAACCAACACTTTTAAAGAATATCCCATCCTGCATATATGTAAGCGTATTAAATTATACAAAAATCACTGGCATTTTGCCAATTTTGACTTACAAAAATGCAGTGTGATTGCATTTAACTTAATATAAATATGAATATGAATACAGACACAGATACAGGTGCAGATAAGGTACCACCTGCCTGCTCTAGTTGGCATGTGCTCTTAATATTATGAAGAGGTAACAAATGGAAGAGCACACATGTAGAGATCAGCAGCCTTGTATGTTGTAGCAAGAGCACTGTATGGTCTCAGAAGATTCGGACCCTATCCTTTATTAGCTACAATAAACACAACAAAACTTCTTCTGCCTCATTTTCAGGATTTTTACATATTAAGGAAAGCAGTTTAGACAACATTGATATAAAAATTATTTTTATGAGTTTCATAGTGTTTTTGGTATAACAGTGCCCTGTATGGCAATGAGAAAAATATAGCAATAGCATTTATCACCAAAGCTGTGATCCCTCATTTTTGTTAGATGCGTTTCATGTTTCTTGTACTACCTAGCTTTCTATCAATAATAATAACTTAAATAAAAATGTTTAACTTTTGTACACCAACTATGTGTCAAGCTCTGGACACTTTATCTATGTTAAACTATGAAATCCTCATAAAAATCTTCTGAAGTGTATGTTGTTATTTTCAGTTAAACATAATGTGAATTTCAGAAATACTAAATAGTGGATCCAGGACAGGGAGCACTGTCTACATTTTTAGCTGGTGCTTTTATCTTCCAGCACTGATTCCCACTTTGAAGACATAATTGTGTTTTGTAACTTGTATCTATTCTTATAGCTTCTTGCATCTATCTGTTGCCAGCACAATGAATGGCATCATAGCAGATATCTCAATGACCATTGAAATAAATATTTGAAACAAAATTTGTTTAGGAATTTGAATTCTATGTAGAATCCTAGATTGAAGTGTAATATTTTGGTTTAGAACTTTGATATAAAATCAGTTGACTGTGGAATTACTCCTAACTTTGCTCTCTGAATCAGAAACCAAAGGGCCCATTTCCTGCATTTTGGGGCTTGAATTCAGATTCCAACACGTTGAGGATCTCGCACAGGCCCTTTAGAAACTGTAAAGTTTCCAATAATGTCTACTTAAAATGATTTTCTTTCCTTCAAGTACCCTAAGCATTCACAGGATAGAAATTTATCTAGTACCACCAGCTGTGTTAATTAATGTATTTTGGCAGAATTTATTGTGTAGATAATTTATTCAGAATCTGAACACATGGTCAGGATTTGGTACTAGGCTATGTGGAATATGTTATAGAGGAGAAAATGACCTGAAGTGAATCTAATTCATAACTCTAGGCTGCTATCAACAACCTCAGAAAGGAATGTTAATTAGAAAATGGCAGTGTTGTAGAGTGAAGAACGCAATGTCCTATTTCTCTGAAGACCCAGGTACATATCATGAATAACACTTCTCAGATGGGTGGCTTTATAGTGTTCCTTCAACTCTCTGAGCCTCTGGTGTTTTCATCTAGAAAGAGAGGATTATAATTGTATCTTCGTCATTCGGTTGTTGTGAGGATCACTTGAGTTAACATATATACATATGTGGCTAGAATACAAATTGTTGCAATATAAGTAACACCTGCCTCTAATGTAAAAACCTCTAAGATTTTTAATAATGCCTTCTGAAGTCAACGAAAGTCCAGTGCAGGGTGGGTTTTCAAGTTCTCTGTGGGTTGTCTCTTAGTCTAATTCATTCAACAAGTTGTCATTTTGTTTCTCTGTTAAAACAAGTCTGCTACATGTCAATGAAGATGAAAAAAAAAGGAACTCTTCAATCAGGTTTGTTGCTAGTCCTGTAGGGATGCTATGCCTGCCTAGTCTGAAATGTAGTCATTTCACAATGTTAGTTGCCTATGAACCATAACTTTTATAAAGCCTTTTCATGGATGTCTGTTATAATGGTAAATCCTGGGTTGAATGCTCTTTAAGTATTAATCTACAAATTTGATTATAGCATAAGTTAATTATTTCTAAATAGTATTCAATATTAATTCAACTAATATTTTCTGAGCATTTATTATGTGCTAGAACATTCTAGGCACGGGGATACAGCAGAGAAAAAGTTGATGTTTCTATACACAATTAGCTGTCATTCTAGTGGGGGGTAGTCAGAAAACAAATTTTAAGTAAATAAATAAATATATTGTATGTTAGATAGCAGGTACCACAAGGAACAATAAACAGAAGGTATATGAAGATATGCTTGCAAGGGAAATAGAAATTTATGATTTTAAAAGAATAGTCAATTAAGACTTCATTGACAATGTGTAATTTTAGCCAAAGTTAGAAGAAAATAAGGTAAGATAAATTATACTGATCTATAAATCACTGTCAGTTTGTGTGCTAAATTATTTAGAAATGATTATCTCATTTAATCTTCACAACCACCCAATAAAGTAGACATTTTTATATTCATTTTTTCATTGAGGAAACAGAAGATTAAAGAAATTACATAAGTTGTTCAAGCTCACACTATTAATCTTTCAATGAATAAATAAACTAGAAATCATCAAAGACTTTTCTAATGTCAAAATTTTAATTTCTTTTTTTTTACATGATTCTAGCTCAGGTTTACATATATGCATGAGTTTATAATAGATTAATTATTCTAAGGTCCTGTTATGGGCTGAATTGTGTTTCTCCAAAAGTCATATATTGAAGTCTTAAAACTCAGTAGCTCAGAATGTGACTGTATTTGGAGATAGTGCTCTTAAAAAGCTGATAAAGTTAAAATGAGGCCTTTAGGGTGGGCCATAAACCAATCTGACTGGTGTCCTTATGAAACGAGAAATTTTGGACACCTAAGGAGATATCTGGAATACAAACAAACCGAAGAAAGGTTATATGACACCAGAGTGAGAAGACAGCTATCTCCAAGCCCAGGAGAGAGGCCTAAGGAGAAACCAACCCCGCTAACACTTGACCTTGGACTTCCATCCTCCAGAGCTCAAAGTGGCTGTTTATGGTATTTTGTTATGGCAGCCCTAATAAACTAATACAGATCCACAGTGATATTTCACTGTATTTCATTGTGTCATCTGACATACTCTTCTTTCACAGTACTTTTAACACTGGTACTTTGCCTCAGGCTGTTTACTTCACCTTAAACCTTCTTATGCTTTTTCCTCTTTCACAGTACTTTTAACACTGGTACTTTGCCTCAGGCTGTTTACTTCACCTTAAACCTTCTTATGCTTTTTCCTCTCTTCATTACAGTTCAATACCACATAAAATGCTAATTAGTGTGTAAAAGTTTCTCTACTTTTTGAAACTAGAAGCAATTTTCTTTTCTTTTTCCTTCACAACCCACTAGCAATTGTCTTCAACTTTACTGATTGATTGATTGATTGATTGAGACAGAGTTTTACTCTTGTTCCCCAGGCTGGAGTGCAATGGTGTGATCTTGGCTCACCACAACCTCCACTTCCCAGGTTCAAGCAATTCTCCTGCCTCAGCCTCCTGAGTAGCTGGGATTACAGGCATGCACCGCCACACCTGGCTAATTTTGTATTTTTAGTAGAGATGGGGTTTCTCCATGTTGGTCAGGTTGGTCTCGAACTCCCAACCTCAGGTGATCTGCCCTCTTTGGCCTCCCAAAGTGCTGGGATTACAGGCACGAGCCACCACACTCAGCTTTGAACTTTTCTTATAGCATTATTCATAGTATTTTTGGAATTATAATTATTTGAGTGCTTACCTTAGCAAACTTGGTTAGTTCTTGGGCCTTTGAATAACCACTAGAGGGAAGTGTATAGCTTCCATATGAAGCAGCATCTTGTTTTCACTGGTCAACAAAGTTGACTTAGGCCTCCATATTTTTGTGGGTGGAGATAGACCACAGTCTACTGAGTTTCTCAAACTTCAAGAAATCTGCCTTAGGATTTTAAAATTGGACTAATTAAAGCTGCTTTTCCTAAGTTTGACATGAAAAGGATATCCCTCCCCAACCACCAAAAAAAAAAAAAGAAAAAGAAAAAGAAAAAAAATTTCTCCAGAGCACAGCAATAATTCTCTTTTAAGTAATATAAATTATTCACAAACCCTCCCCTTATCTCTCTTAACTTAAATTTTTAATATCTTTGTTTGGGATCAGAACTTTGTAATGGGTAAGGTATCAATCCACCAAGATCTCTTCAGAGCCAATGTTGGGAATGTCTTCTGCTGGCCGCTCACAGTTGGGAACCCCAAAGAACACTGCTTCCTTACCCAAATTTACAGCCACTCTTATGTCATTTAGTCTATGGACAATGATTGGCTCTCTGAGGGTTCAAAAGTAAAATCCCGTTTCTTCAATTTGAGACAACACCAAAAAGCTGGATATTCAAGCTCCAGTTATTTCTGAAGTATACTCTTAAGACTCCATTTGCAAAGCAGTGGGGATAAAATTTTCCCTCTGCTCCACCTTGCCTTCCCTGCTTCCTTATACGTATATCTTCTGTGATCATTCCCAGTAAACCTTCTGCATATAAACCCTCATCTCACAGTCTGTTTCCAAGAACTCTCATCTGTCATAAAACAAAATCAGATATACACTTCGGAAAGATGCCTCTGTTGACAATGTGGAGTAAAGAATGGAGGGATATGGGTGAGACTAGAGGCAGAGGAACAAATTAGAAGACTAACTTAGATAGGATTTGATGAAGTCATTGAAATGGTCTTGTTGCACCATTTATTTGTTTATAAATTATAAACATGTATAACAATAACAGTATATATGTGAGTTATAAAACACAAAACAGGAATTACAAGACATGAGATAAAAATAAACATGAGTTGTTTTTTATAATTGTCTTCTAACACCTCTTTGAATGATATTTGTTTAGCTTATCTTGGAATTATATTTTAGTAAGAAGGCTTTTATGATGAAGAAATAAAGTGCTTTTCTGCATTCTCCTTTTTGTACAAGGAGAATTTTATTACCATACCCTGCCATTATCATTTCACTTAACCTATAACATAATAGCTTCCATCAATTCTTACAATGAATGTTATTCTACAATTACGTTATGTGTTGGCACAGCATTAAAAGGGCATGCAATGGAATATATTTTACATTGCAAAAATATATAAATATACTCCTGTGATGTTAAATGCTTGAGTCCTTTTGAAGTGATTATAGAGATCTATAATTTGCAATAAAACACAAAGACTTTGTCATTTATCACACTGGTTATTTTCTCTGTGTTAATTTATTTTGTGTTTGTATTCCTTTGTTTTAACATATAAACTTTCTAAAGATCATAAACTGACAAGCAGTCGCCTTTGAATAGTATTTGAAAGTTTATAATAAATCCTGTGTTAGCTAAGTATCATCCTAGCTCCACAGTTAAAATGAGGAGCAGTAATGACGTTTTTGTCTCTTGTACCAGTAGCAAATCTTGTCAGAGATGAACCCCAAGTCCCCTGACACCTAATGGAATTCTTTGTTAACTATTCCAAATTTTAGGTGAAAAAAAAATGCCATTTGCTCCTTCGTATGGAGCTATGGATAAGTAATAATCTCTGATTCGTTTTCAAGTAACCATAAGGAATAATACTTTCTGTGTGGGATGTCAGTCCCTTTGAATCAAGTAGCATTACAAACAGTCATTTCATCACTGATTTTCTTTTTGCATTTTATTAGAAAAGTAACAGCCTGAGATGTTGAAAGTACGGAGTTGACATGAGGTGGAATTTGCCTGGACTAAAGATGCAGAATCATTTCTTTCTTTCATTTACTTTTACTTTTACTTTCCTTTCTTTCATTTTACTTTTACTTTTTCTTTTATAAGAAAAAGTGATTGGACAGTAGATAGACATTTCATTTCATAGCAAAATAATTTTGTATAATACTTTAAAGGCAGTAAGAAATGGACCCTTATTGAAAAAGACATCCTACAGAAGAACTATCTGGTAAAGTGAATAATAGCTGTGAAAACTGTCTCCAAACTGCTAAACTCTGTAATTCTTTTGATGGAAAAGTGGCAGATAGGTGGAGAAGGGCCTGTCTTAAATTCTTTCCTACAAAAGGGCATGAGGAGGTGAAGGAATGCAGAAATAAAAGCTCCTATTGTGTTGTGCCCTTCTTTATGAGAGCAGGTAGGAAGAGGCTTGCCTAAGTTCCAGCAGCCCATAACTTCCATCAGAGTGGTTTTCCCAGGAGATGACTTTTGTTACCTCATTACTTCAAAAACGATGTTTTACCTCCAATAGTCTACTAGATAAAAAACAAATTTATCTATGACTTCAAGACTCTTACTATTACTTAACTTTCTTTTCATCCCTTTTTCATCCTTCTTAAGTATAACATGAATATTGCTTACTGTCTATATTATCTTCTATTCCTCTCCCCAAGACCTCTAACCCTTTTATAAATGAGGTGACACACACATGTACACACATGCACACACATGCACACACATGAAGATTGCTTGATTCTTTTATTGCTGTTTATCCCAAATTCAACTTTAGCCTAGAAATAGCCTGCTAATCTAAAGAATATTTTGTTCTTCACCCCACTCAAAAAGTCCAGGTAGTTTCATCTGAACCCAAGTTTTATGTGTATATGTAGTTTTGTATATATATGAAGTTTAAACATACAAAATACAAGAAAACAAGGTGCTGATAGCAATACCTGTATAACTACCACTGAGATTTAACAAATGTTAATATTTGATTCCGATTTATTTTTAATTTTTAGTTTTGTGTGTACATAATAGGTGTATGCATTTATGGGTTACATGAGATACTTTGTCACAAGAATGCAATGCGTAATAATCACATCAGGGTAAATGGTGTATCCATCACCTTGAGCATTTATCCTTTGTATTACAATCTAATTATACTCATTTAGTAACTTTAAAATGTACTATTAAGTTACATTTGATTATAAATTACATCTGACTATTGTGCTAGAAAACACTAGGCCTTATTTATTATTTCTAACTTTTTTTTGTACCCATTAACCATTGCCACTTAAGCACCACACCCCCACTACCATTCCCAGCCTCTGGTAGCCAGCCTTCTACTCTCCATCTCCATGAGTTCAACTGTTTTAACTTTTACCTCCCACAAATAATTAAGACCATGAAGGGTTTGTCTTTCTATGTCTGGTTTATTTCACGTAACACCATGACATCCACTTCAAACTATGTTGTAGCAAATGACAGAATATCATTTTTTTGAAGGAGGGATAGTACTCCATTGTGTATATATACCGGTTTTTCTTTATCCATGTATAGGTTGATGGACATTAAGGTTGCTTCCAAATCTTGGCTATTTGTGTATAGCCAAAGTGTAATAAACATGAGAGTGCAGGTATCTCTTTGATATACTGATTTCCTTTATTTTGAATATATACATAGGAGAGGGATTGATGGATCTTATGGAAGCTCTATTTTTAGTTTGTTGAGAAACCTCCAAACAGTTCTCCAGAGTAGTTTTCCTAATTTATATTCCCACCAACAGTGTACAAGGGTTCCTTTTTTCCAACAGCCTCATCCGCGTGTGTTATTGCCTTACACTTGGATAAAAGCCATTCTAACTAAGATGAGATGGTATCTCTCTGCAGTTTTACATTTCTCTGATGATCAGTGATATTGGGAAGCTTTTCATATATACGTTTGCCATTTGTATGTCGTCTTTTGAGAAATGTCTATTCAGATCTTCAGCCCATTTTTAATTGGATTGTTAGCTTTTTTTTCTATAGAGCTGTTTGAGTTTCTTCTATATTCTGGTTATTAGCTCCTTGACAGATGATTAGTTTGCAAATATTTACTTCCAATATGTGGGTTGCTTCTTCACTTTCTTTATTGTATTCTTTGCTATGCAGAAGCTTTTTAACTTGTGATTCCATTTGTCCATGTTTGCTTTGGTTGTCTGTGCTTGTGGTGTATTACTTAAGAAATCTTTGCCCAGACCAGTGTCCTGGAGATTTTCCCCAAAGTTTTCTTGTACTAGTTTTATAATGTTATGTCTTAGATTTAAGTTTTTCTTATCAGTGTAGTTTTTTGTTTTTGTTTGTTTGTTTGTTTGTTTGTTTTGCATATGATGAGAGACAGTGGTCCAGCTTCATTCTTTTCCATATAGATGTCCAGTTTTCCCAACACCATTTATTGAAGAGAATCTCTTTTCCCCGATGTATGTTCTTGGCCACCTTGTGGAAAATGAGCTCACTGTAAGTGTGTGGATTTATTTCTGGGTTGTCTATTCTGTTATTTTGGTCTGTGTGTCTGTTTTTATTCCTGTACTATGCTGTCTTGGTTACTAGACCTCTGTAGTATAATTTGAAGTTAAGTAATATAATTTCTCCAGTTTGGTTCTTTTTGCTTAGGATAGCTTTTGCTATTCTGGGTCTTTTTGTGACTCCATATATATTTTAGAATCATTTTCTCTATTTCTGTGAAGAAGATCATTGGTATTTTGACAGAGATTGCATTTAGTAGATACTTCTGTTAGTATGGATATTTTAACAGTATTTATTCTTCTAATACATAAGCATAAAATATCTTTTCACTTTTGTCTTCTCTTCAATTTATTTCATCAGTATATTATAGTTTTTATGGTAGAGATCTTTCACTTCTTTGGTTAGGTTTAATTCCTAGGTACATTATTTGTATCTATTGTAAATTGAATTAGCTTATTTATTTCTTTTTCACATTGTTCACTGTTGGCATTTAAAAATGCTACTGATTTTTTGTATGTTGATTTTGTATCCTACAACTTTACTTAATTAGTTTATCAGTTCTCATAGTATTTTGGTGGAGTCTTTAGGTTTCTCCAAAGGTAAGGTCATATCATCTGACCATCAGGATAATTTGACTCTTTATTTTTAATTTGGATGCTCTTTATTTCATTCTCTTGTCTGATCACTCTAGCTAGGACTTCCAGTACTATGTTGAACTGCAGTGGTTAAAGTGGGCATTCTTGTCATGTTCTAAATCTTTGAGTAAGGGCTCTCATTTTTTCCCCCATTCAGTAGGATACTATCTGTGAGTCTGGTGCATATAGCTTTTATTACGTTGAGGTATATTCTTTCTATACTACACTCAGGTTTTTAAGGTTTTTTTTTTTATCACGAAGACATGTTGAATTGTATCAAATGTCTTTTGAGAATCAACTGAACCGATCATATAATTTTTGCCCTTCATTTTATTGATATGATATATCACATTGATTGTTTTGCATATGTTAAACATCCTTGCATCCCTGGAAGGATAAATACTTGCATATTTGGCTCATCACCAACATTAGGCTATAGAACAGGAAGTAGCTGACTTATGAGTAATTGTTCATCCGCCCACCCAACATCCATAATGTGGTAACTGTTCATGCCTCTTTTGCCTCCACTACTTGATCTCTGTTGTCTATACCAAGAGGGGTTATAGAGGCTGGCTAAAACTATACTACTGTAAAATTCATGTGTCTCTTCCAGATATCCTGAAATTCCCCCAATAAGCCTTGCATTCTGTGTGACTGTTTTCTAAATAAGTACAATCTACCATGAAATGTCTGTGGCTCTCTATAAGTAGTACAAAAAGAGGGATGTTTTCATTGTTCTAAAGTTTTAGTGACTGAGAAGTGCCATTAATCACAGTTTCTCTGCCACTGCCCTAAGATGTTATCTGGAGGGCAGATTCAGAGGTGTATTCATTTGGTAAGGAATTAAGTTCCCTTTTACTTGGCAATTTGTACTTAGAGACAGTGCATAGGCATGTTACAACCTGGCTTCCCACAAATTTGCAAAGTGGTTGTCAGGACTTCTCCTCCAGCCAAAACCCACGCCAAATGGTATCTGACTCTAAATTACCTGGGCAAATCTCCTCTGTTACAGAATCTCTGTCATCTGTGTGAATGCAGATGACTTTTTCTCCAGCTCTCTGAAGTGTTTTTAAGAGGTTTATCCAGTATGCATTTTGATTTTCAGCAAGAAAGAAAACCTCTTCTAAAGCTTGCAAAGATTCAGCCAAAGTCACTTGTATGCTTCCAGATTCCAAACACCTTTGGGTATTACATCAAATTCTGCAGTTTCTTGGCCTCAGATGACTACAGCATCTTTTGTATCTACTCTGAACAAGATTCAAAAGTCTTTTCTCCCTAATAGAATTTCCAGTGCTAGAAATATCCTTGAGTTTTGGTAGGTTATCATTCCTATAGCAAGCAAAATATTCTAAGTAAGATAGTTCATGTCTTAAGCAGGATATCTAGGCAAGGGTGAATTAGGGCTCTTTAATATCCCAGGAAATCCTAACATCTGTTGTTATATGCCACTTTCTCTCAGAAAAGAATTTCCTGTTTTGTTTCATTTCTGGTTTTAATTTAAATAAATTAAAAATCTAATATAAGGCCACAAATATGAAAATTTTATGAACTTTCTCTTTCTACATATTCTCCTGTGAATTATGGAGAAGTTAATCTCATCATCAAATTGTAGTAAAAGTGCATTCATTCTCTTCTACTGAGAATCCCTTCTATAGATCATCATGCCAAGGAGGTAAAATATATACTGCAACACTCTGTCCAATATAATAATGCAATATCCCCCTCTCATAGCTTTGGTAGATTTATATAACAGACCTTAAAATAATAGAAAAGTTGCAAATATACTACAAATAACTTTTTTTTTTTTTTTACTGGAAACATTTGAGAGTAAATTGATTACCTTTTTTGTAATCCCTTCTGAATAATTTGGTGTATATTGCCTTTAGTCAAGGATATTCTACATAACTGCAATACAGCCACAAAATTAGAAAATTAACCCTGTTATATTATGACCATATAATCATACATGAGTGTACAGATTTAGAAATAGCCAAATCAAATCTTGACTTCTTTGTTGCTTAGAAATGTCTTCTGCCAGATACCCTAAATCATCTTTCTCAAGTTCCATAGATCTCTAGGGCAGGGGCAAAATGTCACCAGTCTATTTGTAAAAGCATAGCAAGAGTGACCCTTCCTCCAATTCCCAATAAGATCCTCATCTCCATCTGAGACCACCTTAGTCTGGACTTTATTGTCCATATCAGTAACATCATTTTGCTCAAATTCATTTAACAAATCTCTAGGAAGTTTCAAGCTTTCCCACATTTTCCAGCCTTCTTCTGAGCTCTCCAAACTGTTCCAACCTCTGCCTGTTACCCAGTTTCAAACTCGCTTCCACATTTTCAGGTATGTTTATAGCAGT
The DNA here is from genome assembly GCF_003255815.1 of Theropithecus gelada. NCBI lineage: Eukaryota > Metazoa > Chordata > Mammalia > Primates > Cercopithecidae > Theropithecus > Theropithecus gelada. The sequence goes on along the minus strand of NC_037689.1, from coordinate 142,329,920 downwards.
GCCCCACGCTTGGTACAAATTTTCTGTATTAGTTTGTTTTCACATTGCTATAAGGAGCTACCTGAAATGGGGTAATTTATAAACCAAAGAGGTTTAATTGACTCATAGTTCCACATGGCTGGGGAGGCCTCAGGAAACTTACAATTATAGCAGAAAGTGAAGTGGAAGGAAGGCACGTCTTACATGGCAGCAGGAGAGAGTAAGAGTGGGGATATATGACACACTTTAAACTATCAGATCTCGTGAATACTCATTATAACAAGAATAGTAAAGGGGAAGTCTACCCCCATTATTCAGTCACCTCACCCTAGGCCCCTCCCCTGACATGTGGAGATTACAATTCAGGATGAGATTTTGGTGGAGACACAGAGTGAAACCGTATTAGGGTTTCTTTTCTTTTTTCTTTTCCATATTTGTTAAAGCCTTCTTTTGTCCTCATTAGCTTTAATATATTTACGTGTGTGATCAATATCTTCACACAGACACAGTCTCCCTTTACTGCCACCTTAACTTCCATATCAGCCTAGATTTCTTTCTCACCTATTTTGGGCTCCAAAATCCTGTCACCTTTTTGTATGAGTGTACTTTTTACCAAATTTTTGCTCCAACACATTAAGCCAGACTGTTGCTGATGCCAGTACCCTGTATGGAAACCTTGCTTACCCTGCTCAGTTATCTGTACCTCACACTGATATGCCTTTCATGTGGAAGCCCTCTTCATTCTGCTTGTCTCTCATACCACATGTCAGATTGCCCCTCCACACACCCTAGGCATGGATTCTTTCCTTACCCCACTCAGGCTCTGACCTTTGAATTCAGAACACTCCCCTTTCTCAGGTATATCTTTTTCATCCTTCTTGCTCACTGACACCTACCTCTAGGCCACTCTACTTCATCTGCTTATTGATAAAATATAATACTCTTGTGTATCTGTGTGGTTGAACTCAGACACTTCTGATTGGTGCTGCTAATTACCATTTCACAGCCAACCTAAGAGTACATGCATGTGTAGGAGTCTTTGGATGTACTATATGTGTTTAAGAGGTTGGCTATGCTATGGTTCCTTTCTTGACCCTGGATAAAGTTCTAAACTAGATAAGAAAAAAATGGCATCTGGATTAATGTCCTACTAATGCATACCAACGTGCAGCACTAACAATATAAAAATAGTTGAAATGAGCTTCCATAAACCTTAGTGTTGAATTTGAAGCTTACTTGTTCCAGATTGAAATCGGACATCTAGAAAAGACTTACCAGAATATTCCAAAAAAATAAAAGGATTTAAAGTACAATTAAAATAAGGAGGTAAGCTTAAATATTGAAAGAATTTCATCTTAGTTTCTTCACATTATTAATAATAATGTTTCTAACATTATTCATATTTTATTTCAGTGAAATGTTTTTACAGAATAATTGAAATCATTCTTAAAGTCCCTATGATGGATAAAGGTAGCCCAACAAGAATTAGACAAAGGTAGAATATTGGAATTATAATGTGGTTTAGGAAAGACAAAATACATATTTGCTGTATTCTTCAGCGACGAAGGCAGTTTAAACCTTTTACAGATTCCATCATTTGTGTTTGCAATACCTGTATTGTTTAAAACAGTGTTGGTAAACATTTTCTATAGAGAGTCAGATAATAATATATGCTTCATGGGAAACATAGTCTCTGTTATATATCCTTGGGTTGGGGGGATGTTTTAACAACCCTTTAAAACTTAAAAAATAATAATTCTTAGATCATGGACTGTACAAAAATATGCTGAGGGTAAATTTACCAGCTGGCTGTAGTTGGTTTACCCCTGGTTTAAAAAAAAATATATCCCATGGTTCTCAAAGTGTGATTCCTAGAGTAGTAGCATTAGTGTCCCTTATGAACATGACAGAAATGCAAATTATTAGCCCCAGACTTACTGGATCAAATTCTGGCAATCTATAGTTTGACAAACTCTGCAGTTGATAATGATGCCTCCTCAGTTTGCAAGACACTGATTTAGATTCAAACAAGAGCCTTTTAACCAGATGTTATGTTAGACGTTGTCAATCTAAAGATGAATAAAATCCACCTTCATCTACAAATGCCTTATAATTTATTAACAAGTAATTTATTGCCTAAGGAATGCTGCAGATTTAAGATCCACACTGAGACTTTTGCCACGATTCTAGTGCTCCGTTTATGTTACCATGGTGCCTCTTTGAGGCGAAGGATTTCCTTAAGGATAACTTTTTATCTCATTATAATACTTTTCCTAATTTGTTTGTATGAGTCTCTTCCGTTTTCCTATGTCTTCCCTCTCTTTCATTTCTCAGGGTTTGGGCCATTTGACACTTGTCTTCTACCTTTAGAGTCCTCCAGTCTCCACAACCCCTTATCACAATCAAGACATTTCTTTTGATTGATAATAACTTTTCCACCAATTGCCAGTCAGAAAGACTTTAAATCTATGTGTGACCTGGAAGTACCCCTCTGAGTTGTCCTGACCTCCCTGTTAAAACCAGTGTAAATCTTACAAGCACTAGTTGATGTATTACATCTTCCTAAAATGTGTAAATGCAAGCGGTACCCCAATCACCTTGGGCAGATTTTGTCAGGGCCTCCTGCGGGTGTATCACAGGCATGTCCTTAACGTTGGCAAAATAAACTTTCTAAAATGATTGAGATCTGTCTCAGATACTTTGAGGTTCACAAATTGGTAACCATGAAGGGATTCTTAGTGTAGGTGCCCTTGAGCTTTGACAGGTCTCCTATAGGTGCTTAGTACCAGCTTGAGATAATCTTATGGCTCAAAGCAATAGGATAATTTGCTAAAGACTAAGAGCTCACCCTTTAATAGAATCCTCGGTCTTCCAAAAATGATTTTTAAAAGTGTTCCTTACAGAGGAGGCTCAGAGGCCACTGACTACAAATTTCATATAAGGTTTTATTTGACAATAGAGATAGATAGATAGTTATGCCAGTGATAAAAAATTGAATTTTTACAATAAAATCACACTATTCACAATAATATAAAAACTAAATGGTATAAACCTAACAAAATATATACCAGATCAATAGAAGGAAAAGTACAAAACTCTGGTGAAGGAAATAAAAAAAGATCTAAATAAATGCAGAGATATTTTATGTTCATGGATAGAAAGACTCAATATTGTTAATTTGTTCATTTTTCTTAACTTGATCTATATATTTAGTACAATCCCAATCCCATCAAGTTATTTTTTGAATATCAACCAAATGATTATAAAATTTATATACAGAGGCAAAATACCCAGAATACTGATACAGTATTAATAGGGAAGAACAAAGTTGGAGGGCTTCCATTACCTGACATCAAGGCTTACTATAAAGCTAGGATAAATTAAGACAGTGTGATATTTGTGAAATAACAGACAAATAGATCAATGAAACAGGATGCAGAGTTTAGAAATAGGTTTAATAAATGGTGCTGGGAAAATTGGCTAGCCATAAGTAGAAAGCTGAAACTGCATCCTTTCCTTACTCCTTATATGAAAATTAATTCAAGATGGATTAGATCTAAAACCATAAAAACCCTAGAAGAAAACCTAGGTAACACCATTCAGGACATAGGCATGGGCAAGGACTTCATGTCTAAAACACCAAAAGCAGCGGCAACAAAAGCCAAAATTGACAAATGGGATCTAATTAAACTAAAGAGCTTCTGCACAGCAAAAGAAACTACCATCAGAGTGAACATGCAACCTACAGAATGGGAGACAATTTTTGCAATCTACTCATCTGACAAAGGGCTAATATACAGAACCTATAAATAATTCAATCAAATTTACAAGACAAAAACAACCCCATCAAAAAGTGGGCAAAGGATATGAACAGACACTGCTCAAAAGAAGACATTTATGCAGCCAACAGACACATGAAAAAATGCTCATCATCACTTGTCATCAGAGAAATGCAAATCAAAACCACAATGAGATACCATCTCATACCAGTTAGAATGGCAATCATTAAAAAATCAGGAAACAACAGGTGCTAGAGAGGATGTGGAGAAATAGGAACACTTTTACACTGTTGGTGGGACTGTAAACTAGTTCAACCATTGTGAAACACAGTGTGGCGATTCCTCAAGGATCTAGAACTAGAAATACCATTTGACCCAGCCATCCCATTACTGGGGATATACCCAAAGGATTATAAGTCACGCTGCTATAAAGACACATGCACATGTATATTTATTGCAGCACTAATCACAATAGCAAAGACTTGGAACCAACCCAAATGTCCATCAGTGACAGACAGGATTAAGAAATTGTGGCACATATATACCATGGAATACTATGCAGCCATAAACAAGGATGAGTTTGTGTCCTTTGTAGGGACATGGATGCAGCTGGAAACCATCATTCTCAGCAAACTATCGCAAGAACAGAAAACCAAATACCGCATGTTCTCACTCATAGGTGGGAATTGAACAATGAGAACACTTGGACATGGGAAGGGGAACATCACACACTGGGTCCTATTGTGGGGAGGGGGGAGGGAGGAGGGGGGATAGCATTAGGAGATATACCTAATGCAAATGACGAGTTAATGGGTGCAGCACACCAACATGGCACATGTATACATATGTGACAAACCTGCACATTGTGCACATGTACCCTAGAACTTAAAGTATAATAATAATGTAAAAAAAAAATCAACATTGTCAGAAATTCTTTTTAGTTTTCTCATTAGGACAAAGATTTCTGAAAAGACAGAGGCAAGCTTCTTTAGACATCACATAAAGCAAAGTACACTCCAGGGATAACTGCAAAAACAAGCTAGGGGAGACCGAAGCCAAATGAAATGCGACAAGCAACTGTCATATTCCAAATGGTCAATCAAAAGCTGAAACAATGTGAATGCAACAGAAATCTATTATGAGGAAAATAATCATCTCAGGACAAGGGACACTTAATGATTTGCAGATTTAAGTACAAAATAAATATTCATCCATGTCCGGGGGTAACTTTTCAAGTTCAAAAAAAAAAAAAAAAGAAATAGGTTTATACAAACATAATTTTTGGGCTAAGGAGCAAAGTCAAATTTATGAAGAAAAATTAGTCTTTTCAGCAAATGCTACAGAAAAAATGGAACATCCACATGCAAAATAAAAAATGAATCTAGAGACACACCTTAACACTTTTCACGACAATTACTTCAATATTTATGGTTACACTAAATGCAAAATATAAAATTATAATTGTGTATTTTTCAGTTCTCATGCTACTAATAAAGACATAACTGAGACTGGGTAATTTATACAGAAAAAGAGGTTTAATGGACTCACAGTTCCACTTGGCTGGGGTGACCTCACAATCATGGCAGAAGGCAAAAGAGAAGCAAAGGCACCTCTTACATGGTGACAGGCAAGAGAGCTTGTGCAGGTTTATAAAACCATCAGGACTTGTGAAACTTGTTCACAACAAAAAGAACAGTATGAGGGAAACTGCCCCCATGATTCAATTATCTCCACCTGGCCCCCCACTTGACACGTGGGGATTATTACAATTAATGGTGAGATTTGAGTAGGGACATGGCCAAACCATATCATTCTACCTCTGGCCCCTCCCAAGTCTTACGTCCTCACATTTCAAAACCAATCATGCCTTCCCAACTGCCCCAAAGTCTTCACTTATTTCAGCATTAACTCAAAAGTCCACAGTCCAAAGTCTCATCTGACACAAGGAAAGTACCTTCTGCCTATGAACTTGTAAAATCAAAAGCAAGTTAGTTACTTCCTAGATACAATGAGGATACAGGCATTGGGTAAATATGCCCATTCCAAATGGCAGAAAAGGAAAAAACGGAGGGGCAACAGGTCCCATGAAAGTCCAAAATCCAATAGGGCTATCATTAAACCTTAAAAGTCCCAAAATGATCTCCTTTGACTCTGTGTCTCACATCTAGATCATTTTGATGCAAGAGATGGGCTTCCATAGCCTTGAGAAGCTCTGCCTCTGTGGCTTTGCAGGGTACAACCCCCCACCCCAGCTGCTTCCACAGTTGAGTGCCTACAGCTTTTCCAGGTGTACAGTGCAAGCTGTCAGTGGATCTACCATTCTGGGGTCTGAAGGATGGTGGCTTTCTTCTCACAGCTCCACTAGGCAGTGCCCCAGTGGGGACTCTATGGGAGCTTCAAACCACATTTCCCTTCCTCACTGCCCTATAGGTAGTTCTCCAGAAAACTCCGCCCCTGCAGCAGACTTCTGCCTGGGCAACCAGGCATTTTCACACATCATCTGAAATCTAGGCAGAGGTTCCCAAACCTCAATTCTTGACTCTTGTGCACCTGCAGGCTCAACACCACGTGGAAGCTACCAAGGCTTGGGGCTTGCACCCTCTGAAGCAACAGCCTGAGCTGTACCTTGGCCCCTTTTAGCCACAGCTGTAGCAGCTAGCATGCAGGACACCAAGTCCCAGGGCTGTACAGAGCAGGGGGGCCCTGGACCTAGCCCAGGATACCATTTTTCCCTCCTAGGCCTTTGGACCTATGATGGGAGGGGCTTCCATCATGTTATTTGACATGCCCTGGAGACATTTTCCCCATTGTTTTGATGAGTGGCATTTGGCTTCTTGTTATTTATGCAAATTTCTGCAGCTTGCTTGAAATTCTCCCCAGAAAATGTTTTTTTTTTAATGTCTCATCATCAGGCTGCAATTTTTTAAAACGTTTATGCTCTGCTTCCTTTTGAACACTTTTCCACTTAAAAATTTCTTCCACCAGATACCCCAAATCATCTCTCTCAAGTTCAAAGTTCCACAGATCTCTAGGGCAGGGGAAAAATGGCACCGGTCCTTTTACTAAAACATAGTAAGAGTCACCTTTATTCCAGTTCCCAACAAGATCCTCATCTCCATCTGAGACCACCTCAGCCTGGACCTTACTATCCATATCACTATCAGCATTTTGGTAAAAGCCATTCAACAAGTTTCTGGGAAGTTCCAAACTTTTCCACATTTTTCCTCTCTTTCTGAGCTCTCCAAACTGTTCCAACCTCTGTCTGTTAATCAGTTCCAAAGTTGCTTCCACATTTTCAGCTATCTTTACAGCAGCACCCCACTTTCCCAAGTAACAATTTAATGTGTTAGTCAGTTGTCATGCTGGTAATAAAGACATACCTGAGATTGCATAATTTATACAGAAAAAGAGATTTAATAAACTCACAGTTCCACATGGCTGGGAAGGCCTCAAAATCATGGCAGAGGCAAAGGAGGAGGAAAGGCACGTCTTAAATGGTGCCAGGCAAGAGAGCTTGTGCAGGGAGACTCCCGTTGATAAACCCAGCAGATCTCATGAGACTTATTCACTACTATGATAACAGCATGGGGAAAACTGTCCCCATGATTCAATTATCTCCACCTGGTCTGCCCTTGGCACATGGGGATTATTACAATTCCATGTGAAATTTGGGTGAGGACACAGCCAAATTCTATCAAATTGCTTTAGAAGAAAGTCAGAAAAAGTATAGGCAAACTTGGCTTTGAAGGTAAGTTGTAGCAACCCAAAAAGCAAAGTTTATAATAGAAAATATAAATTGTTCTTTATTAAAATTAAAATATTTTGCTTTACAAATGACACTGTCTAAAGAATTATAGACAAGCCAAGACTGAGAGAAAATATTTGGAAGACACATATCTGACAGAGAACATGTTTCTATAATATACAAAAACATTTAAATTGCAACAATAAGCAAAAAACCCAATTTTAAAAAATGGGCAAATATCTGGACATATGTTATCAAGAAGATAAATTGTTGGCAAACAAACCTGTGAAAAGGTGCTTAACATATTTTTTATTATGGAATTTTAATTAAAATTACAATTTGGTGGCAATATTCCTATGAGTTGAATTTTGTTTTGTCAAGGACATGTTGTATTAGTTCGTTTTAAGGCTGCTGATAAAGACATACGCAAGACTGGGAGGAATAAGAGGTTTAATGGACTTACAGTTCCACATGGCTGGAGAGGCCTCACAATCATGGTTGAAGGCAAGGAGAAGCAAGTCACATTTTACATGGATGGCAACAGGCAAAGAGAGCTTGTGCAGGGAAAGTCCCCTTTATAGATCCATCAGATCTCGTGAAACTTATTCACTATCACAAGAACAGCAATATAATAAGCTATCAATATTGGTTTGTTAGTTTTAACAAATGGGCCATACTAATATAAGATGTTAATAGCAACGAGATTTGGATGTTGAGTATATGAAAACTCTATACTATCAGTGCAATTTTTCTGTAAATCTAATATTGTTCTAAAATAAAAACTTTATTTTTAAAACAGTAAATAATATCAAACAAGGGTGGCAAGTTTAGAAAGCTTAGAAATACCGTTAGGAATAGCATTCTTGTGGCATCATCTCTAGAAAGCTTCCATAACTCTACTTCCTTTCCAGAAAGACAGAACTAGATGTTTTCCCATGTGATTCCATATTTTCACTGCTTATTTTCTTCATGACATCACACTGTAGACAGTAAGCTTATTATTTGATTCTAAACTCATCGCCAACATCATACTAAGTGGGCAAAAGTTGGCAGCATTTCCCTTGAGAACTGGAACAAGACAAGGATGCCCACTCTCAACACAGTTCTAAAAATCCTAGCAAGAGCAATTAGGCAAAAGAAATAAAAGCCATCCAAATAGGAAAAGAATAAGTCAGAGTATCTCTTCACTGAAGATACAATTCTATATCTGGAAACCCCTAAAAATTCCTGCAAAAGTCTCCTAGAACTGATAAACTACTTTAGTAAAATTTTAAGATACAAAATACATATACAAAAGTAATTGGTATTTGTAGACACTAATAACATTCAAGCTGCGAGCAAAATCAATAATGAAATCCCATTAGCCACAAAAGAATAAAATACCTAGGAGTACATCTAACCACAGAGTGAAATATCTCTACAAGGAGAACTACAAAATACTGCTTAAAGGAATCAGAGATGATATGAATAAATTGAAAAATAGTCTATGCTCATGCATTGGAAGAATCAATATCATTAAAATGACCATGCTACCGAAAGCAATTTACAAATTCAAAGCAATTCCTAACAATCTACCAATATAATTGTTTGCAGAATCAGAAAAAATATATTCTAAAATTCATATGGAACCAAAAAGAGACCAAATAGCTGAAACAATAGTAAGCAAAAAAACCAAAGCCAAAGGCATCATGTTACCCTACTTCAAACTATACTACAAGGCTACAGTAACTAAAACAACATGATACAAAAACATGTATAAAACTTATACAAATACAGACACATAGACCAATGGAACAAAATAGCCCAGAAATAATGCCACACAACAATGACCATCTGATCTTCAAAAAAGATGATAAAAATGAGCAATGAGAAAAAGATTTTCTATTCAACAAATTGTGCTGGAATAACTGATAACAGAAGAATAAAAATGGACCCCTACCTATCACCATATACAAAAGTCAACTTGAGATAGATTATAAGATTAAATTTAAAACCTCAAACTATAAAAATCCTCTAAGAAAACCTAGAAAATATATTTCTTGCTATCAGCTTTGGCAAAGAATGTATGACTAAATCCTCAAAAGCAATTGCAACAAAAATTGACAAGTGGGACCTGATTAAACTAAAGAGCTTCTTCACGGCTAAAGAAATTATCAACTGGCCGGTCACTGTGGCTCACACCCGTAATCCAAGCACTTTCGGAGCACGAGGCAGGCAGATCACTTTGAGCTCAGGAGTTTGAAACCCCCCTAGTCAACATGGCGAAACCCCATCTATATTTAAAAAAATAAATAAAATACAATAATTAGCTGGGCATTGTTGACTCCTGCCTGTAGTGCCAGCTTCTTGGGAGGCTGACGCTGGAGAATCACTTGAGCCCAGGAAGCAGAGGTTGCAGTGGGTCAAGATGGTGCCACTGGATTCCAGCCTGGGTGACAGAGTGAGACAAAGAAAGAAAAGAAAGGAAAAGAAAAGAGAAGAAAGGAAGGAGAGACAGGAAGGAAGGAGAGAAAGAGAGCAAGAAAGGGAGGAAGGGCAGACGGAAAGAATCAACGGAGTAAGCAGACAACCTAGAGAATGGGAGAAAATAGTCACAACTGTGCATCGGAGACAGGTCTAATATCCAGAATCTATAAATAACTTAAACAAATCAATAAGAAAAAATAAATGACCCTATTAAAAAGTAGGCAAAGGTCATGAACACTTCTTAGAAGAAGGCATACAAGTGGCCAAGACACATACAAAAAAGAAAGCTTATCATCACCAATCATCAGAGAAATGCAAATCAAAATCACAATGAGATACTATCTCATACCAGTCAAAATTACTTTGGTAAAATGTCAAAAAATAACAGATGCTGGTGAGGCTGTGGAGAAAAGGGAACATATATACACTTCTTGATGTGAATGTAAATTAGTTCAGTCACTGTGGAAAGCAGTTTAGATAGTTCTTTGAGCAATCTCATAACTGGCTATATACCCAAAGGAAAATAAATCATTCTACCAAAAAGACACTTGCACCCATATGTTCACTGCAGCACTATTCACAATATCAAAGACGGAATCAGCCCAGGTGCACACTGATGGTGGAGTGGATTAAGAAAATGTGGTGCATATATGTGGGGAAAAGAAAGATCAGACTGTTACTGTGTCTATATAGAAAGAAGTAGACATAAGAGACTCCATTTTGTTCTGTATTTGAGACGCTGTTAATCTGTGACCCTACCCCCAACCTTGTCCTTGCAAGAGACATGTGCTGTGGTGACTCAAGATTTAACGGATTTTGGGCTGTGCAGGGTGTGCTTTGATTAACAAGTGCCTGAAGGCAGTATGCTGGTTAAAAGTCATCACCATTCTCTTAATCTCAAGTACCCAGGGACAGGTACACTGCCAAAGGTCGCAGGGACCTCTGCCTAGGAAAGCTAGGTATTGTCCAAGGTTTCTCCCCATGTGATAGTCTGAAATATGGCCCCATGAGAAGAGAAACACCTGATGGTCCCCCAGCCTGACACCCGTGAAGGGTCTGTGCTGAGGATGACTAGTGTAAGAGGAAAGAAGGCCTCTTGGCGGTTGTTGGCGGTTGAGGTAGAGAAAAGCATCTGTCTCCTGCCCGTCCCTGGGCAATGGAATATCTTGGTGTAAAACCCGATTGTATGTTCTGTTTACTGAGAAAGGAGAAAACCACCTTAGGGTGAAAGGTGGGACTTGCTAGCGCAATGCTGCTCTTTATGCACTAAAAAGGTTTATGGAGATATTTGCATATGCATATCAAGGCACAGCACTTTTCCTTAAATTTATGTCACAGAGATTTTTATTCATATGTCTTACTGCTGACCTTCTCCCTATGATGATCCTATTATCCTGCTACTTCCCTTTTTCTAAGATGGTAAAGATAATGCAGTGAGCAGAGATCCGGCCACTGCACTCCAGCCTGGGCTACAGAGCGAGACTCCGTCTCAAAAAAAAAAAAAAAAAAAAAAAAAAAAAAAATTTNAAAAAAAAAAAAAAATTATCAATAAATACTAAGGGAACTCAGAGACCAGTGCCGGCGTGGGTCCTCTGTATGCTGTGCGCCGGTGCCCTGGTCCCACTTTTTCTGTCTCTATACTTTGTCTCTGTGTCTCATGTCTTTTCTCAAGTCTCTCCTTCCACCTAACGAGAAACGCCCACAGGTGTGGAGGGGCAGGCCACCCCTTCACATATACACCATGAAACACTACATAACCATAAGAGAGAACAAAATCATGGCCTTTGCAGCAGCATGGATACAGCTGGAAACCATTATTCTAAGTGAATTCGTGCAGGAAAAGAAAACCAAATAATACGTGTTCTCACTTACAAGTCAAAGCTAAACATTGGGTTCACATGGACATAAAGATAGGAACAAGAGATACTGAGGAATACAAGAGAAGGGAGGAAGGGGAGCAAGGGATAAAAAACTCCCTATTGGGTCCTATGCTCAGTGCCTGGGTGACAGGCTCAGTCATACTCCAAACCTGAGCATCAAGCAATACACCTTTGTAACAAACCTGCACATGTAGCAACTGATTCTAAAATAAGAGTTGAAAATAAAGCAGAAATTGACATTTATTTTTGTATCCCCATCCTTTAGCATAGTTCTTGGCACATAGTATGCCTTTCATAAAAGTTTGTTGAATACATGAATAAATAAATGGAGAAAATAAGCTTCCTCTACAATAATTAAGTGCACTTGATTCTTAAGTTTGCCTAAATCTTCAGCATTCAATAGTATATTCGATGCATAAAATCAGTAATGATACGGAGAATGTGTCTGTAGCTAATGAAAGTGAATGAAAGCTTTTCAATAATCATTGTTCAATTGTGTTTGATTGAAGAATGTTCTATATTGTCCCTAATATCTTTATTCTCCACATCCTTCCTCAAAAGTAAGGAGATAGGAATACCCAGTCAATTGATAAGGAGAGGCCACTGAGGCTATCAAAGATATCAACATGACATTTTACCTCTTCTGTTTATAAACTTGGTTTGAAATTGACTGCTCTCTACTCTCTCTTTGAAATTATTGTTCATTATCTTTTACTGACTATAAAATGTATCACTTAAATCTTTCAAATAAATTTATAGGTCTATTCTGTTGAGATAATAAGGAGCTAATATTTTACAAACCATGGTCTTTACAAAGCCTTTTCTTGCCATCTGCATTTAATATTTAATTTACTCTTAGCTTTGCACAGGGATCTCTCAAAACAAAAATCAAATCACTGCTATTATTATTGTCATCCGTTTCGTTTCAGTTTAGGCTTTTGATTTTATTATTAAAGGTTAGTGATTACTCTCTTTGTTGTGCATTAGTCATTAATAGGCCTCATTATTCAGTAACTACTAATTTTCGCAAGTGAGCAACAGATATCTTGTCTTAAGATAAAATGTTAAAGAGAACAAAGCAGAATAGTAACCTTTGAGTTTTGCCCTATCTAATGTCTTGCAAGCAGAGCACATATTTTCTTCCTAGTAAATATTTATGTAGTACCATACTCAGTAGATCCTGGCTGCCTAGCACTGTGCTTTATAACATGGGAAATACAAAAAGTCTGATGCCTAGCTATGAAATTTTTCTAGTTATTTTTTAAGCTTAACAAAGGGTTGTTTTTAGTAATTAGCTTTATTCAATTATATGATTAATACATGATCATGATTTAAAAATTTAAAACAATAGAGAAGACTATAACGTGAAATATCAGTTTCCATTCCTCCTTTTCTGATCCACCATTCTCCCTTCCTGGAGACAAATGCTTACCAGTGCCTTGCAGAAAACAAATGTCAGCCTGCTATACATTAAATTATGCCTTTTTACTTTCCAAGTCAGTATACAGATGTTTATCTCATTCTTTTAAATGGATATATATTAATAGTAATATAGTAAGTAAAGATATTTTAAGACATATTTTATGTAGAAAATGAATTTATGAAAAGGTAAAATAAATACAAAATAAAGGAGAATTTTGTGTCAAATACTGACAGACGCACATGCACTGTAGAAAACTAAGCTTATGTTTATTCTCTTTGACAAGTATAGGCCTTTACTAGGAAGCTGTTATAAGTATTTTGAAATCCTTTATGCAGATTAATATTTATGTGTGTTATTCACTGAGTACCATATCTGAGTCAAAATTAGTACTAGTTGCTTACTATGTATCATACTATTGAGTTATCACCAAAGACATTGTAGTCAAGGAACCTTGCGTTTCATTCCCTAAGTTGTTTAACAACTGTATAGTATTAGGTACTGTGTCCTCTGTCTCCTAATCTTTAAAAAGACAATAATATTACTTACCCAAAAGGGTTTATGTGCTAATTGATATATGTAAATACCTGAAGAGTTTTTATGAAAATGAAATGAATTCCAGAACAGAGGCTAATGAAGTATAAGTTCTATACAAGTTAGCTAAATAGTAACAAACTATGTGTTTAGCATAATGCCCACGGGTCATGCAACAAATTACGTAAGTCACAAAATATGTTAGGGTCTAGAGATATAATGGAATATTCTGGACAACTGAAATTAGAAAAGGTATTGGGGGGATGGATTTCACATTATTTGTAAGGTTACGTGTTGTTCGAATTATGAATAATATTTAATATATGAATTGACTTATGTTTTACTAGTTACACATGCATATATAGTCTCTAAAATAAAATAGAAAAAGGCTTACAATAAGTGTATGTATACTTCTGTCCCTCCTCTCTCTATACTTAGTCGCATTCTTAAGAGGCAATCATTTCAATTTTAGCTGTTTTAAATGATATCAACTGCCATGTTTGTAAATAATATATGTATATTGGATTCATCAGTTTCTGACAGTGACTATTGAAAATATAGTATATTAGTTGGAAATGTAACTTCTTATACTACAATGCTTCCCCCTTTCCCAAGCCAGTTTCTCCCCATGTGGTTATATTAGACAGTTTTCTGCCATTGTCAAATGAGTGTTTAACCTTTGCATCAATAATGATTCAAATATTCTTGATTTCTGGGTCATTTTTTTCATGGAGTACACTTACTTTTTCTTAAAGCCTTTTATTTGTACCAGAGTTAATAATCTCCTTCTCTTCCTCCTTCTTACCTTTCATTTGATTGGCTTTTAGGTACTCATTGCTACATTTTTCTCCAAATATGAATAAATATGCTCCAAAATATGTCAAAAGCATCTATTGATAATGTCTATAAATAGTCCAAAACATTATGTTACCCATTAACTTCTTTATGTAAAATTATCTTCTTCCTAGAGGCTCCAATTTTCTCTTTTTCTGACCTTCTCTGGTTGTTTTCTAAAGCCTGTTTCCTAGCTGTTATTCTGGTACTTCATTTGACCATTCCTCAGGTATGTGTCTCCTATATCTTGGGTCCCAAGTCTTTATCTCTTAGTTTACCCCTTTGTCATCTGAAATATATCTTTCGCTAACTTTCTTAGAGTACACCATATGCAAATTATTGAGTTTTCTAATGTCTAAAAATGTGTTTTCTACCTTCATTTGATTGATAAGTGGGTTGGTATAGAGTGCACTGGTGAAAAAATTTAGTACCTGGAGATCTTCTTACGTATACTAGGAGCTGGGTAGAGGATGAGACTAAGAGTTTAGTAATTGAACTTTTACTTAATTCGCCTTTAAGCCTGTGTCTTATGCAAGTTTTCTGCTTCACTTTTAATCCCCAAGTTGAAAGACCCTCAGATCTAATTTCTCCCAGGAATTGAGAGCCTTCTGACTGACAAGTTAGGAGAGGAACTAATTTCTCATAGTGTCTATGCAACTACCTCCACTTTCTGCATTACCTAACGACTTTATCCCTAATCATTGAAGCTAGTGGGAGTCCTTCACAGGACCTTTTCTTGTCAGTCTTTTCTGATCTTTTCTTGTCAGTGTCTTTTTGAAAAAAACAAAATCCTATTTGTTGGTTTTTTCTCCCGTTTTTTTTAATCTTTCTGAATTTGTACCTTACAGTCTGTATTAGGCAGAATTCTGCCCTGAAAAGCACACAAAATGTCTACTATTCAAATTTCCTATAACTTGCAGTTCTGTCAGTAAATTGTGGGTTCCGTGAAGGCAGAGCCTTTTAAATTCCTCTAATATTCTTGACAGAACATTAGAAGCTTAGTAAAAAGTTTTTCATGAAAGAGTGTAAAAAAGAAAAAAGTAAAGTAACCACATCTGGGACAGAATTCAATTGCTTCTGTTCTTCTTAATCAAAATGCCATCTAGGTATTATCTTGCTAAAATAGTCTGTTAAAATAGTTTATTAATTTTTATGGACAAGCCTAAGTAATCACAAATGTAGCTAAAAACTAATTGTATAGATTAAATTGTGTCTCTTTGGTTCTTCATCTGTGTGTTATAATTAAAATTAAACTATCTGCAGCCGTTTTGTATTGATGGTAATTTAGAACTTTTGATTTGGCATTTTATAAAGGTGACGTGTTTAAAGTCAAATTGCCTCAAATACATTTTATGTTTCCTCCCTTGACCTTTGAGGAATTCAATTAGGTAATTAATATATATAATTAATGACATCAGTGACTTTAGCTCTTCTGCAGCAGAATCTCTAAGATGCCTCATACCTATCCAATGAGGAAAAAAATGCTTCTATTTTCAGGACATGCTTTTGGTTTCCATGGAAACAGTTCAGTAAAAAGTTTGGAATGTTACATATTACTTAATATCTTATATTCATATAAATATTGCCAGAAGATATGTCATATCTATTCAAGTGTAAAGTATCATGAGAATTAAGCAAAGGAATATATTAAATTGAAATTCTTTGTGGTCCATCACTGTTAACATTGCTGGCCTGGAAGGAACTTCAGTGAGAATCTCAAGAACTATCTTGAAAAAATAATCAATATTTTCGGTACAGAGTGCACTGATTTTAATTACAGAGGATTCTTGTAATCACTCTTTACTCTTCTATTAAAATTGCCAGTAGAAAAAATCTTCTGGGCTCAAATTTAGCTTAGATTTTGAGGGATATCCATTTAAAATTGGCTTAAACAACAAACACATGAAAAAATGCTCATCATCACTGGCCATCAGAGAAATGCAAATCAAAACCACAATGAGATACCATCTCACACCAGTTAGAATGGCGATCATTCAAAAGTCAGGAAACAACAGGTGCTGGAGAGGATGTGGAGAAATAGGAACACTTTTACACTGTTGGTGGGATTGTAAACTAGTTCAACCATTATGGAAAACAGTATGGCGATTCCTCAAGGATCTAGAACTAGATGTACCATATGACCCAGCCATCCCATTACTGGGGATATACCCAAAGGATTATAAATTATGCTGCTATAAAGACACATGCACACGTATGTTTATTGCAGCACTATTCACAATAGCAAAGACTTGGAATCAACCCAAATGTCCATCAGTGACAGATTGGATTAAGAAAATGTGGCATATATACACCATGGAATACTATGCAGCCATAAAAAAGGATGAGTTTGTGTCCTTTGTAGGGACATGGATGCAGCTGGAATCCATCATTCTTAGCAAACTATCACAAGAACAGAAAACCAAACACCGCATGTTCTCACTCATAGGTGGGAACTGAACAATGAGATCACTTGGACTCGGGAAGGGGAACATCACACACCGGGGCCTATCATGGGGAGGGGGGCGGGGGGAGGGATTGCATTGGGAGTTATACCTGATGTAAATGACGAGTTGATGGGTGCAGCACACCAACAAGGCACAAGTATACATATGTAACAAACCTGCACGTTATGCACATGTACCCTACAACTTACAGTATAATAATAATAAATAAATTTAAAAAAAAAAAAGAAAATTTAAATTTGTGTTTTCATTTGAGTGGTGCTCTTGAAAAAACATGAATGTCTGCATAATCTCACTATCTGGATAATCACCTTATATTGTATGTTTTAGTGCCTGAATTTGTAATTGTATTAGCAGAAAGTAGCCCAACAGAACAAAGGCAAATTTTATAAATAAAGCAAGTGCAGTGGCNGAAAACTAAGCTTATGTTTATTCTCTTTGACAAGTATAGGCCTTTACTAGGAAGCTGTTATAAGTATTTTGAAATCCTTTATGCAGATTAATATTTATGTGTGTTATTCACTGAGTACCATATCTGAGTCAAAATTAGTACTAGTTGCTTACTATGTATCATACTATTGAGTTATCACCAAAGACATTGTAGTCAAGGAACCTTGCGTTTCATTCCCTAAGTTGTTTAACAACTGTATAGTATTAGGTACTGTGTCCTCTGTCTCCTAATCTTTAAAAAGACAATAATATTACTTACCCAAAAGGGTTTATGTGCTAATTGATATATGTAAATACCTGAAGAGTTTTTATGAAAATGAAATGAATTCCAGAACAGAGGCTAATGAAGTATAAGTTCTATACAAGTTAGCTAAATAGTAACAAACTATGTGTTTAGCATAATGCCCACGGGTCATGCAACAAATTACGTAAGTCACAAAATATGTTAGGGTCTAGAGATATAATGGAATATTCTGGACAACTGAAATTAGAAAAGGTATTGGGGGGATGGATTTCACATTATTTGTAAGGTTACGTGTTGTTCGAATTATGAATAATATTTAATATATGAATTGACTTATGTTTTACTAGTTACACATGCATATATAGTCTCTAAAATAAAATAGAAAAAGGCTTACAATAAGTGTATGTATACTTCTGTCCCTCCTCTCTCTATACTTAGTCGCATTCTTAAGAGGCAATCATTTCAATTTTAGCTGTTTTAAATGATATCAACTGCCATGTTTGTAAATAATATATGTATATTGGATTCATCAGTTTCTGACAGTGACTATTGAAAATATAGTATATTAGTTGGAAATGTAACTTCTTATACTACAATGCTTCCCCCTTTCCCAAGCCAGTTTCTCCCCATGTGGTTATATTAGACAGTTTTCTGCCATTGTCAAATGAGTGTTTAACCTTTGCATCAATAATGATTCAAATATTCTTGATTTCTGGGTCATTTTTTTCATGGAGTACACTTACTTTTTCTTAAAGCCTTTTATTTGTACCAGAGTTAATAATCTCCTTCTCTTCCTCCTTCTTACCTTTCATTTGATTGGCTTTTAGGTACTCATTGCTACATTTTTCTCCAAATATGAATAAATATGCTCCAAAATATGTCAAAAGCATCTATTGATAATGTCTATAAATAGTCCAAAACATTATGTTACCCATTAACTTCTTTATGTAAAATTATCTTCTTCCTAGAGGCTCCAATTTTCTCTTTTTCTGACCTTCTCTGGTTGTTTTCTAAAGCCTGTTTCCTAGCTGTTATTCTGGTACTTCATTTGACCATTCCTCAGGTATGTGTCTCCTATATCTTGGGTCCCAAGTCTTTATCTCTTAGTTTACCCCTTTGTCATCTGAAATATATCTTTCGCTAACTTTCTTAGAGTACACCATATGCAAATTATTGAGTTTTCTAATGTCTAAAAATGTGTTTTCTACCTTCATTTGATTGATAAGTGGGTTGGTATAGAGTGCACTGGTGAAAAAATTTAGTACCTGGAGATCTTCTTACGTATACTAGGAGCTGGGTAGAGGATGAGACTAAGAGTTTAGTAATTGAACTTTTACTTAATTCGCCTTTAAGCCTGTGTCTTATGCAAGTTTTCTGCTTCACTTTTAATCCCCAAGTTGAAAGACCCTCAGATCTAATTTCTCCCAGGAATTGAGAGCCTTCTGACTGACAAGTTAGGAGAGGAACTAATTTCTCATAGTGTCTATGCAACTACCTCCACTTTCTGCATTACCTAACGACTTTATCCCTAATCATTGAAGCTAGTGGGAGTCCTTCACAGGACCTTTTCTTGTCAGTCTTTTCTGATCTTTTCTTGTCAGTGTCTTTTTGAAAAAAACAAAATCCTATTTGTTGGTTTTTTCTCCCGTTTTTTTTAATCTTTCTGAATTTGTACCTTACAGTCTGTATTAGGCAGAATTCTGCCCTGAAAAGCACACAAAATGTCTACTATTCAAATTTCCTATAACTTGCAGTTCTGTCAGTAAATTGTGGGTTCCGTGAAGGCAGAGCCTTTTAAATTCCTCTAATATTCTTGACAGAACATTAGAAGCTTAGTAAAAAGTTTTTCATGAAAGAGTGTAAAAAAGAAAAAAGTAAAGTAACCACATCTGGGACAGAATTCAATTGCTTCTGTTCTTCTTAATCAAAATGCCATCTAGGTATTATCTTGCTAAAATAGTCTGTTAAAATAGTTTATTAATTTTTATGGACAAGCCTAAGTAATCACAAATGTAGCTAAAAACTAATTGTATAGATTAAATTGTGTCTCTTTGGTTCTTCATCTGTGTGTTATAATTAAAATTAAACTATCTGCAGCCGTTTTGTATTGATGGTAATTTAGAACTTTTGATTTGGCATTTTATAAAGGTGACGTGTTTAAAGTCAAATTGCCTCAAATACATTTTATGTTTCCTCCCTTGACCTTTGAGGAATTCAATTAGGTAATTAATATATATAATTAATGACATCAGTGACTTTAGCTCTTCTGCAGCAGAATCTCTAAGATGCCTCATACCTATCCAATGAGGAAAAAAATGCTTCTATTTTCAGGACATGCTTTTGGTTTCCATGGAAACAGTTCAGTAAAAAGTTTGGAATGTTACATATTACTTAATATCTTATATTCATATAAATATTGCCAGAAGATATGTCATATCTATTCAAGTGTAAAGTATCATGAGAATTAAGCAAAGGAATATATTAAATTGAAATTCTTTGTGGTCCATCACTGTTAACATTGCTGGCCTGGAAGGAACTTCAGTGAGAATCTCAAGAACTATCTTGAAAAAATAATCAATATTTTCGGTACAGAGTGCACTGATTTTAATTACAGAGGATTCTTGTAATCACTCTTTACTCTTCTATTAAAATTGCCAGTAGAAAAAATCTTCTGGGCTCAAATTTAGCTTAGATTTTGAGGGATATCCATTTAAAATTGGCTTAAATATATTCACTTCAATTTATTGGGGAAGCATTAAACTGGATTGATCCTGAATAACAGATGTTGTTGGCTTTGCATTATAATATAAAGATCTCAAATGTGTTAGCCATTTCAACAGATTTTTTTTTTTTTTTTTTTTACTTTCAAACAATTCCATATACTATTGGCCAATCTCAACTATTAAGCCCAGGCATCTAGTTGTTTTGGATCACTAGGAATTCTCACATTGTAACTCTACAAATCTTACAGATTACAAAAACACTGCTGAATAAATCTTTAGAGATAATCATGTTCAAGTGTTTTCTTTCATGTTTAAATTTGCCAAACATTGAAGGAAATTGACAAATATTAAAGGAATTTGATGATTGCCATGAAACCTACATTTCATACTTTATTCTATAATATATTTACATTGAGTGTCATATGCAATTTCCATTAATGGCTGCTACATATCAAACTGATCATTCTCTAATGCACAAATCCCTGTGAAATCTTTCCTGTGCTGCTTAGTCTCAGAAGGAGAAAAGCTAAGGCAGACACTGCACCCACCTTGTCCTAGTAGTACTTTCAAATCTGTGTTTGCTTCCTTCCATATCAATCTTGCCATATTGTAAACTCCCTGATGCCAGGGGCCATGCTTATCAATTTCTAATTCATTCTTGCCTAGCTTATCTGAGGTGGAGTTCAATAAATTAATATTAATTGATCCAGTCTGAAACAGGCTTTGCTTAAAGAAGTATATTATTGTATTTAACAATTTATACTGGATGAGTATTAAAAATAACCTAGAAATAATTTTTGCATAAATTTCAATGTGTGACACATGCTAAATTTTCAAACAGCCAACGAGCCTCTTCCACAGACCCCCAAAAATGCCTATGTGACTTTTCTGTGAGAATCATGCATGAATGGCTTTTAAATAGCTCAGAGGTTAAAAGATACTGATAGGGTATTACAAAAACAACCTTGAGAATGCATTGTTTAAGAAAAAGACTATTTCAAAATCTATCCTTAAGTCATTATTGCAGTATAAAACACTGTGATTTACAAGAGGAGTGGTTACACCAACAATATATGATGGTACCCAGGAACCTTGCTGCTGTCTGACTCACTGCCTGACCTTGTCACTAAACATTTTGGTGCTTGTCAGTGAAGCTGTAAAAGTATGAAAAAAACAGTCTCGCCTAGAACCTTCCTAAACTGAGTTGTTCTGAGAGGTATGCATCTTAAAAATAAAAGTAATTGAAAGGAGAATGCTATAAGCAATACTATCAATCTAAGTAGCAAAAATTGCCCAAATGCTTATTGAAATATTTGACACAAAGAATTTTAAGAACATCATTGACTCTCCTGTATCCCTATCTCATCCCCTTTGGGTGGAATTAATCCTCCTCGGTAGCCTCAAACACTGCAGAAATCAATCAAAAAAGAAAGTTGCAACAAGTGCTACCAACCCAAAGTAACTCACAAAAGTCACCACACCAAGCCAAGGAGCTCTACCTGCTTTTTTTCCATTTTTGTTTGAGGTAACATCTAGTATTGCCCATTCTGGAGTGCAATGGCACAATAATAAAACCTCTACCTTCTTTCAATGCTAGGATATTCTTCCATGAAGTAATGGATGAGATGGAAGGGGCATGGTAATATGATGCATGGAATGTTTCATTTATTGACATTGACTAAAATAAAGTCAGTTATGTAGCTATGGTATTGAAAATATCTTGTATGCAGGTTCAGTACAATTTTATGTAATTTTTTTCCAGCAGATTTAGGGGGTACAAGTGCAATTTAGTTAAACAGATATATTGTGTTATAAATATATCTTTACCAGTATATCTGTATTAAATAGATCTATTTAATACAGATATACTGGTAAAGATATATTTATAACACATGTATATTTATATATATAAAATATATGTGTATATATGTGTGTGTGTGTATATATATACACATGTGTATATATATACACACACATATATACGCACACAGTGTATATATATACACACACACATATACACACACAGTGTATATATATGTACACACACACACACACACATAATGTGTGTATATATGTATAGATATACACACACACACACACACACACACACACACCACATTTGGTTTATTCAGTTCTTCATTGACGGAAATGAAGGTTGAGTTCACATCTTTACTGTTGTGAATAGTGCTGTGATAAACAAGTGTAGGTGCCTTTTTGGTAAAACCGTATATTTTGAGATTCCTGAATCAAATGTAGTTCTGTTTTTAGTTCTTTGAAAAATCTACATATTATTTTACATAGAGGTTATAGTCATTTACATTCCCACCAATAGTGTATAAGTGTTTCCTTTTCTCCACATCCTCACCAATATCTGTTGATTTTTGACTTTTTAATAATAACTATTCTGACTGTTGTAAGATGATATCTCATTGTGGTTTTCATATGCATTTCTCTGATGATTAGTTATGTGGAGCACTTTTCATATTTGCTTTGACTGCTTGCATGTCTTTTCAAAGTAATTTAAATGTCTGTATGTATAATCTTATACTTTGTCTATTGAACAAAACCCCTAACAAATTCTTTCCTTTTCATACCCTGAAGGTGGAGTTTGCTGGACCATATTTTACTCTGATTCCTGGTATACTTTCTGATTACTATTTACTTCATTTTATAAGCTTTCTTTTTTAATTATTAGAAGCTAACTCTGAAGGGCACAGAAAATAGCCTGGGCAACAAGAAGTGGGGTCAATGGAGTTCAGTCTGTTATAACCTCTGCTTAATTTGGTCAAATTCAAATGCGTTCTTCACTCACTTCATTCCTGTTGTTTACTAGAGTGCAAATACTCCACTGTCTCTTCGTCCTTTTCCTGTTTTCTTTTTCTGCAATGTGTTATTTCTACATGTATCCCTGATTTCATTGATCTGGCAAACACTGTTTCTACTAATTGAAGCAATGCATTTTTCTTCTCCTATACCAGAGATGCCTTCTCTAACAACCTATCTAACAACCATTAAATCAATTCTGTTGTCTGGTGATACTCAACTAGGCATTATAAAGGGAATATTTAATATTTTTTCTGATTTAACCAACTCTCCACAAAGTAATATGTAACATTTTATGTATCTCCTTCTTCTGCAGACCATTCAGACCATTCACTTCCAAGCTGCTTTATTCTTGAAAATACCTAGGGAAGCCATCACATGTCTCTCCTATTTCATACTATAGATGCTTTATTAATAACTTTACAAATGTTTTGTGAGAAAACAGAACTCGCAACTCTTATTGTTTAAGTTTTCATGATAATATATATTTTACCTGAACACTTTCGTGGTATTTCAGTTTGTTGATGTTTTGGAGGTTAGATTATTTACATAGAGAGGTTGATTTTTATCTAACTGTATTTTTGCACCCAGTAACCAACCTCTTTTCATCTCCCTCTCTCATACTGTTCCCAGTCTCTATTAAATGCCATTTTACTCTTCACCTCTATGAATTCAACGTTTTTAGCTCCCACCTATGAGTGAGAGCAAAAAGTATTTGTCTTTCTCTGCCTAGCTTATTTCACTTACCACAGTGAACAATGAACTTACCTCTAAGTTCATCCATTAGAGATTGATTTTTTAGGCTGTTACTACTTAGAAACCAAGACTGGCCCTAGCTATCCAGGTTGAAAAGAAATCGTGAAGTATACTTATAATGATGCAGACTTGTATTTCTTTTGGAAAATGTCATTTGTTAACTTTAAAAATGTTCTTTTTGATGTAGACTAAAAATGAGAAACAGAAAAAAGAACTAAATGGGAGAAGACGTGCCATTAGATTATTCCAGAAATACATTAACTTCAAAAATATGCATGATTCACAAAAATACAGAGCAAAATTAAGGTTAGCATAAGGCATATTTTAAAACCATGTGAATTCATTTCAAACGGTAAATTGTTTTATATTAAATAGTAAATATAGTTCCCAAAATGGACTATGGCTACTAATGAACATCAGGTCCCAGGCTTTTCATTACTGGGAGACTTTTTATTACAGATTCTACCTCATGACTTGTTATTGGTCTGTTCAGGTTTTGAATTTCAGGTCCAGTGTTGGGAGGTTATATGTGTTTAGGAATTTGTCCATTTCTTCTAGGTTTTCCAATTTATTAGCATATGGTTACTCATAGTAGCCACTCATTGTCATTTCAATTTCTGCAGTACATTTGTAATGTAACCATTTTTACTTCTGATTTCATTTATTTGATCTCTCTTTTCTTCTTAGTTTGTCTGGCTAGAGGTTTGTAGATTTTTTTAACTTTCCAAAAACCACCTTTTTATAGGATGGTCTAATAATTGATGAAATCCCTCAGTTTTTGTTTCTCTGGATAAGTATGTATTTCTCCTTTAAATTTGAAGAACATTTTTCACTGGGTATACTATTCTAGCATAAAATGGTTTTTTTTTCCTTTTTCTTCAGCACTTCATATATGTCAAGCCACTCTATCCTGGCCTGTAAGGTTTCCACTGAAATGTCCGCTGTCAGATGTATTGGAGCTCCTTTGTATGTTATTTGTTTATTTTTTTCTTGCTGCTTTAAGGATCCTTTCCTTACCCTTGGAATTTGGGAGTTTGAATATTAAATTCCTTGAAGTAGTTTCCTTTAGGTTAAATCTGCTTGGCATTCTACAACCTTCCTGTACTTGGATATCGATATCTTTCTCTAAATTTTAGAAGTTCTCTGTTTTTATCCCTTTGATTACATTTTTTACCCTCTTTGTCTATCTCCTTTAAAAGGACAATAACTCTTAGATTTGTCCTTTTTAGGCTATTTTCTAGATATTGTAGGTGTGCTTCATTGTTTTTTATTCTTTTTTCTTTTGTTTCCTCTATTAGTCCATTCTCACACTGCTAATAAAGACATACCTGAGACTGGGTAATTTACAAAAAAAAGAGGTTTAATTGACTCACAGTACAGCATGGCTGGGGAGGCCTCACAATCATAGTGGAAGGCAAAGAAAGAGCAATGGTACATCTTACATGGCAGCAGGCAAGAGACTGTGTTTTCCTGAACTGCCCTTTATGAAACTATCAGATCTCATGAGACTTATTCGCTATCTTAAGAACTGCACAGGAAAACCCGCCCCCATGATTCACTTGCCTCCCACCAGGTCCCTCCCTTGACACATGGGGATTATGGGAGTTCCAATTCAAGATGAGATTCGGGTGGGGACAGAACCAAACTATATCATCCTGCCCTGAGCCACTCCTAAATCTCATGTTCTTCTCACATTTCAACACCAATCATGCCTTCCCAACAGTCCCCCAAAGTCTTAATTCATTTCAGCATTAAATCAAAAGTCCACATTCTAAACTCTCATCTGAAACAAGGCAAGTCCCTTCTCCCTATGAGCCTGTAAAATCAAAAGCAAGTTAATTACTTCCTAGATACAATGGAGGTACAAGCGTTGGGTAAATACACCCACTCCAAATGTGAGAAATTGGCAAAAATGAAGGGGCTACAGGCCCCAAGCAAGTCCAAAATCCAGCAGGGCAGTCAAATCTTAAAGCTCCAAAATGATTTCCTTTGGCTCCATGTCTCACATCCAGGTCATGCTGATGCAAGAACTGAATTCCCATGACCTTTGGCAGCTCTGCCTCTGTAGCTTAGCAGGGTACAGCTCCCTCCTGGCTACTTTGATGGGCTGGCATTGTCTGTGGCTTTTCCAGGAACACAGTGCAAGCTGTTGGTGAATCTACCTTTCTGGGGTCTGGAGTATGGTGGCCTTCTACTCATAGCTCCACTAGGCAGTGCCCCAATGGGAACTCTGTGTGAAGGCTCTGACCCCACATTTCCCTTCCTCACTGCTGTAGCCGAGATTCTCCATGAAGGCCCCAACCCTGCAGCACACCTCTGCCTGGACATCCAGGTGTCTCCATACATCCTCTAAAATCTAGGCGGAGTTTCCCAAATCGTGATTCTTGACTTCTGTGTACCCACAGGCTCAACACCATGTGGAAGCTGTCAAGGCTTGGGGCTTTAACCCTCTGAAGCCACAGCCCAAGCTCTATGTTGGCCCCTTTCAGCCATGGCTGGAGTGGCTGGGACACAGGACACCAAGTCTCGTGGCTGCACACAGCAAAGGAGGCCCTGGGCTCAGCCCAGGAAACCATTTTTCCCTTTTGGCCTCTGGGCCTGTGATAAGAGGGGATGCTTTGAAGTTCTCTGACATGCTCTAGAGACATTTTCCCCTTTGTCTTGGTGATTAACATTTGGCTCCTCATTTACTTATAAAAATTTCTGTAGCCAGCTTGAATTTCTCCCCACAAAATGGGGTTTTCTTTTCTATCACATCCTCAGACTACAAATTTTCCAAACTTTTATGCTGTGCTTCTTCTTGAGCCCTTCACCACTTAGAAACATTTTCCCCCAAATACCTTAAATAACCTCTCTTAAGTTCAAAGTTTCATAGATCTCTGGGGCAGGGGAAAAATGCTGCCAGCCTCTTTGCATAGAAGGAGTGACCTTTACTCCAGTTCCCAACACATTCCTCAATTCCATCTGAGACCAGCACAGCCTGGACCTTATCGTCTATATCACTATCAGCATTTTGGTCAAAGCCATTCAACAAGTCTCTAGGAAGTTCCAAACTTTCCCACATCTTCCTGTCTTCTGAACCTTCCAAGTCACTAGGAAGCTCCAAACATCCCCACATTTTCCTGCCTTCTTTTGAGCCCTCTAAACTGTTCCAACGTCTGCCTGCCTATTACCCAGTTCCAAAGTTGCTTACACATTTTCAGGTATCTTTACAGCAGCGCCCCACTCCCTGGTACCAATTTATTGTATTAGCCTGCTCTCATTCTGTTCTCTTTCCTCACTTTCTTCCACACATACAGAGTTTCTCTCTGTGTCCTGAGCAATCTAAAGCTGGGGTGGAGTTACAAGTACACCTGTGCTCACCACTCCTGGGAGTGATCTGAGTCAGACCCAAAGGCAGCATAGCACTGGGTCTTGTACAAGGCCTGCTGTAACCACTCCCTGGCTACTGCCTTTGTTCAAGTCCCTTGGGCTCTACAATCAGCAGGTGGCAAAACCAGCCAGGTCTGTGTCTTCCCCTTCATGGTGGCAAGTTCTCTCAAGCCTCAGTTGGGTCTAGAGGTGCCTTCTGGGAGTCAAGAACTGGAGTCATAAATGTTAAAAGTCTCTCTAGTGTTCGTTGTAGTGCCACTGGACCAACATTCAAACCACAAGATACAGTTTTTCCCACTCTTTGCTCCCGTTTCCAAAGGTAGGGGAGAATTCCTTGTTTCCACCACCAGCACATGCCATCGGGAGTACTGTCAGACTACTGCCAATGTTCCATTAATGTCCAAAGGCTCTTGAGTCAGCTTGTGGTGAATGATGCTTAGCTTGAGACTCACACTTAAGGGAAGTGGACTCCCCTTTAGCCAAGGGCAGGTCCAGATATGCTATCCAAGCGTCAAGTCTTGGCATCAGGGAGCTTAAGAGGCCACTTAGTGCTACACCTTGTATGGCTGTGCTGGTACCTAATGTGTAAAGCAAAGCCCCTTTATTTTTCCTCTGTTTTTCTCAAGCACAAGGTGTTTTGCCCAGTAACCACCACACATGGTAATGTGCTGAGTTTCACTAAAAGCCATTAAGTCTCAGAGGGTCACCCAAGGCCACTGGGGGTAGTAACTGGGTATCACTGCTGGCTATTCAGGGCCCAAGGGCTCTTCAGTTAGCGGGTGATGAATGCTGCCAGAACTGGGTGCTTTCCTTCAGGCAATTGGTTTTATTCTGGCTGAAAGTGTGTCTAGAAATGTTATCAGGGTACTAGGGCCTGGAATGTAAGCCTCATGACTCAGATTGGTGCCCTATCCTTCAGTGGCTGAGCTAGTAGCCAACATGCAAGACAAAGTCCTCCCCACTCTTCCCTTTCCTCTACTAAAGTGGAAGGAATGGCTCTTTTTTTGACCCACAAGCTGTGCAGCCTTGAATTCAGGAAGGGATGATGCCAGCATTTCCTTTGCCCCTTCAGCTGGTGTCTCAGTGGGTTGTGTGTCTTCCCAGTCCATTGTCTTTAAGGCCACTTGGACACTATGACTCACCTAAAAGTTGCAGATTTTCTGGCTGAGACTGCCTTTCCAGGTTACTTAGAGACCAAGAGCAGTTTAGCCCTTGGTGGCAAGATTTGTGAGAACTGAAGTCCTGACTCTTAAGATCAGTGATTCCCCTCTGGCTAGGGCTGGTTTCAGAGCCCTCTTCATGGGTGGCCATCAGCTAAGTTTGGTTTGGTTTTTGTTTCTGCTCTAACAGGATATCAGTGTGTTCAGTCCCTCACAACTGCTGTGTTCTCCCTCCTCCAGCACCCAGACACACTGTCTGTGCCATGCTGCCACTGCTGAGAGCTGGGGAAGTGGAAACATGGGCAATTTGAAGCTGTTTTTTTTTTTTTTTTTTTTTTTCCTCTCTCTTCAGTGCCTCTTTCAGCAATGTGAAGATAAAGCTAGGTATTATGATTTTTGGTTCTTATGAAGGTATTTACTTAGTGTAGATAATTGTTAATTTTGTGTCCTTGTTGTGGAGATGATTGGTAAAGCCATCTATTTTGCTATATGAAGGAGGTATGTAGCTTTTTTTATTTTTGTAGCTTCTTATTTAGAATAAAATGGGAGGCAGCTTTGCCTGACATAGTTCCCTGCTAGTCTTTTTTCTTGGCTTAGTGATTTAGGGGTCCCGAGATTAATTTTCTTTTCACAGGTGGCAGCATATAGGCTTATTGGATATTGCTCAATGATCTAAGAAATACTATGAAGCATTCTTACTTTTAGTTTTTAATTTCTGTGGGTAGATCTGTGACACATTCTTAATGTTTATTTCTGGTTCTGATTTATTCTTTCCAGGACAATGCATTTGTATAGTAGAGAAAAAGGGTTTTCTTGTATTTTTCAAATGTATGCCAAAATGTTCTCATGCTTAAATTACCATTAATTCTGTATATGTTGCTATTACAATGTTATATTTCTATTAAAATACAATGCTATACAGCTTTCTAGAATTTTTTTGTAATGACCAGATTATCAGTATTGTTGTTATAAGTTAATAATTTTTGACTCTTCAGTGTGTCTGTGATATTATCCTAGATATTTCGAAGAGGACACACAGATTAATTTTTAAAAGTCACATCTGTATCCTTGCAACCTACTTTTTTTTGGCAACATCAATATAGACTCATTAAGAATAAAAGAAATGAGATTGAACAACATATGGACTCATTGCTTTCATTTCTCTTAGTGTTTAAAAGACTCACTAAGTGTAATGAGGTTCTAAAGAAAGCATTAACTATTTCAAGCCAAAGTGAAGTTTTCATGGCAATTAGCTGATAAAATTATCCTTCAAAACGCCAGACGTAGATGGTAGTTCAATCATTTCTTCAACAAATATTTACTGAGTGCCTATATGTTTTCAGGTATTGTTCTCAGCACTAAAATATAATAGTGGAAAAAGAAAAGACAAGATCCCTGCTCACATGGGAGCTTACATTCCAGAAGTGTGAACCGAAAATTATCTTCTCTTCACTTCCCTTCATTTTAACCATCCCTAGGCAACATTTATTCCCCCCTGTTCCTTATATTGACTGAAGGTAGTATTATCCACTAAGGCATGCAAGTTAGAAACTTGGGAATTATTTTGCACTTTTTCTATTTCTTGCAATATTTAATCAGTTATGTATACTTTCTGATGTGTATTTCTACCTTGTGTCTACTTTGAAATAGGCCTTCGTTGTCTCTCAAAAAGACTTAAAAGAGAGTGTTATTTTTGGTTTGTTTCTCAATCTAGGTTATATTTCCCCAGTACTTTAAGAAACTTGCTTCCAATTCTTGTCCCAAAATATGTTTGATTATTCTATTTCCTGATTCAAAGTAAATCAGTGACTTCTTATCCTCTATAAATCTCTGCATAATTTGAGCCAAATGCAGGGGCCTGTGGGAGCTGTCTCATACAGCTTGTAGGAGTCTATGATGAGCATCTCTTCCTGATTCTGTGCTCAGTGACATATGTTAGCAGCTTGAAATTGACCATGATGAGAATATTTGTACTGTATGTATTAGTCTGTTTTCATGCTGCTGATAAAGACATGCCCCAGACTTGGAAGAAAAAGAGGTTTAATTGGACTTACAGTTTCACATGGCTAGGAAGGCCTCAGAATCATGGTAGGAGGCAAAAGACACTTCTTACATGGAGGCGGCAAGATAAAATGAAGAAGATGCAAAAGCGGAAACCCCTGATAAAACCATCAGATCTCATGAGACTTACTCATTACACGAGAACAGTATGGGGGAACCGTCCCCGTGATTCAAACTATCTCCCACCAGGTCCCTCCCACAACACTTGGAATCTATGGGCGAACAACTCAACATGGGTAGAGACACAGAGCCAAACCATATCACAACATAAATTGACAAAACTTACAAATGAGGGCTTTCTGGGGAGCTGACTGTTAATTTACCAGCACACAGTTTGCACAAACTATTTTCCTGGGTTTTCCTTTCACTCTGCTCCTCCAGTGAAACCTTCCTTTATTCATTTCATTCTGTTCCAGTTCTTGGCCTTGTTCAGTCCATTTTGTCAGAAATGTCCTCCTCTACCCCAGGTTCTTACCTGTCTATGAAAACCTACTTATCTTTCAGACCCTACTCAAATCCTCATCCTATGATTGTTATTAGACAGCCCTCCTCAACCACCAACCGGAAATATATCTCTCTTTCCATACTCCCAGAGCCCTTGTTCCTCTAATATTACAACAAGAACTGTTGTCTTGCTCAATGCTTTACTGTGTACATGGCTGCTACTTTTACAAGTGAGTGAATATTTTACTTTACTCCACAGTACCCAACAAAATGCTTTGTACATTGAAAATGATCAATAATAATAATTGGATTAAAATTGACTGAAAAAAGCATGACTCCTAATCTTTTCATGATGCAAATACTAGAAATTTCCTAAACAACAAGGGAGAAAAAGTCATACATTGGTTGAAAACAAAACTGGTATAACTTTATTAAAACTGTGTACTGGTGATTTTCTTATGGATTCAAGTAGGATATTTCTTCAATATCCATGATGCAATATATTAAATATTTTCAGTGAAATTGCTAAAGAATTCTTGGCATCACAAACTATTTTTCATAAGCAATATTTTCAGGCTTATTAATACTCTTTTTCCATTTCAGTTATTGTTGAAATCTGCATAATATTTAAACAATTGACTGACCATTATTCATTTCTCTACTCATTATCTTTGTCAGTTAATCAATTAGCATGCTTATCTTTCATTGAAGTGACAGCTTCCAAAGTATAGAAAAATTCATTTATAAATGAGTTATCAATATATTGACCTTTGGATTCAACTAATTTACCCACTTGAGAGTATGGGCTATAAAATTTTTAATGGAAAATAACATTAATTACATTTTCTCATTTTAATATTAAAAGATGCTCATTAACTAAAAAGCACAAGATGCTGATAAGTGAACGGAAGCAACAATAGTGACCTACTATTTCATCTATCTAGAGATAAACATAATTGTTGTGTATCTTTTCCTTTTATTTATTTCCTATGTATTTTTTATATGTACTAATTCATTCAATCACTCATTCAAACATTTATTAATATTTATATGCCAAGAATATTTCTGAGCCTTAGAGACAGATGAGGGAACAAAACAGACAAAGCATCTGCACTAAATGGAACTTAAACTCTAGAGATGAATACACAGAGAAAATAAATGATGCATCTATTTTAAAATATTACATAGATTATAATGGATATGAAGAATGCTGATGTAAATAAATAAATAGTAGAGGTGTTATATTAAAGTTGTCAAGAAAGGCCTGTCTGAGAAGGTGATGTCAAAGTAGAAGTCTGAATAAAGAAAGGCAAAATGCCATGTGGATGTCTCAGGGAAGGAAATTACAGGCAGAAAGAACATCATGCAAACTCAAAAGGTAAAAATGAATTTGTTATTATTAATGAGCAGCAAAAATATCAAATTTGTTTTAAGTACAGTGAGTGAAGAAGTAAATAGTAAGAGAGGAAATCTAGAGAAAGCTTGGTCCCAGAATATGTCATTCCCTTGTATTAATCAGGGTTCTCCAAATAGACAGAATCAATAGGAAATAGAGATAGAAGTGGAGAGAGAGAGATTGAGAGAGAGAGAATTGATTATGAGGAATTGGCTCATGTGATTATAGAGGCTGAGACGTTTCATGCTCTGCCATCTGTAAGCTAGAGACTCCAGAATGTTGGTGGTATAATTAGGTCCAAATCTGAAGTCCTGAGAACAAGGGGGGGCAATAATATAATTCCCAGTATGAGGGCTGGAGAAGATGAGATATGATGTCCCAGATCAAGCGGTGAGTCAGGAAAAAAAGGAACAAATTACTCTTTTCTTCACCTTTTATTCTATTCAGGTCCTCAATGGATTAGATGTTACCCAACCATAATTGTGAGGAGGGCTATCTACTTTACTGAGTCCACTGATTCAAATACTAATCTCAGTTACAAACATTCTCACAGGCACATTCAGAAACACTGTTTAATCTTCTCATTCTGTGGCCCACTCAAGTTGTCACATAAAATTAACCATCACAGCCTTTATGCACATATACTTACAACCAAAACTATTGCCAAGGACGTTCCAAATTTCAGCTTGCTGCGTGAATCACAAGGACAGCTAGCCAGATGCACATGAACATTTGCCTGACACAGTGTCTCCACTAATGAAGTGACTTCAACTCCTGTGATTAGCCCCTGTAACCAATGTTCTTTTATCACAATACAACTTACATGTACTCCTACTTTTGACTTTAAAAGCTTCTTCTTGCCTCAACCTATTTTGATATGCCTGTGGTCCCCATAGCACATATTCCAAATTTTCAAATCCCCTGCACATTCCCAAGTAAACTCATTATCTATGGAGAATCTCTCTCTCTTTGTTATTTAGGTTGACAAATGTCAGGCGTTTCCAATTCACTCACAGTGGGCCACCTTGTGGTTCATGTTTCAGCAAACCAATGAAACAAATTGAGACTTTTCTAATTCCCTGAGCTGCAATGTTAAAGGCAGAATCTCTGATTAGTAAGCCCTTGTCAATAAACTTGGCCCGATCTAACTTCATGTTCCTTCCACATATCATCTAACATCTTTAATATCCACTCCCACATATGCTCTCTGGATTTTTGCCTGTATAAATTAGAAAACTCAAATAGTTATTTTGGAGTGTAGCACATCTCCTCATGAGTCACACTTTGTACCTCACTTTTAGGAACTGTTGGGACTTGAGTCTAGTTATAGTTTTAAAAGAAAGAGGGATGATGGGGATGGGTTATGAGGATGATCACCACTGTCTTGCATGGCTACTGCCTCAGGGGAGGACGTTAGAGTTTGCTCAGGCAATGTAGAGTTAATTCCCATAAATGGAAGTGGAAAGGCTGCTCAGACCATGGGTGAGGATGCCGCCACCACTAGTAATAGGGAGGCCACTTCCACCGGGGATGAGAAGACCACTTCCAAAAACAAAGAAAACGCATCAGAATTTAAGGGTTCAATATGCCCGGCTTCATCAATATCTTCCAATACATTCCAATCCTAACTTACAGAATTCCATTCTTTCCCAATCAATTTCCTCACTATAACTGTAGATACCCCTAAAGGCTGGAGGCTACACTTGGTTTTAATTCAGCCACTCACTGAACAAGGTTCAGTGTTTGATTTTCAAGAATTTCAGCTCTGCAACTACAGGGGGTTAGAGTTTCTTTCAGGGTATCCAGAGAAGACTTTAGGTCCTTTATGTGGCTCTTGAACTGAGAATTAAAATACCTGAGCTTATTCTTTTCTTTCTAGTGACATTAGGAGCAACCAACCAGTGGCATTATATTGGTTAGCTTTTCAACAATGTTTGAAGGTATTATATACAAAGTCACATAGCTCCTTACTTCTTATAAGTAGTTTATTAGAAGTATCCAGTATAAGTATTTTCCATGTCTCTATAAACAGTTTGTACCATGGGCTATCAGTGCTTTCTTCATTATTGAAAATAGAGTCATGAGCATCTTAAAATCTAGTCAGATTCACAAGCTAATTCCAGAAAACCCAGAACCAATTCAGAAAACTTACTCTTAAAATTATGCTCCTCTAGAAAAATTCTAGGTACCAAAATCTATGTTAGTCATTGTTCTCCAGAGAAAGAGATTTGAGATGAATGGCACTTGCTGGAAACAAAATTTGAGTTGTCAGTAGAAGGTTGTCATTTTGTCATAGATCTCAGTGACCTCACCTAGAAAGAGAGAGTAAACAGAAACAAGAAGTCCTGGGATGTGCCTTGGAGCACTCCAATAATTAGAGATTTAAAATAAGAAGAAGAATTTAAAAAAAAAAAAAAAAACAGACCAAGAAAATGGAAATGAGTTATGAGGAAAACAGGAGAGTAGATTTGATGTCCTAGAAGCCAATGAAGAAAATATTTTAACAAGGAAGCAATCAACTCTATCAAAAATATATGATGGATCAAAGAGTTAGATTGGCATTTAATTTGGCAATTGTATCAGTCATTGGTGAAATGACTTTTAGTGTTAGTGTCGATTTTGGCTTGTAATATTTAAATTTGATGTGAATAGGTACAATAAGTGGATATATTAGAGAGATGCGATTTTGCTAATTATTTTTATAGGGTTAAGCAGTCTATATTGCATGCTCTGTGAGTTAGAAAATATATTGATGTATAAATTTGAAAATATACATGCTCTTTAAGTTTGAAAGTCTATACTTCATGTTCTATACATTTGAGAACAGAGAAATTACTGAATTAATTCAACAAATATTTATTGGAATCACCTTTGTGCCATATACTCTATTGAGTTCTGGAGGTGGGGCAGAAAAACAAAAGTTTTAACTGCAAGGAGCTCATATTCTGATGGGGGGAGATAAACAATCAACAAAATTAGGTAAATTATACACTATGTCAGATGATGTCTTAGTCTGTTCAGGCTGTTAGACAAAAATTCCTTAATTTGGGTGACTTATAACCAACAAAAATTTATTTCTCACAGTTCTAAGAACTGGGAAACCCATGATCAAAGTGCCAGGATGAGTGCATTCTGGTGAAAGCCCTCTTCCAGGTTGCAGACTGCCAAATCCTTGCTGTGTCATCACATGGTGGAAAGAGTCGGGAAACTCTCTAGGTTCTCTTTTATAAGGGCACTAACTTAATTCACAAGGGCTCTGCCCTCGTGACCTAATCACCTCTCAAAGGCCCCACCTCCTAATACCATCACATTGGGGGTTAGGATTTCAACGTATGAATTTTGGGGAGACACACGCATTCAGATCATCCCATATGCCAATATGTGTTATAGAGAAAAATGAAATTGAAAAGGGACATAGTGTATGACAATGGTGGAGGAAAGGTTGCAATTTTAAATACAGTGGTCAAAGAAGACTTCTCTAATAAGGTGAATTTTGAGATGGGGCATGGAAGTAACGAGGTATCTGGGAAAATTTGCTGGCTGGAAGAGACAGGAAATGCTAAGGTCCTTAGGAGGGAACAATGGCATACATGTTCTACAGAATGTAAGAAGACCAATGTGGCTACAGCATAGTGAGAAAGACTTAGAATTGCAGTAGATGAAGTCAGAGAGGAAAAGAGGGGCAGAGGCAGAATTTAGGTCAGATCATGTAGAGCCTTTTAGAAAACTGTAGGACTTCCGCAGTTCAGGTCTAATAACAGTATTCTGTGAATGGGGACTGTCCAGAGAGCTGTAAGACAGGACAAACACGGCCTTCCCTTACTATCCAGTATAGGGAGAGGAATTAGGTCGAGAACCCATGAGGATACTAAAATCCATGAATGCTCCAGTCCAGACAATTTTCAACTTTGAATTGCAGAGTTTACATCATTTTAATTTTATGTAGTAGAACAAAATGGAAAATAAATAGCAACATAGTAGGTTTAAATGCAAATCTATTGACCTACTATCTTGCTATTTATTTTCTATTTGTCACATTTGCTCTTGGTTTCAGTTTTTCTCTTACCTTGCTTTCATTGAGTAAATTTTTATGATTCCATTTTCTTTCTAATGTTAGCTTGCAAGCTGTTATTCATTTATTTTTGGTTGCTTTAGGCTTACAAAATTACATTTTTAGTTCATTACTCTCTACCTTTAAATACTAGCATATTATGTAAAGTATAGTAAAAAAAACAAAAACAAAAACAAAAACCTGAAAATAGTATATTTTTATTTTCTACCTTTCTGTTTTTTGTTCTAGTGTTTGCTTCATTAAAATCCCCACAATGCATAATTACTGATTTTGCATTAAATGGTCAATTATCTTTGACATGGTTTTTAAAATGTGTAAAAAAGGTATTTTATATTTCCCACACATTTTGCATTTTAGGACTCTTTCTTTCTTTGTGTAGATGCAATTTTAATTTTGTATCAATTCTTCTTTAGTCTTCAGACTTCCTTTAAAATTTCTTCTAATACAAGTGTGCTGGTAATGTATTCTGTCACTGAAAATATAAACACAATGTAAATGTCTTCATTTCACTTTCACTTTTGATATTCTTGTTGGATAAAAAAAATACTATGTTGGTAGTTTTGTTTTGCTTTCAGCACTGAAAAGATGTATCCCTACCATCTCTTGTCTTTATAATTTCTAGTAAAAGTCCATTGTCATTCTTAACTGTGTCCCCTGTATGTCATGAGTCATTTAGTTCTGGCTGTTATTAAAAATTCTATTTATCACTGGTTTTAAGCAGTTTGATTAAGTGTCTTTGTTTGAATCATTACGCTTATTTTCCCTGGAGTCTGTTAAATTTCGATTTTTTTTTTTTTTGGCGGAGTCTCGCTCTGTTGCCCAGGCTAGAGTGCAACGGCACGATCTCGGCTCAATACAGCCTCTGCCTCCCGGGTTCAAGCAATTCTCCTGCCTCAGCTTCCAGAGGAGCTGGGATTACAGGCATGTGCCACCACACCTGGCTAATTTTTGTATTTTTAGTAGAGACAGGGTTCCGCTGTGTTGGCCAGGCTGGTCTTGAACTCCTGACCTCGTGATCCGCCTGACTCAGCTTCCCAATGTGCTGGGATTACAGGCATAAGCCACCGTGCCCGGCCTAAATTTCTAAAATTTGTGAGTTTATATATATGTTTTTTTAATCCAGAAAATTCCTAGCCATTATTGTAGCTTAATATTGTCCCATAGCTCACTCATGCTCTACTTATGTTCATGTTTCACTCTGTTTTTCTCTCTGTGCTTCAATTCAAATAATTTTTTCTATGTTTTAAAGTTTTCTGATTTTTTTCTGCAAAACCTAACTTGCTTGTGATAGCATCCAGTGTATTTTTCATTTCAGTTATTGCATTTTTTCTCTTTACAAGTTTCATCTAGCACTCTTTTATTTATTCTGTTTTTCTCCTCATCATGCTCATATATTTGTCTAGCTTATTAAACACATGAAAAGTATATATTCTATATAAGAATTTATAATTGCTTTAACATCCCTGGATGCTAGTTGAATCATCTCTGTTATTTCTGGATTTCTCTATTGATTGATATTTTTCTCCTTAATATAAATAATGGGTCATATTTTCCTGCTTCTTTGCATACCAGGGAGATTTACCTTTTGGGTAGTAGAATTTATTGTATCTACAAAATAGTGTTGGATTTTGCTCTGGCTTCCGGATGACTTACTTAGAATTAATTGAATTCTTTCAAGGCTTGATTCTATCTTCGTTAGATGTAGTTCATAGCAAAATAGGTCTAGAGCTAATCTAACCTCACTACTAATGTAATACCATTCTAAGGATTCAAAACTATGACAAAGGAATCTTTGTCCTCTGATTTGTGGAAGCAGGACCTACTTGTACATCTGTGTGGACTTTAGTAATTGGTTTGCCTGCTCCCTTTTGGTTGTTCTTTTCAGTATTTCAGGTAATTTTCAGGCACGAGTGCATAGATAAATACTCAGTCAAACATGTGAGGATTCCACTATGCATCTCTCCTGAGCTCTTTCACTCTCTCTGTGTACTTCCCTATTCTCCAGTAATCTGTGCTGCACATTTCTAACCCTTTCAAGTTTTCTTGCCAGGTTTCTATTTGCATCTCCTTAGTTCAGCAAGACTGCAGACCTTGAATGGGTTTCTCCTGCCTCAGATGTAGCCTAGAAACTGCTTACAGGAAATAAACTGATGAAATCATTAGTGCTTACATTGTTTGTTGTCCTTGTTTCAGAGTCTGCATTTCTGTATCATCTGTTTTCCAATGCCTGAAAACCTGATTAACGTTTTTCTGGTTTCCTCTTGCCTAAGGCAGGAGGACTAATCTGATTCTCGTTACTCTATCTTGACTGCCAATTATATTTTGAAAAGTTCTCTCTGCTATTTTGTTGAGGATACATTGAAGGGAAGAAAGTATGTAGCAGTGAGACCAATTAAGAAGCTATTATGCAAAATTCCAGGCTAGATATGATGATGGCTTGGATCTGGGTGGCAGCAATTGAGGTTGAGAGAGCTAATTATATTTTGGATATACTTTGAAGACAGAAAAAAACAGGATTTTATTACAGAATGAGTGCAAGTTGTTTGAGAGAGAAATCAAGAATAACTAAAATAAATTTTTAACATTTATCAATTTATTTCGTGGTCATTTATATATTTGTGTTTGCTCACTTTTATTTTCGTAGAAATTGTCCATTTGTTTGAAATGTTCAAGTTTACTCTAATAGAGTTACGTGTGCTTTTTACTTCTTCAGATCTCGAATTCTATAATTATTACCAATTTTTCATTTCTGAAAAGTTACATTTTTTCTCATACATAATCAACTAGAATTGACAGGGCTGTGGTGATTTTAACTCAAGTCTATCTCACAGTGTAAAAAAAGTAATTAGCTACAAGAGAATTAGAAGACAACATCATGATGCGAGAAACTATCATAGTTATATCGTCAATAAAATTATGTCTTGTAATTGTATAATTAATTCAAGAAACATTTCTGAGTTGACTCTGTATACAGAATTTTAGAAGAAAAATGGCATCAAAAACACAGTCTTACATGTGTACAACACTTTCTAGTTTATGCAGTGAACATTCACATTATTTTCTTTGTGTATCATAATTACATTATGATACAACATTTTCCTTGGTGTTTTACAAGGTATAAATTGAAGTTCAGAATGGAAAAGTTCTTTGTCTAATATATCTATTGAATGGTAAAGCCTGTATAGTACACACACACACACACACACACACACTAGATAGATAGATTATATATATTTATATTATATATAAAAATTTCTGTGGATACATAACAGTACAAATTTTTGAGGTAAATATTATGTTTTGATGCAAGCATACAATGTGTAATGATCAAATCATAATAATTGGGATATTCATTACTTGGGTAATGGAATATTAAATAGTAATTGAAATATCCACATGCATTTATTATTTTATTTGAAACATTCCAATTCCACTTTTCTAAATTATTTTGAAATATACACTGTTATTTTTAACTATAGTCCCCCTAATGTGCTACCAAATATGAGATCTTATTTATTCTATTGAACTATATTTTTGTACCCATTAGCCAATTCCTCTTTATCCTTTCCTGTTATCTACCTTTCCCAGGTTCTGGTAATCATCATTGTAATCCCTATCTCCATTAGATCAACCGTTTTATTTGAAACATGTAGGTGAGGACATGCAATATTTGTCTGTTTTTGCCTGCTTTATTTTTAACTTAATATAATGTCCTCCAGTTCCATCCATGTTGTTGCAAATGAGAAGATTTTATGTTTCATGGTTTAATAATATTTATTTGTGTATAGGTACTATATTTTTGAAAATCCATTCATCTGTTGATGTACACTTAAGTGGATTCCATAACTTGGTTATTGTGAATAGCACTGCAATAAACATGGAAGTACCCATATCTCCTTGATCTACTGATTTCCGTTCTTTTAAGTATATACTCAGCAGTGGGATTGCTGAATCATATGGTAGTTCTATTCTTAGTTTTTTGAGGACCACCATACTCTTCTCCATACTGGCTTATGAATTCACATTCCCATTAATAGTGTATAAGAGTTCCCTATTCTTCACGTTCTTGCTAGCAACCATTATTGCCTGTTTTTCTTTTTCTTTTCCTTTTTTTTGACATTGTTGTCTGCCTTTTAAACAGAAGTAAGATGACATATCGTTTTACTTTTGATTTTCATTTATCTGATGTGATTAGTGGTGTTCAACATTTTTTCCTACACCTCTTTGACATTTGCATGTCTTCTTTTAAGAAATGTCTATCCACATATTTTTCCCGTCTTTTAATTGGAATATATATATTTATATATGCGTATATATATATATATTTTGAAACAAAGTCTCACTCTGTCGCCCAGGCTGGAGTGCAGTGGCGTGATTTTGGCTCACTGCAACCTCCACTTCCTGGGTTCAATGAACAGAGCTTCCTGGGTTCTCATGCCTCAGCCATCTGAGTAGCTGAGATTACAAGGGAGTGCCACCACTCCTGGCTAATTTTTATATTTTTAGTGGAAGTGGGGTTTCCTCATGCTGGCCAGGCTGGTCTCAAACTCCTGGCCTCAAGTGATCTGCCAGCCTCAGCCTCCCACAGTGCTGGGATTACAGGCATATGCCACTGCACTCGGCCTGGATTGTCTTTTCACTTTTTAAATTATTTCCTTTTCTGTGCAGAATATTTTTAGTTTGATGTGATTTCATTTGTCAATTTTTGCTTCGGTTGTCTATGCTTTTCAGGTCTTACTCAAGAAATATTTGTCCATACTAATGTCCTGGAGAATTTCCTCAATGTTTTCTTCTAGTAGTTTCATATTTTCAGGTCTTACACTTAAGTGCTCAAGTAATTTTGATTTTGTTTTTATATGTGGTGAGAGATAGAGATCTAGTATTTTTCCTCTTCATATGGATATCCAGTTTTCCCAAAACCATTTATTGAAGAGACTGTTCTTTCTCCATTGTATGTTGTT
The DNA here is from genome assembly GCF_003255815.1 of Theropithecus gelada. Lineage (NCBI taxonomy): Eukaryota > Metazoa > Chordata > Mammalia > Primates > Cercopithecidae > Theropithecus > Theropithecus gelada. The sequence goes on along the minus strand of NC_037689.1, from coordinate 142,288,359 downwards.
GAGGCTAAAGTAACTCCATCTTGGAAACTATTCCACCATATTGACTTCTAGTTAACCCAGGTTGGAGAATGCCTTTGATGTTTCCACTTTATCTATTGTCCCTTTTGTAAGAGCATGTACTTAGTGTAACTCCTGCCCTTAGAGCAAATTAACCTTGATAAACTCCTACTTACTATAAACCCTGCCCTTAGGGCAAATTTCTACCCTTTCTCTCTGAAGCATGTGTAACCCTCCCTTATGGTATATCATCCCTGGGTCTGAGAGGTGATGATGTGGAGATGTACCTGTCTTGTAACCACTCAAGACTACACTTCTGTCCATAAGTTTTGCAATAAAATCAAATTATAATGACAAACTGAACTTTTCTACCTTGGTTTCTTGGCTCCTTCTGTGTTTGGGGATCATTTTATATATACGCACCTTTCACAGAATAAGTGTCTATCTCACCAGGAGCCTGAGAACCAAAGTGCAGACAAGTGGTAAGAAGCATCTGAGGGAAAAATCCTGGGGTGGCCCTCCTCATCTATGTGGTGTGGTGTTGTCCATTTGCAAGATGCCCGTGGACCACTGTGTGTATATGATGATGCCCTAAGAATGCCAGAGGGCCTAGAATGCTTGTTAGTGGAAAGCCACATGACCCACTGGGGTAAGGAAAACTGCTAGGCAGTGTCAACAGTGGGAAGGTTCCTGTTATGTGCTGTATAAATGGTCATGGAAGGACAATTAGCAGAAGAATGAGGGTAGGAAAGATAGATAAATAATTACAATTAAAAAATGATATGTGAACCTCCATGTCTATGTTAGTGTTGAGTTTGGTGTGGACAAGGTTGAAACTCATAAAGCACAATTGGAAAATGTAGCCTGTCTATTTGATTTGTGCCACTGGGAGGGAGGCAGGTGCACAGACAGAGGTGAGCCATCTTTGCTAAACCAGACTGGAATGCTAAGACTTAGAATTCAGTGGAAGCAACCGTTTAGTGAGACGAAGACAGAGATAATCTCAGAGGAGAAGAAAGATAACTCTCTTCCCCCCTTGAGGGCAAGACCACTCATGCAATGGAAAGCAAAGGCCCAACACATGCAACTGAGCAATAATGAACAGAGTTTCCAGGGAAACCTTAACTATCTGAGACTACACCTTGGCGGTATTATTAGACATGGCAAAAACCTGTAAACAGCTGCTGAAAGAAAGCTCACTACATTAATGTTAATTAATGCATCACCATTAATGTAGTACTGTGGCACACTGGTGGAGAAGGCTTCTCCCTAACAGGGAATTAAGTTAAAAAAAATGAGCAATGTAACTACTCATCCTGATTTAAGACAGCATTTGCACAATGCTAGAACTGTTGAGGGCAATTGTGGTCTTATGTCAATCTCTGGAGAAAGTGCAGAGCAATTTAAGAGAGTTGGGCTTGCACCAGACCATCTATTCACAATAATCTGCAGGACTGGATAAGGTGTGTTTACTGTGGGATGAAATATAACTTGTTAAAAAGTGCTTACCCCAACTCCCACCAGATTGACATGGTCCCCTCATCTCTCTCGGGCCTCCTTGTGGGATAAGATGTGTATGACGTGGGAGAAACTATAACTGATCTTGGAAAAATTGAAAACAGAAGGTCAACTGGTTACCAGGGAAAAAGACAAGAAATAAGATTCTAAGTTTGTTGGACTGAAAAAGAGAAGTCTAAAAGGCCCAGTTAAGGTTATCAGAAAACAAATATGGTATGATCTCATCTCAGCTTGGGTAGACAGAGAAAATATAGATTGGCAACCTAATGCCATTATTTGTGGACATTTGGAAAGATTTAACTCCTTCTCAGCAGCTTAGGACCATCCCCTGTGCCCTGTCAGAGGAGGAAGAAGAAGGAAAAGAAACCCCAGGTAAAAGAATTCCAGTCTCTGCATTCCAGGGGCAGACTCCTCTCAACCTAGAGACTACGGGTGTGGTCAAGTTTTCCTCCATGTGCGAGCCATAGGGGGTGACCAGAGGCCTCATATGGAGCTCACAAACCATTGGTGCCCCCCAAACAAGCAGAGAACCTTAACTTTAGTAACTTAATTTATGGAAATACAGAAAACCATTCTGGCAAGTGGACAGCTATAGATGATGATGGAGGATGAACAATCCGAGGGAAGCAAACTTCTCTCCCCCTTAGTATTGGGCAGAGTTCAGTACTTCCTTAGTTACTATCCTGTCTTTATTTCAACGATTCCAGAGAAGATCTTAGGTATGAATGTCCTTTTAGGATGTACTTTACAAACATCTGTGAGGAAATTTTACCTACAATTTAGGTAGTGAAAGATATTTAAAAAGGGAACGTAAAAAGGAAATCTGTATATTTCCTTCCCTCATGGCATGTTTCTAATGTGAAACAACACCATCTTTCTGGTAAGATGGAAGAAATTAGAGCCACTGTACAGGAGCTGGCCAAATCTAATATTATTCTACCACCCTAGAACCCATTTAGTAATTCCACATGACCAGCGGGGAAGGTTGATGGCACCTGGTACACAATGATAGACCTACCAGGAATTAAATAAGTTGGCTCCCAAGATATATGCTGCAGTTTCTATATAACTCAGCTGATAGGAAAACTAATACAAAGTATAGGCACTTAACATACTGCATTAGATCTAGTCAATGCCTTCTTCAGTATCCCTTTACATCCTGACTCACAGGATCAATTTGCTTTTACTTGGAACGACCAGCAATGGACATTCCAGTTGTTGCCCTGGGGAAATCTACATAGCCCCACTATTTGATATGGATTAATTCCTGGAGATTTAACTATATGTCTACCACCCCCTATTGTAAAATGGTTTCATTACATTGGTGATGTTATGCTGACCTCCAAAGACTTGTCATTGCTATGACAACACCTTGACTTATTGTGTACCTATCTCCAATCCAGAGGATGAGCCATCAATCCACAAAAGATACAAGGCCCAGGACCAGCTGTAAAGTTCCTAGGGGTCACTTGGTACTCAGATGGGTGGAGTTGAAGTAACCCTTGTGTATACAAGGCAGTAGCTGTACAACCACAGACAGGTACCATATGGTTTGAAACGGTAACACAGCAAAGCAGTCAATGGTCAGAACTCTGGGCTGCGGTTGATTTGTACCCAGGAGTTATGGCTTATAGGTCTCTGTACAGACAGTTGGGCTGTATTTAAGAGTCTTTCCACCTGGCTTGCCCAATGCGACCGAGATGACTGGTATGTCGTCAATAAATCCTTATGAGGAGCTGCTATGTGGAAAGATATTTGAGAAAGGCTACAAGAACCCACCAAGAGGCTAAATGTGTATTAGGTTTCAGCACGCTGGTCAGATTCACCTCTCAGTAACATGGAGGCAGATACTCTAGCAAATATTAGAATGCTGGCTGTCTTACAGCCATTTGAGCTAGCTAATTGGGTACATAAACATAAACACTGCAGTACACGAGTAGGCTGGCAAATAGCCAAAGGAGCAGATATGCCTCTCCACTATGTAGATTTAGTGTCACAAGCAACAGACTGCTCCCCTGCCACATCCCACATACACCTGGACAAATTCATAAGATGTCCAGCCATGTGAGAGGCTAGCAGATAGACCACATCAAACCCCTGCCAGTAACCTTGGGACGAAAGTGTGCACCAACATGTGTAGACATTGCCATGGGATTGTTACACACTTTTCTTTGCAAAAATGACAAACCAAACAGCCACCATTAAGTGCTTGGGGCAGCCCAGTGTCATGGATTAATACCCTCATTGCATTAATAGCAACTGGCGTGAGCATTTCACTGAACATAACGTACAAGATTGGGAACATGAAAGAGATATAGACTGGAGATTTTTCTTGTCATACAATCCCCAGAGTGGAAGGGTTGATTGGTAGGAAAAATGGCATTTTCAAGGAACAACTTTGAGCACTTTCACAATGCAATACCCTGCCTTGGTGGGTGAAGGTTTTCCTCAAGCTATTAGGAAACTTAATTCAGTTGAGATAAGTACAGGGCTGGCACCCTACCAAGGACTTGGGATGACTTTAAAGGAGCGCCCATTAACCATGGTTGTAAAGAAATTTCAGACCAGACATGGTAGCTTACGCCTGCAGTTCCAACACTTTGGAAGGTGAAAGCAGGCAGATCGCTTGAGCCCAAGAGTTCAAGACCAGCCTGGGCAACATGGTGAAAACCCATCTCTACAAAAAAAATACAAAAATGCATGTCTGTATTCCCAGCTATCCGGGAGGCTGAAGCGGGAGAATTGCTTGAGCCCAGAAAGTTGAGGCTGCAGTGAGCCAAGATCACACCACTCTACTCCAGCCAGTGACAAGGGAGACCCTGTCTCAAAAAATAATAATAATAAAATAAAATACAACACAATAGATAAATAAATTGAAAAGAAAAAAAGAAAGTTTGACCAGATGCATCTCTACCAGAGCTGATAAAGAGTGAAAGCAAATGTTGTTTAGGACTCCCCAAGATCTTGAGCTGGAGTAGGGGACATTTGAATGGGGGTTGAATTGGCATCTCCCCTTAGGTTGAATAAGATATTTCTTGCCAGGAAGCAAAACGTATCTATGTGACGTAGGTGTTATTGTCTGGATTATTGCTGCGGACTCTTCTACAAGTATTAAACAAACTGATGCCATCCACAACCTCATCAAATAAAGGCCCAGGGCATTGCAAAAAAGAAGGGCATGTGAGATTGTAAGAGCCATATTAGAGGGGTGGACTATGGAGGATAAGGTAACTCCGTCTTTGAAACTAATCTGCCATGTTAATTTCTAATTAACTCAGGTTACAGGAATGCCTATGAGATTTCCAGTTTATTTCGGGTTCCTTGTGTAAAGTAAGAATAGGTACTTACCATAAATCCTGCCCTTAGATCAAATTGACCTTGATCAGCTCATATTTACTGTAAAACCTGCCCTTTGGGCAAATTTCTGCCCATTCTCCTGAAGTACGTGTGCCTGTCCCTAGGGTATACAGTTACTGGGTCTAGGGGGTGATGGCATGGAGATCTACCTGTTGGGGGCAACCAAAGACCATATTTCTGTCCATAAGTTACCAAATAAAGCCACCTTATGACAAGCTGGACTTGTCCTCCTTTGTTTTTTCTCAGCTCTTCTGCATTTGGGGGTCATTTTATATATATGGCCCTTCACAAAACATACCTTCTTGGCACTTTTGTTGAAGATGAGTTGGCTGTAAATACATAGATTTATTTAAGGTTCTCTGTTCTCTATTTCATCAGAATATGTGTCTGTTTTTATGCCAGTGCAATGCTGTATTGGTTACTAGACCTTTGTAGTATAATTTGAAGTCAGGTAATACATACAGTGCCTTCAGTTTTGTTCTTTTGTTCAAGATTGATTTAGTAATTCTAGGTCTTTTGTGATTCCATATACATTTTATAATTGTTTATATTTCTGTGAAGAATGTCATCTTTTTTTAATTTACACATTTTTCTTACGGTGGATACATAGTAGGTGTATAAATATATAGGGTATATAAGATATTTTGAAACAAGCATATAATGAATAATTACATCAGAGAAAATTGGGTATTAATCACTTCAAACATTTATGTGTGTTACAAACAATCCAGTTATACCATTTTAGTTACTTTAATATGTGAAATTAAATTATTATTGACCACAGTAACCCTGTTGTACTCTAAAATATTAGATCTTATTCATTCTATTTTTTGTACTCATTAAACATCTCCACTCCCCTCTGCTCAGCCATGATCCCCCACACCCGATAGCCTTCCCTGACTCTGGTAACCATCATTCTACCTTCGTCTCCATTAGTTCAATTGTGTTATGTTTTAGCTCCTAAAAATAACTGAAAACATGCAAAGTTTATTGCTTTCTGATTTATTTCACTAAACAATAACCTCCAATTTCATCCATGTCGTTGCAAATGACAGGATCTCGTTCTTCTTTATGACTGAATAGTACTCCATCTGTTGATAGACACTTGGGATGATTCCAAATCTTTGCTATTGTGAATAGTGCTACCATAAACATGGGAATGCAGATATCTCTTCCATACACTGATTTCCTTTATTTTAAATATAGACCTAGGAATGGGATTGCTGGATTATATGGTAGCTCTAGTTTAGATTTTTGAAAAACCTTCAAAGCTGTTCTCCATTGTGGTTGTATTAATTTACGTTCTCACCAGCATTGTACAAAATTTCTTTTTCTCCATATCCTGACCGACATTTGTTGTCACCTGTCTTTTGATAAAAGTCATTTATACTGAGGTAAGAAGACACCACACTGTACTTTTGATTTGCATTTCTCTGATGATCAGTAATGTTCACCACTTTTGTGTACCTGTTTGCCATTTGTATGTCTTCTTTAAAGAAATGTCTATTCAGATTTTTCCCATTTTTAATTCAGATTATTATATTTTTTTCCCCTTGAGTTGTATGAGTTCCTTATATAGTCTAGTTATTAACTCCTTGTCAGGTAGTTATTTCACAGATACTTTCTCTTGTGGATTGTCTCTTAAAATTATTGTTCCCTTTGCTGTGCATAAGCTTTTTAACTTGATGTAATATTATTTGTCTATTTTTGCTTTGGTTGCCTGTGCTTGTAGGGTATCATTCAGGAAATTTTTGTGTAGATCAATGTCCTGGAGAATTTCCCCAATGTTCTCTTTTGGTAGCTTCATAGGTTAAGGTGTTAGATTTAATTATTTAATCCATTTTGATTTGATTATTTTTCTTTCTTTTGCCCATTTTGTTTGATTTTTTTTTTTTTTTTTTTTACATAGTGAGAGTTAGGGAGGGGTCTAGTTTCATTCTTCTATATATCTATATCCAGTTTGCCTACCACCATTTATTGAAGTGACTGTCCTTTTCCCAATGTCTGTTCTTAAAACCTTTGTCAAAAATGAGTTCACTGTATATGTATAGATTTGTTTCTGGGTTTTTCACTCTGTTCCACTGGCATATGTGTTTCTTTTTATTCCAGTATCATGCTGTTTTGATTACTATTGCTCTATAGTATAATTTAAAGGTATGTAATATGATTCCTCCAGTTTTGTTCTTATCGTTCAGAATAGCTTTGGCTACTCTGGGTCTTTTGTGGTTCCACGTAAATTTTAGCATTGCATTTTCTATTTCTGTGAAAAGCATCATTGGTATTTTGATAAGGATTGCATTGAATTCATAGATTGCCTTGGGTAGTATGGACAATTTAACAATATTGATTCTTCCAATCCATAAACATGGAATATCTTTCCAGTTTTTTGTGTCCTCATAATTTCTTTCATCAATATTTTATAGTTTTTATTGCAGAGAGTTTTTATTTCTTTGGTTAAGTTTATCCCTAGATATTCAATTTTACTTGAAGCTATTGTAAATGAGATGACTTTTTTATTGTATTTCAAGTTTTTCACTGTTGGCATGCTACTGATTATTGTCTTGATTTTGTGTCTTCCAAATTTACTGAATTTGTTTATCAGTTCTAATATGTTTCTGGTGGAATCTTTTGTTTTTTTCAAATATAAGATTATATTATCTGCAAACAAAAATAATTTCACTTATTCTATTTGAATGCAGATGTCCTTTTTATCTGTCTCTTATCTGATTTCTCTAACTAGGACTTCCTGTACTATGTTGTTGAATAACAGTGGTGAAAGTGGGTATCCTTGTCATATTCCAGATCTAAGAGGAAAAGCTTTCAGATTTTCGTCATTCAGCATGATCCTAGCTGTTGGTCTGCATAAATGACTTTTATTATGGTGATGCATGTTTTTTATATATCTGTTTTTTAGGATTTTTGTTAAATTTTACCAAATCCTTTTTCAGCGTCAATTAAAATGACTATACAATTTTTTTCCTTCATCCTGTTGAAATGATGTATCACATGGTTTGATTAGTGTATGCAGAAATATTCTTGCATCCCTTCAATGAATCCAACTTAGTCATAATGAATAATTTTTTAAGTGTTTTTGAATTTGGTTTGTTAGTATTTTATTGATGATTTTTGCATAAATGCCCATCAGGGACGTTTGATTTGTTTTGTTTTGTCTTTGTCTGGTTTTGGTATCAGGGTAATAATAACCTCATAGAATGAATTTGAAAGCATTTTCTCCTCCTCTATGTTTCAGAATAGTTAGAGTAGGATTGGTATTAGTTTTTCTTTAAATGTTTAGTAAAATTCAGCAGTGAAGCCATTTGATCCTGGACTTTTTTGGCTGGGAGACTTTTTTATTATGGCTTTAATTTTGTTACTAGTTATTGGTCTGCTCGGGTTTTGGATTTCTTTATGTTTCAATCTTGGTAGGTTGGATGTGTCTAGGAATTTTTCAACTTCTGATAAGTTTTCCAATTTATTGGCATATAGTTGCTCAATATAATCTCTAGTAATACTTTGCTTTTCTGCAGTACTGGTTGTAATCTATTTTTTTTTTTTATCTCTGACTGTATTTATTTCAGTCTTCCGTCACGTTTTTTCATCAGTCTGTCTAAACATTTGTCAATTTTGTTTGCATTTTCAAAAACCAATTTTTTACTTTGTTGGTGTTTTGTATTGTTTTCTTTGTTTCAATTTATTTATGCTATGATCCTTAATACTACTTTTCTTCTACTAACTTTGCATTGGGTTTGTTCTTGCCATTCTATTTCTTTATGATGCATTGTACAGTTTTTTGAGTTGTTTTTTTTTTTTTTTTTTTTCTGATATAGGCCCTTCCTGCTATAAACTTTCCTCTTAGTACTGCTTTTGCTCTATCACATAGGTTTTGGTATATTGTATTTCCATTATTATTTGCTTCAAATTTTTTTTTTCCATTTTTTTCTTAATTTCTTCATTTACCCACTGGTCATTCAGGATTATACTGTTTAATTTCCACATAGTTGTATATTTTCAAATTTCCTCCTGTTATTGACTTACAGTTTATTTGTGGTCAGAGAAGATACTTGATATTATTTCATTTCTTTGAATGTTTTAAGATTTGTTTTATTGCCTAGCATATGGTTTATCCTTGAGATTAATTTATGTGCTGAAGAAAAAAGGTGTATTCTGTAGCCATGCAATCATTAGATTAAATGTTCTGTAAATATTTATTAGGTCTATTTGATCTATACTGAAGATTATGTTCAATGTTTCTTTGTTCATTTTCTGTCTGGAAGATTTGTCCAATCCTGAAAGTGGGGCATTGAAGTCTCCAGCTATTATTATATTAGGGTCTATCTTTCTCTTCAGCTATAAAAATGTTTGCTTTATGTACCTGAGAGGTCTATTATTGGGTGCATATATATTTACAATTGTTGTATCCTCCTACTGAATTGACTCCTTTACCATTATATGATGGTCTTTGTTTCTTTTTACCAATTGTTTTCTTGAAATCTATTTCGTCTGATGTAAGTGTATCTACTCCTGCTCTTTTTTGGTCTCCATAGGCATAGAATATTTTCTTTCATTCCCTTCATTTTCAGCCTATGTGTGTCTTTGTAAAGTGTGTTTTTTATAAGGAACAGAATATTGGGCCCTTTTTTTTTTCTTAATCCACCCAGCCACTGTAGTTCTTTTGATAGGAGAGGCTTTCCATTTACACTTAATATTATTATGGATAAGTAAGGACTTACTTCTGTCAGTTTGTTATTTGTTTTCTGGTTGTTTTCAGATCCTATCTTCCTTCCTTCCTTCATTTTTATTTTTCTTCCTTCCTATCTAGCTCTTAGTAGAGATAATTCTCTTTGGTTGCATTTTAAATTTCTTGCTTTATATGTTTTGTGTTACCATTTTATTTTTTTAATTTGAGGTTACTATGAGTCTTGCAAATAATATCTTATAACCCATTATTTTAAATTCATGGCAACTTAACACTGATTGCATAAACAAACAAACAAACAATTAATGAGAAAACTAATTTTAAAAAATCATATACTTTAGTTTTGTTCCTCTATTTTTTTACTTTCTGTTGTTTCTATTTATTTTACTGAATATGTTTAGAAATTTTGCAGTTATTGTTTTTGATGAATTCATGTTTTAGACCTTCTACTCCAGATATGAGTAGTTTACATACCACAAACACAGCGTTATAATGTTTTGTATTTTTATGTTCTTACCAGTGAGTTTTGTACCTTTAGATAATTTTTATTGCGCATTAACGTCATTTTCTTTAAAGTTGAAGAACCTCCTTTAGCATATCTTATAGGATAGGTCTTGTGTTGATGAAATTCCTCAGCTTTTGTTTGTCTGGAAAAGTATTTATTTATCCTTTATGTTTGCAGGATATTTTTGCCAGATATACTATTCCAGTGTAAAAAGCTTTTCTTTCAACATTTTAAGTATGTCATGCCACTGTCTCCTGGACTGTAAAGTTTTCAGTAAAAAGTCTGCTGCCAGACATATTAGAGCACCAATGTATGTTACTTTTTTTTTTTTATTGTACTGCTTTTAGGATTCTTCCTTTATGTTTGCCCTTTAGGAATTTCATTATTAAATGTCTTGAGGTAGGCTTCTTTGGGTTAAATGTGCTTGGTATTCTATAATCTTCTTTTACTTGAGTGTTAGTATCTTTCTCTAGTTTGGGGTAGTTTTCTGTTATTATCTCTTTGTATAAATTTTATTTCCTTCTCTCTCTTTCTCTACTTCCTCTTTAAGGCCATCATCTCTTAGATTTGCCCTTTTGAGGCAGGTTTCTAGATCTTGTAGGTGTGCTTAATTCATTTTTGTTTTCCTTTTTCCCTTTGACTGTGTATTTTCAAATGGCCTGTCTTCAAGCTCACTCAGTAATTCTTTCTTCTGTTTGATAAGTTCTGCTATTAAGAGACTCTGATGCATCCTGTAGTATGTCAGTTACATTTTTTAACTCTAGAATTTTTGGTTATTTAAAAAAAAATTGCAATGTTGTTTTTAAATTTATCTAATAGGATTCTGAATTCCTTCTCTGTATTATCTTGAATTTTATTGAGTTTTCACAAAGCAGCTATTTTGAATTCTGTCTGAAAGTTCATATATCCCTGCCTCTCCAGGATCAGTCCATGGTGCTTTTTTTGTTGTTCATTTGATGAGGTCACATTTTCCTGCATGGTATTGATGCTTGTGGCTATTCCTTGATATCTGGGCACTGAAGAATTAGGTATTCATTGTAGTCTTCATAGTCTGGGTTTATTTGTAGCTGTCCTTCTTGGGAGTGCTTTCCAGGTATTTGAAAGGATTTGAATGCTGTGATCTAAGCTGCTTCTGCTTTAGGGGCCACCTCAAGCCCAGTAACATTGTGGCACTTGCAGACTTGTAGAGATACCACTTGTTTGTACCCATTATTGTGGGGAAGTTTTTCCAAGTATTTGAAGAGTCTTGGGTATTGCAGTCTAAGTTTTTAGTTACTGCAGCTGAATCTGCACAAGTGGGCACCCCAAGTTTAGTAATGTTGTGGATCTTGAAGAGTTATAGAGGTACCACCTTGGTGGCCTTGGGATAAGATCCAGAAGAATTCTCTGGATCACCAATTTGATACCTTTCTTCACTTCCTTTACTTTCTTCCAAACAAATCGAGTCTCTCTCTTTGTGCTGAGCAACCTGGAGCTTGGTGAGGGTTGACACAAGCACCCCTGTTGCTACCTCCACTGAGTCTGCTGGGTTGGAGCTGAATCCAGCACAACACTGCATCTTGCCCAAGGCCTGGTGTAACTACTACCTGGCTACCATCTATGTTTGCTCAAGGCCCTAGTGCTCCACAATCAGCAGGTGGTGATGCTAGCCAGTATTGTGTCCCTCCTTTCAGGTTGGCAAGTTCTCTGTAGCACTGAGCAGCTCTTAGATGCTATCTGGGAGCCAGGGCCTGGGATCACAAACCTTAGGAAACTACCATTTGGTCTATTCTACTGTGACTGATCAGGCACCCAACCCACAAGACAAATTATTTTTCATTCTTTCCTCCCATTTCCAAAAGCAGAGTGGTCTCTCCGCATGGCCACTGACACCATGGGTCCACAGAGAGTACAGCCAGGCTACCAATCATGTTCACTCATGATAAAGGGCTCTTAAGTCTACTTGTAAAAGCTGTCAAGCTTGGGATTCACCTTTCAGGGAAGTGTCCTCCCCTCTGGCCCAGGAAAGGTCCAGAAATGCCATCTGATAGTTTCAATATTTGTCCCCACCTAAATCTCATGTTGAATTGTAATCCCCAGTATTGGAGGTGAGATCTGTTGGGAGGTTTTAGGTCATAGAAACAGATCCCTCATAAATGGCTTGTCACCATCCCCTTGGTGATAAGTGAGCTCTCACTCTGAGTTCACACAAGATCTGGTTGTTTAAAAGTGTATGGCAGTTCCCCTCCTCTTGCTCCTGAATTCAACATGTGACATACCTGCTCACACTTTCACTTTCGCTATGATCTTAAGATTCCCAAGACCTTCCTAGGAGCCAAGAAGATGCTAGCACCATGCTTTCTGTAAAGCCTGCAAACCATTAGCCAATTAAACTTTTTTTTTTTTTTTTAATTACCCAGTCTCATGTATTTATTTATGGATATTCAAGAATGGCCTAATAGAGAAAATTGGTCCAGAGGTGTGGGGCTTTGCTATAAAGATACCTTAAAATGTGGAAGCAACTTTGGAACAGGATAATGAGCAGAACTTGGAAGAGTTTGGGGGGCTCACAAGAGAACAGGAAGATGAAGGAAAGATTTAAACTTTTTAGAGAATGTTTGAATGGCTGTAACCAAAATGCTGATAGTAATATTGACAGTGAAGTCAAGGCTGAGAAGGTGTTAGATGGAAATGAGGAACTTATTGGAAACTAAAGCAAAGGTCACACATGTTATGCCTTAGCAAAGAAATTACCTTCATTCGTTTTAAGCCCTAGGGATCCATTGAAGTTTGAGATTGAGAGTGATTTCCTAAGGTATCTGACAGAATGTATTTCTAAGCAGCATTTAAGATGTGTCTTGGCTGCTTCTAACAATCTATGCTCAGATGTGAGAGCAAAGAAATATGTGTCCTAAAGTTGCAATTTATGTGTAAAAGGAAAGCAGTGTGTAAAAGTTGGGAAAATTTGTAGATTTGCCATGTGACACAAAAAGAAAAAAAAAAAAAAAAGCTTTTTTGGAAAAGGAATTCCAGCAGGATGCAGAGTAACCACTTGCTAGAGACATTTGCATAACTAAAAAGGACCAAAGCACTAATAGACAAGACAATAGGGAAAAGGCCTCAAAAGAATTTCAGAGACCTTTGTGGCAGCCCCTCCCAAAACAGGCCCAGAGACCTGGAAGGAAAGAATAATTTCAGGGACAGGCCTAGGGCCCTGCTGCCCTATGCAGCCTTGGGACACTGTTCCCTGCACCCCAACTTCTATGGCTCCAGTCTCATCTCAAAGGTCCCCAGATACAGCTCATACTACTACTTCAGAGGGTTTGAACCATAAGCCTTGGAGGCTTCCATGCAGTCTTAAGCATGCAGGTGCACAGAATGCAAAAATGAAGGAGGCTTTGGAGGCTCTGCCTAGATTTCAGAGAATATATGGAAACATCTGAGTGTCCCGACAGAAGCCTGCTGCAAGGGTGGAGCCCTCACAGATAACCTCTACTAGATCAGTGTAAAGGGGAAATGCAGGGTTGGAGGCCCCACACATAGTCCTCACTTGGGCACTGTCTAGTAGAGCTATGAGAAGGGGTCCATTATTCCTCTGACCCAAGAATGGTAGATCCACCAGTAGCTTGCACCCTGCTCCTGGAAAAGCAACAGGCATTCAACTCCAGCCTGTGAGAGCAGTCTTAGGGATAAACCCTGCAAAGCCACAGGGGTGAAGCTGACAAAGGACTTGAGAACCCACCCCTTGCTCCCGTGTGCCCTGTATGTGTTACATGGATTCAAATATTACTTTGAAACTTTAAGGTTTAATGACTGTTGTGCTGTGCATCAGACTTGTATGGGGACTGTAACCTCTTTCTTTTGGCTAATTTCTCCTTTTGGAATGGCAATATTTACACAATACCTATACTCTTATTGTATCATGAAAGTACATAACCTTAAAAAAAAAATTTGTAGACTCATATGTGGAAGAGATTTGCCTTGTCTCAGATGAGACTTTGAACTTTTGAGTTAATGCTGTCATGAGTTAAATCTCTGGGGAACTGTTGGGAAGACATGATTGTATTTTGCAAAGTGAGAAGAACATGAGAGTTGGGAGGAGCCAGGGATGGAATGATATAGTTTGCATATTTGTCCCCACCCAAATCTCAAGTTAAATTGTAATTCCCAGTATTGGAGGTGGAGCCTGGTGGAAGGTATTTGGATCATTGGGGCAGATTCTTCATGAATGACTTGACACCATCTTTTTGGTGATGAATAATCTCTCTCTCTTACTTCACACAGAATCTTGTTGTTTAAAAATGTGTGTGGCACCTCCCCTGCTATTGCTCCTGCTTTAGTTATGTTATGTGCTTGCTCCCCCTTCATTTTCTGCCATGATTATTAGCTTCCTGAAACCTCCATAGAAACCAAGCAGATGCCAGGACCATGCTTTGTGTAAATCCTACAGAACTGTGAGCCAATTCAACCTCTTTTTTAAATAAATTACCCAGTCTCACATGTTTCTTTATATCAATGAAAGAATGGTATAATACACTATTCAAGAGCCAAGGCCTGGAATTGAAGACCCTGAGAACCTGCTTGGTGTTCTACTCCATTATGGTGGATCTGGTACTAAAGGTGCAGGACAGTCACTTTTACTATTTCTTCTGCTTTTCTCAAGCAGAATAAGTCTCTTCCTGCAGCTATCACGGCTGAAATGTGATGGGTACCCCCTGAAGCCCACACATCTCAGAGTCTTACTTAATACCCACAGCATATACTACCTGGCTGTTGTTGCTGATTACTCAGGACCTAATGACTCTTTAATCAGTAGGTGATAAATCCTGCCAGGACTGAGTCCTACTTGTCAAGGAAGAAGGTCCTCTTCTTGCTCAGGGTATGTCTAGAAATATTCTCTGGGAGGTAGATCATAGAAGGGGGACCCATGATTCTGCCCAGTGCCCTATCCTAGTTGCTCAGCCGGTATTTGGATCATTGGAACAGATCCTTCTGATGTACTTTTTAGTTTGCCAATTGAATTTTTCAGCTCCAGACTTCCTGTTTGATGTTTTATATTATCTCAATTTAAAAAATTACCTGTTGGAATTATGAATTCTCTTTCTGTGTTATTTTGGCTTGTTGAGCTTATCAAAACAGCTATTTTGAATTCTCCATCTTCAGTCAAATATTTCTGTCATTCCAGGATTTGTCACTGGTGCCTTCTTTAGTCTGTTTGGTGAGGTCATGTTTTCTTGGGTGTTCTTGATGCTTCTAGATCTTTGTTTATGTCTGTGTTTTAACAAGTTAGGTATTTTTTCTCATCTACGGAGTTTGGGCTGGTTTGTACCCACCTTTCTTGAGATCGCTTTCCAAGAATTTAAAGGGAATTGAGTATCATGACCTAAGCCTATGGTTACTGCAGCCACTTTAGCACTAGGGGGTGCCCTGAGCCCAGTAACTCTGCAACACTTGCAGACTCCTAGATACACAGCCTTGGTGGACTTGAGGAAAATAAGGAAGACTTCTCTGGGTTTTCAGGTGAAGTCTCTCACTCTCTTTCCTCACTCTCTCCCATGCAAAGGAGTCTCTGTGATGAGCTACCTGGAGTTTGGGAAAAGGGGATGTGAGCACTTTTGTGGCCCTAAAACATGGCACCTTAATGGGTCCCACCAGCAGTCCTTAACTTTCTAGGCCAGCACAGTACTGGGGCTCACCCAAGCCCTGTGGTCTCTACTCTCTGGCTGTCCCTGATTATGCAAGGGCCAAGGTCTCTTTACTCAGCAGGTCATGAATACTGCTGGCACTGGGTCTGTTCCACCAAGGTAGCAAATCACCTTCTGGCACAGGGTAAGTACAAAACACCATCCAGGAGCAAAGGCCTAGAATTAGGGGCAAGAAGAATCTGCCTGGTGTTTTACTTTACTGTGGCTGAACTTAACACCCAAGTTACAAGACAAAGTCCTCTGTAATCGTCCCTCTCTTTTCCCCAGGTGGAAAGAGTCTCTCCCTGATTGCACTGCCTGGAGTTAGGGGGAAAGTGATGCAGGCATTGCTGTAGCTACCACAGTTGATGTTGTACTGGGCCACACACCAAGCCCATTGACTCTAAGACCAGTGCAGCACCAAGGCTTGCCCAAGGACTGTAATCTTTGTGGCCTGACTGCAACTCAAATTTATTCAAGACTTCAGGCCACTTAAGTTAGCTCGTGGTGAACACTTCTGGGACTGGGGTTTCTCCTACTGGGGCAAAGGATTCCTCTTTGGCCCTGGTCTGGTATAAATGCTCTCTGTGGGTGCCCGCAGAATTCTGCCGTGATGTGTTCCAGCGTGACGTAGTAACACTGAGTTCCCATATAAATTTCCACACTCACTTTGCTCTCCCTCCCCCAAGCATACAAATTCTTTCTTCAGACTGAACTTCCTAGGGTTGCAGGATGGATGATGTAGGCAATTCAAGACCATCCTTCCTACCATCTTCAATGTCTTTTTAAAATTGTGTTGTTAAAACAAAGTACTGTGTTTGTTTGCCTGATTTCTTGGTTCTTATGGTGATGCTTTCTTGCTGAATAGTTGTTCAATTTGGTGTTCCTGTGGGGCCATGTTTACTGGAGGGTTCTAGCGAACCATGTTGTTCCACCTCCCCTCTCAAGCCTATATACATTTTCCCCTATAACATTCTGTGTTCTGTATAAGGGAGTATGTGAATGATCATATTTATGAGTGTGTGTGTGTGTGCGCGCACGTGTAGATGTTTGCAGTACTTATAGTTTTCTTGTGTTTTTTGCCTGTAAGATATGGATTGTTATTATGGTTTACAGAACACTAATAAGGGTGAGAATAAAAGGTATTTGATGCTGTATAAAATAATTTTCTTCTAAAATGTCAATACCGTTTTTATTTGTTTTAAAAAGCTTACTTATTATAAAAAGCATTTTAATGATAAATTTCTAATTAGGTATAGTGAAGCTGTTTGATGTGGGTGGAATAATTTGAAATAATGATTTGTCTCATTGTCTATTGTATAATTCTGTTTTGTATGTGTGAATATCTCTGTGGAACTTAATGGGGGTATTTGTGAGTGACATGAAAATAACACACATTATTTGAAGCATATTAGAATAAAAGAGAATTCTGATGACAGACGATATATTAAAAAAGAAAGTGAGAGGAGGAAAGACCTGTTTGATTTTTATCAGGTCCCTATATACATTTCTTCTTACCAAGTATTGGAAAAGAAAGATTTTCATGCCCACCTGAGTCTAATAAATCCACAGACATGCTGATGATTCAAAATTCAAAATACTCTTTTGGAAAAAGTATCTTTAAAAATAACAACATTTTTGTATCATGAGGCACGGTGTGTTTTCCATGCTTATATTTGAGTTATTACAATTCAGGATTTTTACATATGACTAATTCAGTAGCAATTTTATTTTATGAGAAATATGTTATATTCTAGAGATACTTTTTCCTATTCAGCCATCTTATAAAACTTTTTATGCTATCATAAGTTATCAAACAATAAAATCATTTTATTGAATTTGAGAACAGACACATAACATACTGGAATTTGTGAGTCAGAGAATATGATTTGTTGAGAACAAAGTATGTTACAAAAATTCTCATGTATTCTGTTTGCCAATCTGAAGCTACTTCCAAAAGTAAGACTCAAGGCCTTCATTTCATATTGTGCTATGTAACATCTGGATTATGTTTAATTACATGAGGAGAGCAAAGCAATCTAAAATTCTTTATATTCTATACAGAGACATATGTTATGTCCTTTTAATTGAAAATCTTTATCTGCTTTGTTTATAACATTCCAGGATAATAAACAAGTCCCGCTCACTTACACATTAAGTGGCTGGAGGCTAGTATATTATGTGAACCTGCCAGGAGATGTTGATATACCTGATGATGGCCATCTTGCCACATTAACTATTTTAACTGAGATTATTCCTTTTCATTAAATCAATAATAGGGAATAGTCTGCCTCACTAGCACCATTTCACAGCCGGAATGATGATGCTGAGTGATAGTTCTCAGAAACATTTGGTTAGGCTAATTTCTATTATAAACAGATTCCCGGAAACACACACACACACATACACACACACACACACACACTCTCTCTCTCTGTCTCTCTCTTTCTCTCTCTCTCTCTCTCTTTTCTTTTTAAATTCGCATTTGTTTAGTGCTGCCTGTACTCTTTGCCAATAATTCTACCAGCTGGCCTGTGGGAGATGTTTGCAAAAATGTTTGAATTTCCCTTCTTTCTCCTCTAAACCTTTGTTTCACCACAATAATGAAGGGGACAAATGTTCACATTTTCCAAAGGTTTATCATTTGCAAGAAAAACACAAAAGCTGAAGTAAAATGAGTGTTCACTTGCTGGGAGACAGCCAAGTACAAACAGATGTTTAGCTTTTGTGGATTAACTTTTCAGTTTCTGAGTTTGACTGTAGAAGAACACTTTGTGCTTTCAGAGATGGACTGATTCCTAGTATCAGCATTCTACCTCATAAAAGATATAATTTCCCAGCCATATCTTGGCCTATCCAAATGGTAGTGAACTTCTTTTCGTTTCAGTGTCTAAAAGCAAAATTGTGTATCCTCCCAGGTGATTATAGTGAAATCAGGCTTAGACAGAAGGCCTGGATCCTGCTTCTTTGCAACTAATCCCTCCTGTAAGCCTAGGGAATTATATCCCCTCTCTAGGTATTGATTTCCTGTGTGATTAGAATACCTTCTAAGATAATATAAGTCCAAATTCTCCTAATTATGTTAATTCTCATGGGGAAAATATTGACGGTTGAAAGTTTATTGGAAATAAACTCTTAATAGATGAAATCACCTTTATTCTTGTTATCTATTTCTATTATAAACAGATTCCCGGAATCAATCTCTCTCTCTCTCTCTCTCTCTCTCTCTCTCTCGCTCTTTTTTTTAAATCTGGACGACTTAATTTATACACTGTGCAGAGATTTTCAAAAGAGTCCCCCGTCCAAAAAAAAAAAAAAAAGCCAATGGGAAAAAGAGGCAGCTAGATACTATGATCAGGCTCTGGAACCAGACTGCTTGTGTGAAAATCTATTTCTTCTTACCAGCTGCATGACCTTGGGAAAATCACTTAAATTGTTCAGAAACTTGAGAAGCCTCAGTTTATTCATCTGTAAAATGGATATGGTGATAGTGCCTACCACATAAAATTGTTGTGAAGATTAAATGAGTTAATACATAATACAAAGTGTAAGTCCTTAGAAAAGATAACTATAATTTCTCCATAACATTATTTGACAAATCAAGAAATTAGAAAGCATACAGAGATTTATGAGATAAAGGTAGTCTCCGAGATAAAGAAATGCAATCATGTCGGATACACTCTCATTGAACTTTAGTGTCTTTGAGCTATGATCTAATACTACCACCACTATTTTCTCACAGTATACAATACAGGATACATTTCTTCTGGGCCTACGATGTGTCAGGCTCTGATTCACACGATGACATGTGCTCTCTGTAAGAGGGGAAATTGAAAATACTGATATTGTACCATGGACTCAAATAGTTTGCTATGGTGCCTACAGTAGTTCAACATGCAACCCGGTTGTATTTATTAAATTTTTGACTATTAACTAATCTTCATTTAACATCAAATACAACAATATTATTGAATATATTTAATTAACAGGGAAATTGGGAAAGCTGAATGATACGGTTTGAATCTGTGTCCCCATCCAAATCTCATATTGAATTGTAATCCCCAGTGTTGGAGGCAGGGCCTGGTGGGAGGTGACCGGATCATGGGGGTTGATGCTTTGTGAATGGTTTAGCACCATCACCTTGGTCTGTATTCATGAGAGTAATGGAGTTCTTATGAGAGCTGGTTATATAAAAATGTATAGCATCTCCCCTCACCTCTCTCTCTCTTGCTCCTGCTCTGGTCATGTAAGACATGCCTGCTTCCCCTTCTGCCATAATTATGAGTTCCCGGAGGCCTCTCCCAAAACAGAAGCCACTATGCTTCCTGTATAGTCTATAGAACCATGAGCCAGTTAAACCTCTTTTCCTTATACATTATCCAGTCTCATGTATTTTGTTATTGCAGTGCAAGAATGGAAAAATACACCCAATTCTTAATTTTATAATTAAAATATACTTTATGATTTATATTCTAATAATTAGTAAATATTTGAGGTACTAAATATTAATCAGTATAGTCTTTTTTATATTTCAGAACTAATCAGCTTGTCATGAAAGGAGATACACATATATTTTTTCCCATATACCAGTAATAGCCATTTTAAAGTATATTTTAAAAATTCCATTGGTAACAGTGACCTAAACTCTAAACTTTAATAAATCATAAATAAACTTTGCAATGAGTATGTGAGATCTTAAAATAAAAAGCTATAAATCTATGTTGAATTTATCAAGAAAGCATGAATAAATGATGAAGCATATTATGTTGTTGGATTGGGGATCCCAATGTTTTAAAACTGTTTCCAAAGTAATTTATAAATTTAGTGAAATTTTAATGAAAATAATAACATAGTTTGAAACTTCACAGTTGAATCCAAAAGATCATATAGAAAAACAAATGAGTGAGAACTGCCAAAATATTTTTATTTTATGAGAGGAATTGACCTGTAAGATGAGAAAACATACTAAGAAAGTAATTTAAGCTGAGTAGCACTGCTACACAAACTAACAAGTAGATCAAGGGAACAATTCAGAAACAGATTTTTGTGTTTATGAAAATGTATTATAATCTATTTTAAATCAGTAAAAAAAAAAGGTGGTTTATTATTCTTTTGATAATTAGAAATAATTGTGTTGGGACAATTGGATAGCTATATATAAGAAAGTTTCATTTTGTATTTTATATCATACCCTCTAAAATATTCTGGTAAAATTAAATGTTTTAGTTAAATACATATATATAAATATATATATATATATACACCATATATTCAAAATTATATAATCTTTGTAAAGAAAATACAAATCTATAATAAACAAAGATGAACATATATGCTTAATTTAAAATATTGTATATCAAAATATACAATGGACAAGGTTAAATATTGTAGTCACTGCAAACATGCAGTATATATAACAGAGAAACAATAAATATCACAATATACAGTGAATTTATATTAATAAGCAAGAAAAGAATGAGTAGCTCAAAAGCAAATGAGCAACGGTTAAGAATAGAATAGAAACATACACACACACACAGACACAGTCAATAAACTTTTAAAAAGACATTCTACTTCAATAACAATCAAATAATGAGAAGTAACATAGCTACAAACAGAGAAATAATGTAACCATGAGATTATTGTTTTTTACTTATTGTTTCAGCAAATAATGAGGAAAAATGATTTATTCCAGCTCTGAGTTCTCAAGATACTGCAGAATCAAGTATTTTCATTAACTCTTTTAGTGAAAATATAAATTAATACAGTTTTGGAGGGGTTAATTTGAGAATATTTTTTAAAACTAAAATTCCCCTATTCTTTTAGTCAGTATTTCTTCTTGTATGCATCTATCTTATAGAACTACTGTGCACAGAGGGTAATGGACAAGGGTGGTTTATGATTCTTTTAATAATTAAAAATAATAGGAAATAATGTTATGCTCATCAGTAAGAAACCGAGTAAAGAAATTGTGGTGTATCCATACAAAGGCAAACTATACAGTCATTAACAAGAATGAGGTAAAGACATATGTACCATCATAAAAACTTGATCACAGTACATATTTAAAAATAAATTACAAAACAGTATGCCTAGTATGATCCCTTTAAAATATACTATTAATAACATATGTTTGAATATGTATAAAAAGAAAAATGGAGAAATATTAGCGATTGTCTTTCTGGGGTTGTAAGGATGTCACTCCCACATTATATATTTTTACAATGTTTGAATTTTTATCACAAACATATAAATTTAAGAACAAAAATAACTAGGACGAAAAATAAAAATGCCTTCCATGACCATTATTCCTGCCTCAGCCGGGGACATATCTCCTCAAGATAGTTGAGAAGGTTGAATAATAAGAATTCTAGATCCCTTGGAAGGTCATTGATGGAATTAAAGAGGCCTTTGCTCTCTGCTGGCTCTCTTCCCATAATGCACCATTCAATCTTCACACGTAGGTAGGACAGTAACATTGACTAAAGGAAGGTGTGAGAGAGTAGCTTCTGTCCCATACAAAGTACCCAGCAAGAGGATAAATCCTGATTTTCTTTATCCCACGCGTAACTGGTGACTCAGAATGGGTCTCAGCAGGCAGTGGTTCAGACAGTTTTTGATGGACAAAACTTCTTACAGGAAAGAAGCATTTACTATTTAGAGTCATACTACGAATGAGGTGGACCCCTCACCTCTCCTGCTTCTCCAGTGTCTTGAAGTCAGGTCAGGAGTGGCCAGAGGATGTAGACCTCAGAAGCCTGACAGCTCTAATTTGACAAATCAGTGGACTCTGTGTGGATAAGAGATGTGAGAATGGACATGTCACCTCAGGCCACTAGGTCTGTCTTTTCTAATCCTATAATCTGAGTGTTCAGAGGCTTAGGAGCTGATTCAAATCAGTGTGCCTGTCAGTATGCCTCTGTGGAATGGGCCTGAACTCTTGGGCACAGAGAACTCCATATCAGAAAGCTTGTCCTTTAGCACAGTCACATGGCAAAAGCCCATGTGCCCACCCCGGGAGCCCCCCTGGAGTCCACCATGCTAGGAGCTGCCGGGATGGGGCCAGATCAAGTCACCCACCACCAGGGTAGCAATGTAATTGGGCACGGAGGGGCAGGCGGAGTAGAGCCCCAAGGCAGATCTGGGCCCAGAGTGGTGCCATGCTCCACAGAGCTGGCTGGAGCCAGGAGCAGGTAGGATCTTCACCCTCCTGGGCACAGCTGCTGCAGCATCTCACTCCAGACAGTGGAGGAGAGGCTTGACTCGGAAGTAGTTGACTGGACTCTGTGAAGGTTGCGGGGTGGAGAATGTGGTATTAAGGTATGTGTTAACAATAGCAAAGACTTGAAACCAACCCAAATGTCCAGCAAGGATAGACTAGATTAAGAAAATGTGGCACATGTACACCATGGAATACTATGCAGCCATAAGAAAGGATGAATTCATGTCCTTTGTAGGGACATGGATGAAGCTGGAAGCCATCATTCTCAGCAAACTATCGCAAGGACAGAAAACCAAACACCACATGTTCTAGCTCATAGGTAGGAACTGAACAATGAGATCACTTGGACACAGGAAGGGGAACATCACACACCGGGGCCTGTCGTGGGGTGGGGGGAGGGGGGAGGGATAGCATTAGGAGATATACGTAATGTAAATGACGAGTTAATGGGTGCAGCACACCAACATGGCACATGTATACATATGTAACAAACCTGCACGTTGTGCACATGTACCCTAGAACTTAAAGTATAATAATAATAGTAATAATAATAATAATAAAGGTATGTGTTAAAACTGAAAAACTAGAACATTAGGCGAGAAAAGGTGCATGAAAGGATCACCCTGAGAGAAAAAGGGAAGGGTACTTACAGTGTGATGGAGTGTCCTGGGGCCTCAGATGAATCCGAGTTCCCAATGAACAGAATGCTCAATGGAAAGGAAGGTGATGAAGGCACTGTGGCACAGTGAGAAGAAAGAAAGGGAGGACCATGGCCTGTTCTGTGGGAGACTGTTGCTTTTATTAGTCTTCAATGCCCTCAGAATGACCACCTCCCATTGGTCTTCAGGTTGTTTCACAAAGACCTTATGCTAACACAGTGGTTTCAACCAGGGACAATTTTGCCTCTATCTCCACAGGATATTTGGTGATGTTTGCACCCATATTTCATTGTCATAACTTGAGAGATGCTACTGGGAATTAGTGAGTAGAGGCCAGGAATGCTGCTAAACACCATGCAATGCTAAACCCACAACAAATAGTTAGCCCCAAATTTCACTTGGATTGAGGTTGAGAAATCCTGCACTAAACATTTCCTTTGACTCAGTTGAAATACTCAAGAAATTCTTCTATGGAATGCTAGAGTTCGGCATGGTAAATTATTGGCCCTGTTTGTAACAGACTAAGTTTATCTACTCAAATCTTGGGTGTTAAGGGGAATGATAGGCCCTTCTGTTATAAACAGAGAAATCTTGACAAGGGAATTTTCATCTTTTTCCTCTAGAGTCACAGGACAGTGAAAGATTTTGGAAATAATGATGTGAAAAATAATTATATTTTTTCAGTAAGATTCAGAAGCTTATATTTTCTTGGAGGGATTATACAAAGATGTGACTTCTCATTAGTTTCTTTATTGGTCCAGAATTAAGAGATTACTTAGGCTCCAGAATAAGAATCTTATTTTATGCATTTAATCCCAGGATGTGACTGATCTGCTCTGTATTAGTTTTCTATTGTTGTATAACAAAGTACAACAAATTCAGTGGCTTCAAACAATCTCCATTTATTATCTCACAGTTTTCATGGGTCAGAAATACAGGAAAAGCATAGCTCAGTCCTCTGCTCAGGGTTTTCCAAGGCTGAAATCAGGATGTTGGCCAAACTGTTTCTCATGTTAGCCTTGGAGTGACCTTTTAACTTAAAAATGAGTCTGGGCGAGGTGGTGGCTCATGTCTGCAATCCCAGCACTTTGGAAGGCCAAAGTGGCTGGATCACCTGAGGTCAGGAGTTCAAGGCTAACCTGGTCAACATGGTGAAACTCTGTCTCTACTAAAAAAAAGGAAAAAAAGAAAAAATCTGCATGGTGGCATGTACCTATAATCCCAGCTGCTTGCTTGGGAGGCTGAGGTGGGAGAAAACTTGAACTAGGAGGCAGAGGCTGCAGTGAGCCAAGATTGGACCACTATACTCCAGCTGGCCTGGGCAAAGAGTGAGACTCCATCTCAAAAAAATAATAAATAAATAAATAAATAAATAAATAAATAAATAAATAATAAACAAAGAATTTTTTTGTAATGGTCAGTTACAGAATCAAGTTCCTTGTGGTTGTAGGAATGAGGTATCCCTCTTCATCCCAGCTGCCATTCCGGAGCTACTCTCAGCTCCTGAAGGCATCTACAGTTCCCCACTACATGGCTGTCTCACAGGCCTACTCACATTATGGTGTTTGCTTCTTCTAAGCTAGCAGGAGAATTTCTCACTATGATGGCAGTGGCAGGCTGTCCAAGGTGGTCACTGCCATCATGCCAGCTGCAGCAGGGAGGCACAGATGGTGGCATCAGGAATGGCTATAGGAGCAGAAGTGGTGGTGGGGGGTCCCCTGTGCCCCGCATCCCCAAGGCAGCTGACTGTGCCACCTCCACCCTCACATGACCCCAGAGCCTCTGCTGTGGTGTCAGCCTCGCTCCCCACCCTGTCTTGTGAGCCTGCAAGCATCTGGCTGAAGGCACATCCAGGACTAGCGGGGCCAGTCCTGAGAGCATCCAGTTTGTTTGTGCAGAGTTGGCTGGGGCCAGTGCCACCTGAATCTTGTCTGCTGCCATTGCAGGGAAAATGCAGAGAGAAGGTGGGCAATCCCCAGATCCCACCCCTGAGAGCCCTCCTGGAGTCCACCATGCTAGGAGCTGATTGATGGGGCCAGATCGAGTTACCCACCAGCAGAGTAGCAATGTGATTGGGCATGGAGGGGCAGGCAGTGTAGGGCCCCAAGGCGGATCTGGGCCCAGGGTGGTGTCATGCTCCACAGAACTGGCTGGAGCCAGGAGCAGGTAGGGTCTTCACCCTCCTGGGCACAGCTTCAGGCACCCAAGTCACAGCTGTGGACCTGGGCCTCCGTGTGCTCTCGGGGGCCAGTAGCAGGCAGGAGTCCTGCCATCCCGGGTGCAGCTGCAACTGCCCTGCTATGGCTGTGGACCCAGGCATCTCTGCACTTTTGGGCACCTGGGAAGACTACCCCCTTGCTCCTGCAGGCTTAGAGGTGTCTTCTCCTGTTGCCTGGCCTCTCCCTACCCCTGGTGCCTGCTCCAGTCTCAGAGCAGGGTTGGAGCCAAGTTCACGCACTGTTGTAGCCTGGCCAGGTGTGCACATGCTTGGGACAGTACTGACACACTAGGCCCCTGCTGCCTCAGCCCCCTGCAGACTTGGGCACCAACAAGCGTGGGAGGGAGACTGAGGTGGACGCTTAGGGCAGCTTAGCACTGGCCCGCGGGTGCCCCTTGGCATGAACAGCCCAGGAGCCACATACAGCAGCAGGAGTCAGACAAGCTTCTGGGTGGAAGGGGGCAGGTCCCCAGTGAAATCTCACCTTCAAGTGAGGGAGGACTTGAAGCCTGGGATTGGGCTGCCGGTCCCATGGACCAGAGTAGAAACTTGTGGTGCTCTTTCTGGGACTGCTCATGGCTGCCCATGGACCAATTGGTGCACACTTCCTCCCCTCTGAGGCCCATAAAAGCCCCAAACTCAGCCAGACTCAAAGAGACAACAGGACGACCTACCTGCAGAGAAGAGCTACCATCTCTGCTGAGAGCTGAACGCTTGTTGGGATGACCTTCCCAACAGAGAGGAGCTATCCTATGTGCTGAGAGCTGAAAACTTGTTGGGACAAACTGCCTAGTAGAGAGGCGCTACCCTCTCTGCTAAGAACTGAATACTCACTGGGACACCCTGGCTATGGAGAGGGGCTACCCACTGCAGGTCTCCTCTGAGCTGTTCTATTGCTTAATAAAGCTCCTTTTCATCTTGCTCTCCCTCTGCTTGTCTGTGTACTTCATTCTTCCTAGACACAGGACAAGAACTCAGGACCCACTGAATGAAGGGGCTAAAAGAAAGTAACACAACCAGGGCTAAAACATGCCCCTTGCTTGCCACATTGCAGATGACAAGAAGAAGAGAAGAGAGAAGGAGAGAAGTGCTGTGGCCCTTTGGGGAGCCTAGACCTTGGAACTCCTGGAGCAAGTGCTATGGGACCCTCTTTAGGGCTTTGCAGTTCCTGGCATCTCCAAGCTTTGGGGTGTCACTGCATTCCCTGGTGTCAGCCGTGGAAGCTTCTTATGGTATGCCTGGTCCAGCCACAGCCTTGAAGGGAGCCGGAGCCCATGCTGGCACCTGGAGCTGCCTGCCCCACTGCAGCCAGCGTGCCTGGCTGTGTGCAGCAACTGGACCCCATGCTCGCTCACACACCCCTCATTGCTCCGTGCCTTGGAATATGTGGGATCCAGGCTGGTAGCATAAGCTAACGACAGCCTGACAGGCCGAGTGGGCAGAATGAGTCCAGCAGGCCAGAGCAAAACTCAGGCAAAGGCACCACTAGCCACAGCGGTTTCTGGCTGGTGAAGTGACACCCACAAAGATCCTGTAACAACTCCATTCTGCTAAAATGCAATCTTTTATAATGTAATATAAGCACTTGAGTGACTCTGCCATCACCTTTGCCATATTTTATTGGTTAGAAGGAAGTCACATAAGAAAAAGACTGAATTATACATGGGCATGTGCCTCATTGAGTGCCATCTTAGGGAATGCTGCCTAACACAAAATCTTTCTTCTAAAATTTACTCTTCCCCAGGTTGGCTTTAGATTTTGGCTTGTAATTCTGCTATCTTGGCAACAGTATTCTAATCTGGCCTGCCAATAAATGTAGATTACATTTGGAGGTTGCAAAAGATCTTGCAGGACCAACTGAAGAGAACAGCCTCGTCACCTCCCTTTTGTAGGGGCCTGGACTTTTATTACTACTGCCTGCTGATACTGTCACATTATTTTCCCTGTTTAAAAAAATAATCAAGAAATAATAGATAAAATATGGGTCTATCAGAAGCTGGTGCTAAATTGTTGGCAAGGGCGAACTTTCTCAAGGAAGAATGAAAGGCTTACAGCCCTTGGAGACCAGTTTCTCTTTTCCTAGGTATCTCAGGAAGAGCTGCATAAGCTATTATTTTCAAATCTTGAATGTCGCTTTTGGTTTTCAGTTACTTTCTAAGAAAGGCAAAAATAAAAACGTATCCTGGCATTTTAAGCATTTCCCGGCAACTGATTTTTAAATTATTTATAGATTTGCTGTCTTATTTAATTAACGGTTTTTGTTTGTTTGGCACCAAACAAACTGTATGGTTGTTTTCTTGTCTTCCTGTTGTGCCTGAGCTCTGATATTCCAGACAGTTTTGAAATAAATCTTATAACTCTGATGTCTCAAAGTAGGCAGCAGAGATAACTGGCATGTCAGTACTATTATTTCTTTCACTGCATAGCACTCACAAACTCTAAGCTCACTTTTCATATAACTGGTAATAATCTGTACCGTTTGTTGTGTATTATACATATAGATTAGCCATCAAGTCTCTCAGGGGATAATTCCCTTCGTTTTGACATAAACTGATTTAGCAAATATAAATCTCAGCCCAAATATTCAAGTATGCCAAAAAAAATCATTTTTAAAATTTTCCTTAAACCAATTTAATGCTGACATTGAGGCCACATGTTTCCGGGTTGGTGTGAAATTCCATCTCAATCATTATTGTGAGGTTGTTCTTCACTGGAAATACTAGGAGAATTTAGAAGACTTTAGTTTGCCTCAAAAATAATAATTATAACCACCAACAACATGACCGCCACCACCACCACCTTGTATATATAGCAAGTCCTTTGTGCCAGGCACTGTTGTATGCAATTTAAGTGAGGGAATGGGTGGTTCATTATTGTGGGCACTAAATCTTGTTTCAGAACTCTCTGTTTAAGAACCCTTAGACCTAACTTTTACTAACCGAGGGCGGAGCAGAATTGCTTCCTTTTCAGTGGACTTCTCTCTCTTGCTTTTCTGTCTTAGTCTGTTTGTGCTGCTTAGAACAAAATTCCATAAACTGACAACAGAAGTTTATTTCTTACATTTCTAGATTCTTGGAAGTCCAAGATAAAGGACCAAGAAGATTCAATGTCTGGGGAATGCCCTCTTTCTTATAACTGGTGCCTTCTATTTGTTTCTTCACATATCAGAAGGGCCGAGGGATCTCTCTGAGGTCTCCTTTATGAGGGCACTAACCTTATTCATACGAAGGCACCACCCTCATGACCTAATTACCTCACCTTCTAATACTATCACATTAGGAATATGCTCCTTCCAGAGCACAAACTCTAATAAAATAGAATCTTCTTTATTTTTGACACTCGGCCTGTTTAACTTTTCTAGACAAGGACTTACACAACCATGGTGTGGTAAGTTATAGTATGTTATGTTAGGCTGATATGATGTGATTTTGAAATGAAGCTTAAGACAATGAATCTGACAAAACAAACTTTAGCATTTGTTTATGTATATTTAATTTATATATATATAATTCTCTCTATTCTACTCACCACCCTCATCACATTTCAGCCAGTGATCATCATAGATTCTTTCAATCTTAGGTTCTTAGAGAATATGTAGCCCAGTATTTTCAGTTTAATGTTGACAAGCTAAGATTTGAACAGTTGACCTGCTCAAGGGCATGTAGAACATTGACTGAAGACCAGGAACACTTGGATTTCATATGAAAATAGGGTAGAGATGGGGTGGGCAAGGGAGGAAACAGTGGTATAGCAAACACCAATTGAAACAAGTTCTTATAATGGTAGCTGATGCTTTAGTTTCCCAACAACCCTGCAGCTTAATTTTATTGTGTCTATCTTAAAGATTTTAAAGGATAGAGAAAACGAGCTAATACTCAGAGTTTGACTTATCTAAAGTCATATGGCTACATAAAAGTAGTATAGATTCTAACTTAGGTCTGTTGGGCTCTGTAATCGGCTGAATTGTATCCCCTAAAATTCATATTTTGAAGTGTTAAAATCATGTAATTGTTTTCTGAAAGAGGAATCCTCACTTGTATCAGTCACGACACATTGATAATTTTGCCTTCTTTTTCTGAAAGAACAAACATTTCTTTTTTCTCTTTTGAGAGCATTGCTATAAGCTTAGAGACATGTGAAAATCTTCAACAAGATTATGGTATACAAGCTATGTCATCCTTGTAATGATTTAGCTCTGAGTGGCTCTTGAATAAGATTTTAATCTATAGATGTGGGTGATGTGTAGTTCATTGTGTGTTATGCTTGGCAAATTTTAAAAGATACCTTAAGGTACTGCTAATTGACAAATGAGATGTTATTCATTTGAAGAAGAAAGCTGTATTAGTGTGCTGTTAATGTCAGAAGAGTGGTGGGCTATTTTTAATTACATATATAAAGAGATACCTGATAACAAGGAATGGCTACCAGAAGATGAGACTGAACCATTTACAAGTATATACAAAGCTATCTGGATGGTTCAGGAATGTGTTAAAGGCAAATTTCTCATTTCTGTTATTTTTGGGAACAAAAAAAAGGTTGCAAGGTCATGAATTAACTTTCCAATCTGTCAGTACTATATTACAGAGAGATTTGGAAGGCTCAAAGCAATATTGTGCTCTCTGCTGAAAATCCAAATGAAGGGCACATTCCCATGCTTCTATTTCGTATGATTAGTCCAGCAGTAGAGTGTGGCATACTGTTTTTATGGTATAGTTTTAGGTGGATTATTGATGAAAAACAAGTCAGAATGCGGATATATGAACTATAAAAGTGCTCCGATATTCCTACAAAGAACTCATTAACTGAAAGGAAGTAAATGACATTCTTTCACTATCATGGTGAAACTATTCTATTGTCTTTCTAAATCAGTTTAAAGAAGGCAGAATTTTCTACCACTTAACACTTATAGCTACCACCATGCACTGACATTTTATTTTTATTTTTATTTTTTTCTGTATAGATTTGTTGCAGTCATTGATTGATCTATTCATTCCACAAATATTTATTGAGAGCCTAAGATATTCCAGATATTATGCCGGGTTCTGGGGATTCATCAATACGTATTATAGATACAGGTTTGGAACTAATGTAATTGTGCCCTTGTGCAAAAGACTGGTGTTAATAGTCACAAGGATCAATATAAAATAACAGTGCCACATGGCATGATGCTAAGTGATATGATCAGTAGATCCCAACAGCATGATTTAAATTAGTGTCTTCATTAGGATTCTCAGAAATAATTTTCACTTGGTGCTAGGGCCCCCAAAGCAAATGCCACTTTACAGAAGACTGTTTTTTGTGTGTATGTGGTGTGTGTGTGTGTGTGTGTGTGTGTGTGTATTTCCAGTACTTTCTCTGAATTAGTTGAAGATTTTACCTCTGAGATATGAAACTGGTTTGTGCACCTTGATTATAATATAGGTTTAATTCCAGTGTCAATTCCATATTTGAAACAATAATGAATGATTGCTTTTTAAAAATTATTTCATTGAAATATTAATGGAAGAAAGTGCACATATAATAATATATCTCAATGAACTATAAAAAAATACACATAGCCATTTAACCAGCACCCAAATAAAGAAATAAAAGATGACAGAATGGAAAGCTTCACCGATTGTCCCCTCCACAAAGACATCAAATTAACAACTATCTTCACAGAAAAAAAAAAAAAAAAAAAAAAAAAAAAAAAACTTCAGAAGAACCAAAATTAGGGTGAGCACTCATACTACCTAGTTTTAATAGTATATCATTGAAAAAGAGACAAAAGATGAAAATCAGTCCTGAACCACAAGGCAACCAGAAAACAAATAACAAAATTACAGGAGTAAGTATTTACTTACTCCTATATATTATTCAATAGTAATGTTGAGTGGAAATGAACTAAATTATCATATAGACTGGCTGAATGGATTGAAGAAAATAAGATCTGTTGACCTGTTGCCTACAAGAAACACACTTCACCTATAAAGACACACATAGACTAAAAATAAATGAATGCAAAAAAATTCCATTCCAATGGAAACTAAAAAAGAGCAGGAGATGCCATACTTAAAAAGACAAAATTGATTTCAAAAAAGTCTATAAGAAGAGGCAAAAAAGTTCAATATCATGTTAAAGGGGTCAATTAAGCAAGAGAATATAACAATTTTAAATATATATGCACCCAATACTGGAGCATGTAAATATATAAAGGAAATATTATTTGAGCCAAATAAAGAGATAGGCCCCAATAAAATAATAGCTGGAGATTTCAACATCTCACTTTCAGCATTAGATAGATCTTTCAGGCAGAAAGTCAACAATAACAACAACAAACATACTTAATCTGCACTATAGGCCAAATAGATCCAATAAATATTTATAGAACATTTCATCCAAGAGGTACAGAATACATATTCTTTTCCACAGCACATGGATTATTCTCAAGGATAGATCATATGTTAGGTCACAAAACAAGTCTTTAAATATTGAAAAACTTGAAATAAGTATCAAGCATCTTCCCTGACCACAATGGAATAAAACTATACATTAATTGCAAGAGGAATTTTGGAAACTATACAAATAAATGAAAATTAAACAGTATGCTCCTGAATGACCAGAGGTCCAATGCAAACCTTAAGAAAAAAATTTTAAATGTCTTAAAATAAATGAAAGTGGAAATACATTGTACAAAAACTTATGTTATATGGCAAAAGCACTACTCAGAAAAACGTTTGTATCTATCAGTGCCTACATCAAAAAGAGAGAAAGCTTCAAATCAACAATCTAATGATGCAACTTTAACATAAAAGCAAGAGCAAACCAAATGCAAAATTGTTGGAAGAAAAGAAATAATAAAGATCTGACCAAAAATAAATAAAATGCAAATGAAAATACACAAGATCAGTGAAACAAGTTGATTTTTTAAAAGTCAAAATTGACAGATTAACTAAAAAAAAAAGAAGATATAAATCAATAAAATCAGAAATTTAAAAAAGAGATGTTACTACTGATACTGCAGAAATTCAAAGGATCATTATTGGCTACTATGAGTAACTATATGCTAATAAATTGAAAAACTGAGAAGAAATTGACAATTTCCTAGTTACATACAACTTACCATGAATCAGAAAGAATTAGAAAACCTGAACAGACCAATAACAAGTAACAAGATCTAAGCAGTAATAAAATGTTTCCCTGTAACAGCAAGCCCAGGACATGTTAGCTTCACTGCCAAATTCTGCCAAACTTCTAAAGAAACTATAGAACTATATATTTGTCTTTAAAAGAATCCTATTTCAACTCTTTAGAAAAATAGAAGAGGAGACAGTACTTCAAAACTCGTTATACCAAGCCAGAATTACCCTGATACCAAAAACAGACAAAGACACATCAAAAAAAGAAAACTACAGGCCAATATCACTGATGAAGATTAATGCAAAAGTCTTCAACAGAATTATCACAAGTAGAATTAAAACATCAGGAAGATCATTATCACCAAGTAGAATTTATTCCATGAATGCAAGGATGATTAAACATACACAAATTAATCAATGTGATACATCATAACAGAATAACAGACAAAAACTATATGATCAATTCAATTGATGCTTAAAAAGCATTGGATAAAAGTAAACATCCCTTCATGATAAAAAACCCTCAAAAAACTGGGTATGTAATAAAATCCATAGATGACAGATCATAGCTAGTGTCATACCGAATGGGGAAAAGCTGAAAGCCTTTTTCTAAGATCTGGAACATAGCAAGAATGCCCATTGTTACCACTGTTATTCAACATAGTACTGGAAGCTCTAGCTATCCTTGTTTGCAGATGATATGAGTTTACATTTGGGAAAACCTAAAAACTTCACAGGAAAACTATTGAACTGATAAATGAATTAACTAAAGTTGCAGAATACAAAATTAACTTACAAAAATCAGCAGTATTTCTATATGCCAAGAGTGAACTATCTGAAAAAGTAAAAAGGTAATCTCATATACAATAGCTACTCATATAATTAGATACCTGGGAATTAACTAAACCAAAAAAGTAAAAGATCTCTATAAAGAAAACAATAAAATAACGATGAAGGACATTAAAGAGGACAGCAAACAATGAAAAAAATATTCTATGTTCATATATTGAAAGAATTAATGTTTTTTAAATGTTCATACTACACAAAGCAGTCAAAAGATTCAATACAATTCCTATCAAAATACCAATGACATTCTTCATATAAATTTTAAAAAGACCCTCAAATGTATGTAGAACCACAAAATATCCAGATTAGACCAAGCTATCCTAAGCAAAAGAACAAAATTGGAGGAATCACATTATCTGACTTCAAATTACACTACAGAGATATAGTAACCAAAACAGTGTGTCACTGGCCTAAAAACAGATACATAGACTAATGAAATAGAATAGAAAATCCAGAAATGAATCCACGCACCTACAGTGAACTCGTTTTTGACAAAGGTGCCAAAAACTTATGCTAGCAAAAAGACAGTTTTTTCAATAAATTGTGCTGGGAAAACTGGATATTCATAGGCAGAAGAATGAAACTAGACCCCTATCTCTTGCAATATACAAATATCAAATCAAAATGGATTAAAAACTTAAATCTAAGGCCTCAAACTATGAAACAACTTTAAGAAAACATTGGGGAAAATCTCCAGGACATTAGTTGGGGCAATGATTTTTTGATCAATACCCCACAAGCACAGACAACCAAAGCAAAATAGACAAATTGGATCACATCAAGTTCGAAGGCTTCTGCACAGTAAAGGACACAACCAACAAGTGAAGATACAACCTGCGGAATGGGAAAAAAATATCTGCAAACTACCCCTTTGACAAGGGATTCATAAGAATATATAAGAATCTCAACTCTATAAAAACTCTAATAATCTTACCAAAATGGGCACAATATTTGAATAGACATTTCTCAAAAAAAGGCATACAAATGGCAAATGGGCATATTAATAGGTACTCAACATCATTGATCATGTGAGAAATGAAATCAAAACTAAAATTAAGTATCACCTTACCCCGGTAAAAATGGCTCATATTCAAAAGAGAGTCAATAACAAATGCTGGCTAGGATGTGGAGAAAAAGGAACTTTACACACTGTTGGTGGGAATGTAAACTAGTACAATCACATGGAGAACAGTTTGGATGTACCTTATAAAAGTAAAAATTGAGCTAGTATATAATTCAGAAATTCTGTTGGGTATGTACACAAAAGAAAGGAAATTTTTGAAAAAATGTCTGCACTTCTATGTGTGCTGCAGTACTGTTTACAATAGTTAAGACTGAGAGGCAACATAAGTGTTTATCAAGGGATAAATGGATAAAGAAAATGTGGTATATAAACACAATGAAGTTATATTTATCCATAAAAAGTATGCAATCCAGTCATTTGCAACAACATGAATGGAACAGGAGAGCATTATATTGAGTGCAGTAAACCAGACACAGAAAGACAAATATTGCATGTTCTCAAATATTTATGGGGTCTAGAAATAAAATCAATTGAACTCATGGACGTAGAGAGTAGATATATGGTTACCAGAGGCTGGAAAGGGTACTTGGGCATTTGGAGGAAAGTGGAAATGGTTAACGTGTCCAAAAAAAAGTAGAAAGAATAAGACCTACCTTTTGATATCCCAATAGGGTAACTTAATAATGACTTAATTGTATATTTTAAAATAAATAATGTAACTGGATTGTTTGTAACGCAAAGGATAAATGCTTGATGGAATAGAAACCTCATTCTCCATAATGTTCCTGTCTCACCTTGCATGCCTGTATCATGTACCCCATAAGTATATATACCTGTTGTGTACCTCAAATGTTTAAAATATTATTTTTAAAAATTAGAAAAAAATCAAGAAATAGAACATTATCCATTTCCCAGAAGCCCCCTTTATGCCACCTCTGACTATATATCTTCAAAACAAATTGGTGAGCATTTGTCTTAGAAAATTAGCCCACCAATGTCTAATCACCGTCATTGGCTCCTGAGCAACACAGTCGTTGCTTTCCTGGTCATACTTACCTGGTCAGAGGAGTAGTTTGTAGATATTTTCCCCCATTCAGAGTCAAGATGGCACTGAGCTTATTCTGTAATAGGCAGGCAGGATAGATGTCACCGTGGAGTAGCCTAAGGCACCACGTCCATGTGGTTGATGTGGCAGTCCTTAGACCAGCTGATGGCTATTCCACCTCTGACCAAACAAGAAAGGACCCTATTTCCTTGAGAAATCATAAGCTGTGGTGACGGCTTCATCTGGCTTTCTTGGCTGTGAATGTGCTCCAAACTCTAATTGGAATGGGAGATATTTGTAATCTTTAACTAATTGATTTGTTTAGGGATCCTATTCTCTCTTCTCCATACAGCCTTGAGAAGTTAAAGGTAACATCTGAGAGTGCACAATCTTTATCTGTTCCCTATGATTTTATTCTCTGCCTGAAGTTCAACTCATTAGAAGTAAAACAGTGTGTTCCTATCTCCACCAATGCAACTGAAAAATTAGTCCTTGAGCAATTTCATACACCTAGTTAGATAACTCAGGGAATAATCCTTAAGTATGACATTCAAAGTGAGATCAGAAGGATGAGCAAACTTTAAGAAGGCAGATTGGGAGGGAAGAACATTCTATAAAGAAAAATAGCTCATGCAAAAGCCTTATGGCAGGAGAGAGAAGAGTACATGAACAGATATTATTAGAGGAAAGAATGATGTGAGATGAAGCTGTTACAAGTTAGATGCTAGACTATGTAGGGCTTTGTAGGTCATGTAATAATTTTTCCCCCTTTATTCTAAGCATAATGGAATCCTCCTCTTTAATAGAGGAAGGAACACTTATGTGAAGTGAAGTGACCAAATTTATATTTTAAAAAAGATCAACCTGGCTACAGTGTGAAGAATAAAATGTCAGGGCATAAGTGCAGAACTAATAATAGCTAACAAGGAGGCAGTAAATGGAGGTGATAAAGGTGATAAGTATCAAAGCCAGGATTTGAACCCAGGCACACTGGCTACAAGATCGATGCATTTAAACACTGTGCAACCTACATTTGGCTAGTCATTTAGTAAGAAATGAATCATATTTAGTAAGAGATGATGGTGACTTGGATTTAAAAGGATGTGGTAGAGACAGAAAAAAGTAGACCAATTTGAAAAAGTGTTAGAAGATAAAAATGATAGAATATGGTGACCAGTTAAGGAAAAGGGAGTTAGAGGTGCATAATAATGATTTTTTAGGTTTGGAATATGCAAATGTATCTATGCTGGTATCATGCACTGATATAGAGAATGCCGGATGAATACCAGGTTCAGGAGAGAGAATTCTTTTACTCTGGAATGTCTTGAGTTTGAGAGAGCTATGAAACAATTGGCAGAAAAGTGATGTCACATGAGCAATAGTCTATATGGGCCTCGGGCTCAGGGACTGAATATATCAATGTGTGAATCATCAGCATACATTATATTGATTACCTACATCTGAGACTTCAGAAACTTTAATATTGAACGTTCAGGTAGAAGAGGATAAACCTACATAAAACACAGAACAAGAGCAGACAGAGTGGTAAGAACAGGAGAGAAAGATCAGGAGAACAGGAGAGTCGTGTTAAGTCCCAGCAGTCAGAGTATGGGTGTCTGGGTAAAATAACTTTGATTGAAAATGTCTTTATCTTATACAATCACAGTTTGGTGAGGTGATGGGGATGCAAGTCTAACAGCAAAACTTAAGAGTGTCACCAAAAAAAGTACAACAAATTTAAAGATTGTAATTGGCTTTCTTTGTGATTCTAGAATCAGGCAACATTTTATTCCATAAAATAGAGTAAGTCTTCCAATGAGCCAAGCAGAGGAGGCCGGCTTTGAAACCTAGGAGAGCTGGAGAAATCAAAACCAGAATCAAAAGTAGATTGGTCCTTTCAAGTTACTGTCCTTGTAAGGCAGAAAAGGGGAAACGGAATCATAGAGAAACAACCGATTGGTTTACATCAGGTTTTTAAAATGCGTTTATAGATAGGGTCTCACTCTGTGGCACAGGCTGGAGTGCAGTGGTATAATCAGAACTCACCGCAGCCTCGATCTCTCAGGCTCAAATTATCCTCCCCACTCAGCCTCCCAAGTAGCTGAGCGTACAGGCACATACTAGGATGCCTGCCCAATTTAAAATATATGTCTGTGTGTGTGTGTGTGTGTGTGTGTGTGTGTGTGTGTGTGTGTGTGTGTGTGTGTGTATTAGTAGAGACTATGGCTGGCTATGTTGCCCAGGCTGGTCTTGTACTGCTGAACTCAAGCAATCCTGCCACCTTGGCTTCCCAAAGTGCTGGGATGACAGGCATGAGCCACTGCACCCAGCCTAGGTAACCTTTTTGTTGTAAGAATTAAAGCAGAGGAAACTTTATTGTCATGTCTATTGAAACTGGCCTGTCTGGGAAATTAGGCTGTTGTCTCTCTCTCTCTCTTCCCATCTCTCAGTTTTAGTTTGATGATGTGGAACTTCAGCATGAGTGACTCTATTCTGAGTTTTCATCTGGTCTTTTTGATCCTAATACAGAATCTGAGTCCACCACAGTGGCCTTTTATTGTTTTATTTAACAGGAGTAGTTAGGAGTTGAGGAAACAAAACTAAAAAAAGTAGGCAGCTTTTAGATGTTGCCCTCTGAAAGCAAGAAGAGAAATTGGAAAGTACTGAAGGATGATGATAAGTTTGTTTTAGGCTGGGTGTGGTGACTCACTCCTGTAATCTTAACATTTTGGGAGGCCGAGGTGGGTGAATCACTTAAGGTCAGGAGTTCAAGACCAGCCTGGCTAACATGGTGAAACACTGTCTCTACTAAAAATACAAAAATTAGCTGGGCGTGGTGGCAGGGACCTGTAATCTCAGCTACTTGGGAAGCTGAGGCATGAGAGTCACTTGAGCCCAGGAAGCGGAGGTTGCAGTGAGCCAAGACTGTGCCACTGCACTCCAGCCTGGGGGATAGAGCGAGCTGTCTCAAAAAAAAAAAAAAAAGTTTTAGAGTTGTTTTAATGAAATACTTGAGTAAGCTTAATAAATTAAAAAGAGGAAGATTTTGAATAGACACCGCCTCTATTTTCTGTACTGTCCTTTACCAAAGTTACATTTCTTTCCCTAATGAATGAAAGGCATTGAAAAAATACAATAGGGTTTGCCTGACAAATTGATAGAATGCCTTCTTAGGAGAAAGGAGAGTTTGTCTCTTTTAGAAGACTTTAAATAATAACAATATTAATACTACTTTGTCTCTTTTAGAAGACTTTAAATAATAACAATATTAATACTACTAAAACCACCACCAATGGCATCTAAGATGGTTTGGATTTTTATCCCCACCCAAGTCTCATGCTGAAATGTAATCCTCAATGCTGGAGGTGGGAGGTAATTGGATCATGGCGGCAGTTTCTCATGGTTTAATATCATTCCCCCTTGGTGCTGTCATCACAATAGTGAGTTCTTATAAAATCTGGTTGTTTAAAAGTGTGCAGCTCCTCCCTGCCCCACCCCCTTCCTCCTAGTCTGGTCATGAAAAAAGCCTCACTCCCCCTTGTTCTTCCACCACAAGTAAAAGCTTCCTGAGGCCACACCAGAAACAGATACCACTATGCTTCCTATACAGACTGTGAAACTGTGAGCCAATTAAACCTCTTTTCTTTATAAATTACTCAGTCTCAGATATTTCTTTATAGCAATGAGAATGAACTAATACAGCAAGTGGGTACCAGAGGTGGGGCATTGCTATGAATATACCTGGAAATGTGGATGTGACCTTGGAAGTGGGTGACAGACAGAGGTTGGAAGAGTGTGATGGGCTCGGAAGAAGTCAGGAAGATAAGGACAACTTTGGAACTTCCTAGACAATTGTTGAATAGTTGAGCAAAATGCTGATAGTGATAGGCACAACGAAGTCTAGGCTGAGGTGGTCCCAGATGGAGATGAGAAACTTATTCAGAACGGAAGCACTTTTGTTATGCTTGTTATGCTTTAGCAAAGAACTTGGAAGCATTTGCCCCTGCCATAGGAATCTGTGAAACTTTGACCTTGCAAATGATGATTTAGGGTTTGTGGTAGAAGAAATTTCTAAGCAGCAAAATGTTCAAGATGTGGCCTGCTGCTTCTAACAACCTATACCTGAAAATTACCTGAAACTGGAACTTCTATGTAAAAGGGAAGTATAGCATAAAAGTTGGGAAAATTTGCAGCCTCACCATGAGGTAGAAAAGAAAAGCCCATTTTCAGGGGAGAAATTCAAGCAGGTTCCAGAAATTTGCGTGAGAAAAAAAAGAAGCCAAGTGGTAATATCCAAGACAATGGAGAAAATGCCTCAGAGGCATTTCAGAGATCTTTGCAACAGCCCCTTCCATCACAGACCCAGAGGCCTAGGAAAAAAGAATAGTTTCATGGGCCAGGCACAGGACCTTGCTGCCCTGTGCAGCCTTGGGACACTGCTCCCTGCACCCCAGCTGCTCTAGATCCAGTTATGACCGAAAGGCGCCCAGGTACAGCTCAGGCTGCTGCTTCAGAGGGTGCAAGCTGTAAGCCTTGATGGCTTCCACATAGTATTAAGCCTGCAGGTACACAGAATGCAAGAGTTGAGGCTTGGGACGCTCTGCCTAGATTTCAGAGGAAGTGTGGAAAACCCTTGACATCCAGGCAGAAGCCTGGTGCAGAGGTGGAACCTTCATGGAGAACCTTTACTAGGGCAGTAAAGGTTCCTCATGGAGAAACTCTAGTAGAGCAGTAGGGGGAAAATGTCGGGTAAGATACCCCACACAGTGTCCCCACTGGGATACTACCTAGTGGAGCTGTGAAAAGAGGGCCACTATCCTCCAGACTCCAGAAAAGTAGAATCACCAATAGCTTGCACCCCACACCTGCAAAGCCACAGGTACTCAATGCCAGCCCATGAAAGCAGCTGTGGGGGCTGAACCCTGTAAAGCCACAGAAGCAGAGCTGCCCAATGCTTTGGGAGCCACCCCTTGTGCCAGTGCGTCCTGCATGTGAGACATGGAGTTAAAGGGGATTATTTTGGTGTTTTAAGATTTAATGACTGCCCTGCTGGTTTTGGGACTTGCATGAGGCCTGTAGCCCCTTTATTTTGGGAGATTTCTCCTGTTTGGAATGGGAGCATTTACTCAATGCCTATACCCCCATTGTATCTTGAAAGTTACTAATGTGTTTTTTGTTGGTTTCTTTGTTTTATTTTTATTTTAGAGGCTCATAGGTGTAAGGGACTTACCTTGTCTCAGATAAGACTTTGAACTTTCGACTTTTGAGTTAATGCTGGAGTGAGTTAATACTTTTAGGGACTGTTGGGAAGGCATAATTGTATCTTGCAATGGGAGAAGGACGTGAGATTTTGGAGGGGCCAAGACAGAATAATATGGTTTTGATCTGTGTCCTCATCGAATAGTTTGGTGACGTATAATCCCCAGTGCTGGAGGTGGGGCCTGGTGGGAGGTGATTAAATCATGGGGGCAGTTTCTCATGATTTAATACCATCACCCCTTGGTGCTGTCATCTTGATATTGTGTTCTCATGAGATCTGGTTGTTTAAAAGTGTGTAGCACCTGCCCCCTCTCTCTTCCTCCTATTCTAACCATGTGAACATGTGAAGTGACTCACTCCTGCATTGCCTTCCACCATGTGTAAAAGCCACCTGAGGCCTCCCCAGAAGCAGATGCCACCATGCTTCCTGTACAGCCTGGAGAACCATGAGTCAATTAAACCTTTTTTCTTTATAAATTACTCAGTCTTAAATATTTTTTATAGCAATGTTATAATGGACAAATATAACATCTATATATACATACATATATGAAAAGCATGTGAAAAGCTATGTGTGTGTGTGTGTGTGTGTATGTTTATACTTATATACAGGTACACATATATGTGTGTTTATATACACACACACATATATATACATATAGATTTTCACATGCTTTCCCTTTATAAGATCCTCACAAGTGAATTGATAGTTCTAGGCATCATTAAATATGATTAAGAAACTTACCAAATATCACATAACTAACATATCTTTGAGTCAGAATAAAAACACTATAACCATGACTTAATTTTTTTAATCAAGAACTTTTATTCATCACAAAGCACAGTAAAAATGTTTAAAGTCACAAATTAAGAGATGTTTTATATACATATACACACACATGCATACACACACACCCCCCAAAGAATTCTTATCCAGAATATTTAAATAATTACCACAATTTAATAATAAATGAAAAATGAATAGAAAAATTGGCAAAAGAACTCTTCAGAGAAGAGAAAACACAAGTGGCCGTAAACATTTGAAAAGATATTCAGTCTTATTATTATTACTATTATTTATTTATTTCTTCTTTAAAAAATATAGGGATACGTGTGTGGAACATGCAGATTTGTTACATAAGTATACATGTGCCATGGTGGTTTGCTGCACCTATTGACCCATCCTCTAAGTTCCCTCTTCTCACCCACATCCCCCAACAAGCTCTGGTGTGTGTTGTTCCCCTCTCTCTGTCTATGTGTTCTCATTGCTCAACTCCCATTTATGAGTGAGAACATGTGTTACTTGGTTTTCTATTCTAGTTTGCTGAGGATGATGACTTCCAGTTTCATCCATGTGCCTGAAAAGGACTTGATCTCAATCCTTTTTATGGCTGCATTGTATTCCTTGGTATACATGTACCACATTTTCTTTATCCAGTCTATCATTGATGGGCATTTGGGTTGGTTCCATGTCTTTGCTGTTGTAAATAGTGCTGCAGTAAACATACATGTGCATATGTCTTTATAGTAGAATGATTTATATTCCTTTGGATATATACTCAGTAATGGGATTGCTGGGTCAAATGGTATTTCTGGTTCTAGACCCTTGAGGAATCACCATACTGTCTTCCACAATGGTTGAATTAATTTACATTCCCACCAACAACGTTAAGGCATTCCTATTTCTCCACAGCCTCACCAGCATCTATTGTTTCCTGATTTTTTAATAATCACCATTCTGGCTGGCGTGAGATGGTGTCTCATGGTGGTTTTGATTTGCATTTCTCTGATTATCAGTGATGTTGAGCTTTTTGTCATATGTTTGTTGGCCATGTAAATGTCTTCCACTGAGAACTGTCTGTTCATATCCTTTGTCCCTTTTTGATGGGGTTGTTTGTTTTTTTCTTATAAATTTGTTTAAGTTCCTTGTAAATACTGGGTATTAGACTTTTGTCAGATGGGTAGATTGCAAAAATCCTCTCACATTCTGTAGGTTGCCTGTTCACTCTGACCCTAGTTTCTTTGGCTGTGCAGAAGCTCTTTCATTTAATTAGATCCAATTTTTTAATTTTGGCTTTTGTTGCAATTGTTTTTGGTGTCTTCGTCATGAAGTCTTTGCACATGCCTATGTCCTGAATGGTATTGCCTAGGTTTTCTTATAGGATTTTTATGGTTTTGGGTTTTACATTTAAGTGTTTAATCCATTTTGAGTTAATTTTTGTATACGGTGTTAGGAAGGGGTCCAGTTTCAGTTTTCTGTATATTGCCAGCCAGTTTTCCCAGCACC
Source organism: Theropithecus gelada (assembly GCF_003255815.1). Taxonomy (NCBI): domain Eukaryota; kingdom Metazoa; phylum Chordata; class Mammalia; order Primates; family Cercopithecidae; genus Theropithecus; species Theropithecus gelada. The sequence continues at coordinate 142,244,945 of NC_037689.1, read as the reverse complement.
ACTTATTGAATAGGACATCTTTCCCCATTGCTTGTTTTTGTCAGGTTTGTCGAAGATCAGATGGTTGTAGATGTGTGGTGTTATTTCTGACGTCTCTCTTCTGTTCCATTGGTCTATATATCTGTTTTGGTACCAGTACTATGCTGTTCTGGTTACGTGGCCTTGTAATATAGTTTGAAGTCAGGTAGCAGGATGTCTCCAGCTTTGTTCTTTTTGCTTAGGATTGTCTTGGCTATACGGGGTCTTCTTTGATTCCATAGAAAATCTAAAATAGTTTTCTCTAATTCTGTGCCGAATGGCAATGGTAGTTTGATGGGAATAGCATTGAATCCATAAATTACTTTGGGCAGTGTGGCCATTTTTATGATATTGATTCTTCCTATTCATGAGGATGGAATGTTTTTCCATTTGTGTGTGTCCTCTCTTATTTCCTTGAACAGTGGCTTGTAGTTACCCTTGAAGAGGTCCTTCACATCCCTTAGAAGTTATATTCCTAGGTATTTTATTCTCTTTGTAGCAATTGTGAATGGGAGTTCATTTATGATTTGGCCCTCTTCTTGTCTATTGTTGGTATAAAAGAATGCTTGTGACTTTTGCACATTGATTTTGTATCCTGAGAGTTTGCTGAATTTGCTTATTAGTTTTATGAGTTTTTAGGCTGAGATAATGGGATTTTCTGAATATAAAATCATGTCTGCAAAAAGAGGCAATTCAACTTCCTCTCTTCCTATTCGAATACGTTTATTTCTTTCTCTTGCCTGATTGCCCTGGTCAAAACTTCAAATACTGTGTTGAATAGGAGTGGTGAGAGAGGGCATCCCTGTCTTGTACCAGTTTTCAAAGGGAAGACTTCCAGCTTTTGCCCATTCAATATGATATTGTCTGTGGGTTTGTCATAAATAACTCTTATTATTTTGAGATATGTTTCATCTATATCTAGTCTATTGAGAGTCTTTAACATGAAGGGATGTTGAATTTTATCAAAGGCCCTTTCTATGTCTATTGAGATAATCATGTGTTTTTTGTCTTTGGTTCCGTTTATGTGATGGATTATGTTTATTGATTTGCCTATGTTGAACCAGCTGTTGATCCCAGGGATGAAGCTGACTTTAAATAACAAAATAGTGAACCTAAACCAATAGTTATAAAATACTACATTACGTTGAATGGATTAAACATTTACATTTAAAAAGCAGAGAAGAGTTCAGAAATAAACCCATGCATTTATGGCCAATTGTTTTTGTTTTTGTTTTCACATTTACTAGTTTATTATAAAAGATGCAATTTAGGGATAGCCAAATTGAAAAGATGCGTGGGGCAAGGTATGGGGAGGGGGGTAGTATACAGAGTTCCCATGCCCTTTCCAGCACCTGAGTGTGTTCGGCAACTTGGAAGGTCACTGAATCTCACTGTTCAAGAGTTTTTGTATAGCCTGCTCTCCAGCCTGCTCTCCTCCACTTCCCAGAGGTCAATGGGGTGGGTCTTATAGTTTCAGCCCTCTGATAACTAGGTCTTTTCAGTGATCAGCCCCAACCTGAGGCTATCTTGATTGCCCACCTTGTCACCTAATTAGCAAAAACTAAGGTGTGAATAAAAGGGCCTCATTATGAACAACAAAAGACACTTTTGTCACTCAGGAAATTCTAAGAACTTTAAAAACTCTGTGCCAGGGAGTGGGAATGAAGACCAAGCATATTTCTTATTATACCAGAGTTTACCCCTTAGTTTTTGACCATGGATCCCATGTAACAAAATGTTAAATGTTACAAGATAATATATTACTAGAGACCTATTCAGTCATTAATAATTAGTATAGTTCAACATTATAATGTATGAAAATACTTCCTAAGTAGAGTTTACTCAGGTTTGTGGGCTTCTATTTGATCTTGTCAGGTTCCGAAAGCAGAGGTGGTTTCAGTAATATATAGCATCACCCTTTCAGGCATCTGATATGATTGAACTAAGAGGAAATGTCATCTCTTGCTCTGAACCTCTTTCGAGGTGTTAATGTAGTATTAGATTTCCCTCATTACATAGCCTGTTATTCATTCCTTTACGCTTAGCAACTATTCTTCCTTTTCTCCATTTATACCCAAACTTTTTAAACTTTGGAAGGCACATTAGATTTGGCCACTGTGCTGATCTAGATTGCAAATAACAATAGCAGTCTAGAAAGTTTCTTCCCTTCAGTCCGTTTTCATTTATATATAGTAGATTTACATACATACAAAACTAGTGGGATATCTTGACCTCCAGGTACCACGGAAGTATTCACTGTAAACCCCAGTTTTGCCAGATGGGATAAAAATAAACTTGATGCATCAGTTCCTTAGGAATTCTGACATGAAGGTTTAAAAATATAGAGTTTCTTGCTTAGAAATTATTTCTGTTTTGGCATTTGTAGCTGCATCAGTTCCTGTGATCGCTGCATCAGGTAGAAAAAAGAAAGTTGAGGAAATGTGGGCAAAAAAGGAAAAAAATATAAATATAGTCATCATAGCAGCATGCTCCATTACGCCTTTCTCTCCAGTTCCACCAGGAAAGCAGAGGAATGTATCTAATATGGATAGACCTTTGGTCTCGCTCATGTTGAGCATGAGCACACACTCATGAAGGCATGTAAGCCAGACCTTCGTGTCTTTATCTGTCTATCTTGGCAATCAATATATTAATTTCCCATTCCTAATCTATATCAAACTATTACCCTGAGGAGAATATCTCACTGCCTATTGATGACCATTATAGGCTGAAAAGTGCATTTCTCGATCTAAAGACATGTGACTCGGCAGTCTAAATTGGTGCAACATCATCTGTTCTGGTTATTGTATAGCACTCGGAAAGTTTGTATTTCCTACTTGGTAAGCAAAGTCCAGTCCACTTTCAGTGTCTATGATGGTCAAGACCCATTTATAGCTACCCTGAGGCTACTGGCATCAGTTTGACTTGTCGGCTATGTTCAGGCCTTTCCCCTGGGAAATCTGCCACATAGCCATGTGCATTCTTTCTTTTGCAGGCAGTAAAAGCAAATATTATTGTCATTTTCTGCCTCAGAGGATGCAAGGGGAGTAGGTAGAGATTCAGTCCATCTCTGTACTGCTGTGGTATCTCCATATCCATTTTTCATGGACTCATGGAACACAGTGAGCACACAGGGATGTGATTTCAATCACCATTCAAACCTGAAAGGGAGTTCTGATGTACATCAATATGTTCTAATTTAATGTACCCCTCAAATGCCCATCAGGTCATGCCCCATATGGACATCCCTTTAATAGACCAGTTTTCTGGCATCTTTTTGCCTGACCATATGGCCAGATTAGTTAAAAAAAAAAAAAAAATCAAAACATTGTTGCAAGCAGCACACAGTTCAGCCTACTGAGCTGATTTGTTTATACCTTCTTCTCTCGAAGTGGTGGTCTTCCAAACGGGATATTATCTATTCCCTTAGAACTACCCTTCATAAACCAAGTAGTTCTTTGTTAGTTTGTCAAGAGCAGTTTATAGGGCACTGTCCAATTGACAGCAGAATCCAGCAGCAACTCAAGCACTTCCAAAATCAGTCCTAGAGGAAGAGAAACTTCAAGCTCATGAGTGTCTCCCCATGGCGTTCTCTCAGTAGCATAATCCTCTATAAAACATTTCAATTCTATTTGGCAATTCTGGGCAGTGCTGTTCCCATCAGATAGTTTCTCTTATATCACCCAAGACTTAATGAGTATTTTGGGTTTTAGGATTATTTTTTGCCCATTAATTATAGGAGCAGTGTTAACTAATACTTAATAGTAAGCTAGTAATTGCTTCTCAAATGGACATTTTCTAGTCCAAAGTCCCAAAGTCCCAATAGTTCTCACCAAGAAGTATAATATATAAGCCCCATTCCAAGCTTGTTATGAAGTTACTACACAGAGAATGTGTCTGTGCCAGCACTCCAGCCTCTAATCTATACTGGATGGGCTCAGACAATCTTATTCATTCCCATTTAGCATGCCTAGTTAATATTGCTTGAGTGGTGAATCTACACGCCTTCTGTTCTACAGAAACAGTTCCTCAGTCAGACATAATATGCAACCCCATAGTACACCCAGGTAAATGAGATACAACCCCTTCACATAAAGCCTGTTCAAATATACCAATTCTCCTCAAAACCTTCACTTTAACCCTATCAACCCTAATATTCTTAATTGTAATCTCCATTCAGAATTCATCAACAAGTTTTTCTTTACAATACTAGGTAGAAGTATTCTCCAGTCAAATGTAATATTCGTTCACATAAAACATTCAGTAAAGGAGAAATAACCTGTTCACACTGTAAATATTCCAACTTTTAAAGTCTTATTATTCCTTACATTTCTGTATTCTCTTAACTAAATGAAAGCCTGCATCAGGCCTTCATCAGTTGGGTTGATACCATAGTGTAAGGGGCTCCCATGTAAAGAAGTCCTCAAAACTTCTCTTACTCCTTGTGACCATTTTACCCACCCAGTGTTTAAGGATTTGAGTCCCCAGAGAGGAAGTTGAGCCAAGGGATGCTGGCTCTTTTGTCAATCTTTATCTGATTAATCTGCCTGATTATTGCCCCAAGTGATTTACAGGCCAAGTTTCTCATTGCAATTTCTGCCATTTGGCTTTTTAAATTTCTCTGTACTTTAAGGTGTATGATGACTTTTCTGAAGCCCTTTAATATTGAGAAAACAGCAGGGATCTTTTTGGTCCGCTGTATTATTCTATTTTCATACTGTTATAAAGACATATCTGAGACTGGATAATGTATAAAGAAAAAGAGATTGAATGGACTCACATTTCCACATGGCTGGGGAGGCCTCACAATCATGGTGAAAGGCAAAAGAGGAGCAAAGGCGCATCTTACATGTTGGCAGGCAAGAGAACATGTGCAGGGGAACTGCCCTTTATAAAACCATCATATCTCATGAGACATATTCACTATCATGAGAACAGCATGAGAAAAACCCACCCCCATAATTCAGTTACCTCCCACTAGGTCCATTCCTTAACATGTTCAGATTATGGGAGATACAATTCAAGATGAAATTTGGGTGGGAACACAGCCAAACCATATCATCCACTCAGCCTTCAATAGTGCTGTATTCAGGTCTTTGTTTCAACCCTATCAGTATTTGTTTGGCATATCTCGTTTCTTAATAACCATTGTGAGAGGAAAATAAATCTTGGGACCTCAAAACCACTAAGCCAAAGGGAAAAGTCAAGCTGGGAACTCCTTAGGGCAAACCTTCCTCGCATTCTATTCCTTAAAAAGATAGCTACTAAGATAAAAAAGCTACATACCTCCCTCACAAGGAATTTCCTTGTGGACAAAGGAAAGATAGAACTAAATGTTATCCATCTGCTCACTGAGATAAATGCATATCTAATTGCCTCTTTTGGAAAGGCTAATCAGAAACTCAAAAAAATGCAACTGTTTGTCTCTTATCTGCCTGTAATCTGGAATCCCCCTCCCTGCTTCACATCATTTCACCTTTCTGGACAGAACTAATGTACATCTTTCATATATTGATTGATGTCTCTTTTGTACTCTTTCCCTTCATTTCTCAGACCAGCCGACACTTAGGGAAAATAGAAAAGGACTTACAGGAATTATTGGGGGTAGGTTCCCCTGATATTCCAGTGTTCTCTCTTCTTCTCTAATATTTTCTTTTCTGTCTCCATTTTACTTTCCAAGTCACAAGATGATGTTTTAACATCACTAGGACTAAATTGTGGTATATTACCAGGATGATTTTAATTTGGGTTTGTTGTTGTTGTTGTTGTTGCTGTTGTTGTTGGTTTTTGTTTTTTTTTTTTAGTCTTCTGGTTCCAATTCTAAAAAAGTTCACTTTTTGATGAAAAAGAGATATGGGCATTATGGATATTGTGGAGATCACAGCTCACAAAATTGACAGGGGCCCTAGGGCATATTAGGAACACATGGAACCTACTGAGTACGTCACATTTAGAGCCTTCAGAGGAAAAATAAATCCAATGAAATGGTAAGATATAGGTTTGGATTTAAAAGATGAGATAGTTTTATTAAAAACATCCACCATGTTAATCTTTTCATTATTCCAAGGAATGGGGTTTCTAAATAAGGTGGGATTTATAACAGATATAGTTCTTCTTGTGTCAGTTAAGGCAGTTGAAAGCTCATGATTTATTATATTAATCTCTCCCAATTTGTTTTTCAGGGTAGTATATTTGGAGAGGTGAAACTCTTTAACTTCCTTAGAGCACTCCTAGTCTTTCTGAATTGCACCTTCCTGCTGTTGCTTCTGTTTCAGCCTAAGTCAGTCCCTTTTAAGGTGTCCCAGTCTTTTACATTAGTAAAACACTAGGAGGGAAGAATCCTCAGACCAAGGGGGCTTAACATTTTTCTGAGGGGAAAGGTTTGAGAAATGAATTGCTTTAACTATAAATGCATAACTCAGGCAGTCTTTTGTTTTTACTATTTTAAAATAGTGCAGGATAATTGGTCAGTTAAGTTTACTAGTTTATTAGGTCCTGCTATGGCCCAATTTTTCATGTGGCGTTTGACAAGGGTGACTGAATCATTATTTAGTCCATTTTAAAAACTGGTATTTAATAATGTATCTTTATTATTTTCAAAGCAATCAGCTGGCATCTCAAATATTGTCTCTAAGTTATATCAAAAGGTATAACATAATGTAAAGCTGATTCATTTGGATTCTGGCAGCATTTACTGGATTTTATTACAATCCACAACCCTTTGGAACACCAAGGGAATGATATTTAACACAGCAATAGCTCATTCCTGTGCATTTTTACTCCTGTCTTTTGGAATTTTGGGGACTGGTTGTTGTGGCTGTGTTGGATCTTCAGGGGTCAAGTCTGCTAAAGGGTCTGACCACCGTGCTTTTTCCAGATATTCCTTAGCTTTGGCTTCTGAGACCAATATGTGAACCAGCTGGTAAAGGTCTGAAAGACCTAGGTCATAGGTTCTGATAATGAGCTCAAATTCATGGGCAGCCCAGTTACATCTTTACGGGGGTCAGGAAATTATTTAACTATGTCCCAAAACTCAGCCTTTGAAAAGTCGATAGACAGTCACCAGGGTTCCCCTATCTTTCACCAGTTGTTCTAGAAACAGGGTGATCATGAGAGATTTCACTCCAGGGTCCCTTTCTCTGCATCTTCCAGATAAGAGGCTGCCACTGGGGCTACCAGGGAATTGGCAGGAGGTACGATCTTGGAAGTTAGACTCTCTGCTGCCTTCTGTTTAGTGAGTGTCAGATTAGGAGGGGAAGATGGTAGATTGAAATATGCAGAAGAAGGAGGAAACAGAGCTGGTCCAGGAAGCTCAGAGAGATCAGGGTAAAGTGTGGGTGTAAGTTGAGGTCGGGAAGGTGCCAGGGAAAAAGTAAGGAATTCTGAGGATTTCTTTAAGACAGATTGATATAGTTTGGCTGTGTCCCCACCCATATCTCATCTTGAACTATAGCTCCCATAATCCCCACATGTAGTAGGAGGTACTCAGTGTGAGGTAATTGAATCATGGGGGTGGTTACCTCCTTACTGTTCTCATGATAGTGAGTGAGATCTCACAAATATGATGGTTTTACAAGGGTCTTTCCCCTAACTTGGTACTGCAGTTCTCCTTGCCGCTGCCATGGGAAGAAGGACGTATTTGCTTTCCCTTCCACCATGATTGTAAGTTTCCTGAGGCCTCCCCAGCCCTGTAGAACTGTGAGTCAGTTAAATCTCTTTTCTTTATAAATTACCCAGTCTCGGGTATATTCTTATAGCAGCGCGAGAATGGGCAAATGCAGTAAATTGGTACCACAGAGAGTGGTGTGCTGCTGTAAAGATACCTGAAAATGCAGAAGTGACTTTGAAACTGAGAAACAGGCAGAAGGCGAAACCATTTGGAGGACTCAGAAGAAGTTACCAAAATGTGGGAAAGTTTGGAACTTCCTAGAGACTTGGAGGTCTCAGAAGACAGGAAGATGTGGGAGAGTTTGGAACTTTTAGAGATTCGTTGAATAGCTCTGACCAAAATGCTGAGTGATATGGACAATGAAGCCCAGGCTGAGGTGGTCTCAGATGGAGATGAGGAACTTCCTGGAACTGAAGCAAAAACTGGTAGCATCTTAGCAGAGACTGGTAGCATTTTTGCCCTGGTCCTAGAGACCTGTGGAACCTTCAACTTTAGAGAGATGATCTGAAACTGTAACTTAGGTTTAAAAGGAAAGCAGAGCATAAAAGTTTGGAAAATTTGCAGGCTGACTATGTGATAGAACAGAAAAACCCATTTTCTGGGGAGAAATTCAAACTGGCTGCAGAAAACTGCATAAGTAACCAGAAGCCAAATGTTAATCACAAAGACAATGGGGAGAATATCTCCAGGGCATGTCAGAGACCTTCACAGCAGCTTCTCCCATCACAGGCCCAGAGGCCTAGTAGGAAAAAAAAAATGGTTTTGGGAGCAGGGCCCAGGGCTCTCCTGCTCTGTGCAGTCTCACTACATGGTGTCCTGCGTCCCAGCTGCTTCAGCTCAAGCTGTGGCTAAAGGGGGCCAATGTACAGCTCAGGCCATGGCTTCAGAGGGTGCAAGCCCCAAGCCATGGCAGCTTCCATGTGGTGTGCAGCCTGCAGGTACACAGAAGTCAAGAATGAAGGTTTAGAAACCTCCACCTAGATTTCAGAGGATGTATGGAAATGGTGGGTTGTCCAGACAGAAGTTTGCTGCAGAGGCATGGCCCTCATGGAGAACATCTGCTAGGGCAGTGCAGAAAGGAAATGTGAGGTTGAAGCCCCCACACAGAGTCCCCACTGGGACACTGCCTAGTGGAGCTGTGAGAGGAAGGCTACCATCCTCCAGAACCCAGAATTGTAGATCCACCGACAGCTTGCACTGTGTTACAGACACTCAATGTCAGCCTGTGAAAGCAGCTGGGAGGGAGGATGTACCCTGCAAAGCCACAGGGGTGGAGCTGCCCAATGCTGTGGGAGGCCACCTCTTGCATCAGTGTGATCTGGATGAGACATGGAGTCAAAGGAAATCATTTTGGATATTTAAGGTTTAATGACTACCTTATTGGATTTTGGATTTGCATGGGGCCTCTAGCCTCTTTCTTTTGGCCAATTTTTCCCATTTGGAATGGGTGTATTTACCCAATACCTGTATCTCCATTGTTTCTAGGAAGTAATTGACTTGCTTTTGATTTTACAGGCTCATAGGCAGTAGGGACTTTCCTTGTCTCAGAAGTGACTTTTGGATTTGAAATTTTGAGTTAATGCTGGAATGAGTTAACATTTTGTGAGACTGTTGGAAGGGCATAATTGTGTTTTGAAATGTGAGGACATGGGATTTGGGAGGGGCCGGGGGCAAAATGATATGGTTTGGCTGTGTCTCCACCCAAATCTCATCTTAAACTGTAGTTCCAATAATCCCCACAGGTCATAGGAAGGACCTGGTGAGAGGTAATTGAATCATAGGAGTGGTTACCTCCATGCTGTTCTCGTGATAGTGAGTGAGTTCTCACGAGTTCTAATGGTTTTATAAAATGCTTCCCCACACCCTGCTTTGTTCCGCACTTCTCCTTGCTGCTTCTATGTAAAGAAGGACGTGTTTGCTTCCCCTTCTGCCATGATTGTAAGTTTGCTGAGGCCTCCCCAGTCCTGTGGAACTATGAGTCAGTTAAGTCTCTTTCCTTTATAAATTACCCTGTCTTGGGTATGTCCTTATAGCAGTGTGAAGATGAAGTGATACACAGATAAAACATTAGAGAGTTCTTGGTTAACATTTCTAAGTTAATTGTTGGCCTCCTGTAATGAGATGAGGCAATCTTCCCCCTTGTTGCTACTCTCTAAGTGCCATTTTAAATAGATTTCCCATTCTGGTTGTTTAGTTTTTATGCCTGCATTTTCTATCCTAGATCACTAATTTGGGCATATCAAAAGATCCCCATCTAGGTGTTGTAACTTAGAATCCTTTTGTGTATATGGGTCCACTTGATTAAATATTTTCATGACAATTCACCATGAGTATTTTGCATATTCCTCACCAGAGTTTCTAAAGGTGGAACTTTTCGTTCCTCAGCTCTGGAAGTTTTAGCCAACTTTGGGGCCTCATTATCCATAATTTAAAGTTCTCCTTCAGATTTGACCAACTTGGGGAGTATGTCAGACATAAAATGTGCTGCTTGAGGATCTAGCTTTTCATGGCCATTACTCCCTGGAAAGGTTTGGTCCGCCCATGTCGTGGCTACCTGGCATAGTATGTCAGGGGCTTAAGGTGCAGGAGGGGCCAGCTCCTTATATGTACCCACTGGCTGAGATTAGACCCTGAGTGTGTTCTTCTGCGGGGGAAACCTACTCAAAGCTTCTGCACTTCTTATGGAGTGTTTCTCCCAGGCACCCTCATGGGATCCTCAGTCATCTGAGAATGCCTCTAAAGGCTTAAAGGAGCAAAGAGCTTTTATTTCTTTGAAGTGGAAAATTCCATGCTCATAAGCTAGAGGGTTTAGAGTTGGTCAAGCCCAATAAGAGAAGGAGTGAAACATACAAAAACAAAACGAAACAAAAAAAAAAAACAAGACAGAAACAAATAAACAAAACAGCTAAGCAAAACGAACAATGATCACGCAAATTGTACCATTTCCGGGCGCTCTAAATGTAAGGAGAAATTAAGACCAGTTGGTTGTTAACACTAACTTAAATCACTAAGGAGAATTTGCAAGACGACAGTATCCCAGCTCACCTCCTTACCTAGTGTTGAGGCCCAAAGTGAAGACCACTCTCTGCTGATGTGCAGAATCAGACAAGTTCCCTTTCCTTGATGAAACTATGCAAGTTAAACCTGAGACCCCCAACTAAAAATTTTTGGGAGGTCAGGAATCCCTGGAGGAAGGTCGTCCCAGACCTCAGGAAATCATCCTATTGGTTTGGGCTATAAAGTGCCCAGCTGATACGAAGCACTCATAGGAGAGCTGCTGCAGGTGGGGCCACCTTCACTCAGGATCTCTCCGTGGTTACCAGATGTCAGTAAAGGAAAATGACCAAGGCAAGTCTCAATTATTCTGGGAGGTTTATTTCATAAAATTAAAGACTCATACCCGAGAGACAGGTCTATGCCTTTCTCCAAAGATTATTTTGAAAGCTTCAATATTTAAAGTGGAGAAGGCAGAATATTAAGAAATACACAGTTTTCATGTGAGAGGGGAATAGGAAAAAATAGCCTTGCCCTTGTCGGGTTCAGTGAATCTGCATTTTGACATAAGACATTGTAGACAACAAGGCAGAGGAAACAATGAGATATGCATTTGTCACAGGTGTGCAGAGGGATGACTTCGAATTCTGTCCTATGTCCCCACACCTGTGGAGATAAGCTATGAATTTACATTGCCATGGTGAACTTTAACAGAAACACTTTAGGGTGAGGATTTGGGGGCCCACAGGGTGTTTACTTATGGGCCATATGTGAGGGAGGTGCCTTTTTGTCTTTGTGGCAATCTTATTTAGGAGCCAAAATAGGAAGCAGGTTTTCATGACCCAGTTCCCAGCTTAACTTTTCCCTTTGGCTTAGTAAGTTTGGAGTCCCAAGATTTATTTTCCTTTCACAATTGGAAAAAGAAGCAAGCCTACTTTACCTGAGCACCCACCTTTTAGAAATACTTTATCCAGGATAGCTTTCTTTTCACCTTTGGAGTGAGATAAGTAAGCCAAAAGGTTAACAGACTTAATTTTTCTTATCAATTCATCACTTAACTTTTTTTTTTTTTTTGCCTTGTATATAGTCTTTTAAAAGTGAGAATAAAAACATTGAAATATTTTTAGAAGCTTTTGCACATCAATAGTCATCACTAGGTGAGACTAATTAAAGAGCCCTAATTTTTAAATGTAATTTTAAAAGTGCAGTGTTGTTCATTTGGAACGTTCTTTTGTAATTTTAAATTATCTTTAATAGGATTTTGTGATTTCTGTGTTAGCTGTTCCTGGGACCTAATACTTATGCATGTATAGATAGCCATGGCCAGAAGGTAAATTACTCATTTCTTCAGAAATTAAGGTTCTGGTTTTTACATTGATTCTTGGATTTGGCTCTCAAGTCCCCTTGATCAACTCAACCAGTGATTTTTTTTTTTTTCCTACCTAAGCACAGAATTTAAAAAGACAAAAGATATGGGACACAAAAATCCCTACTAATTTATGAGAGCTGAAGTTTGCACCTTCTGAAGTATTACCACTTAATTATAGTTTCTGTCTGATTCAATCAGACATCTGAGTCCTCCAGCTGGATCAAAGCCAGTTAATTAACAGATCCAATCTGATCCTTGCCGCAGCCCAGTTTCTGTCATGACTTCTGAACCCAGTTGAGATCACACATTTGCCCAAACTTGGATAGCTCAAAATGAAAATCCGTGGAGCTTCAGAATCTCAGAGAGAACTTACCCATGATCCCTAATTGATCCCAAGAGAGCAATGGACAAAATCAGTCCTCTGGGTACCATGCTCACTAAGTGCTCCTTGGGGTAGCTAGAAGCTCTACTTCAGATCCCACTTTGAACAACATCTGTTAAAAGACACACCTTAGACAAATTGAACAGAGTTGACTTGAGCAAAAAACAATTTGCAAATCACACAGTTCCTGAACCAGAATAGGTTGAGACACTCCTGGCATGTGAATTGTATTTCAATATTTTTTTCATTTGTAGCGATTTTCAGAAAGGATTAAAAAAAATAAAAATCAGTTATATGCTTCCAATAAGTAAGACAATATGAAACACTGCTATGATTACAGTAAATTTATTAAGAAAAAAAAAAGGCATGCTATATAAACAGTGAGCGTAGAATGTTTGAGAGGCTTTTTAATATAAGGTAAAATAGAGTTTATGAGAAAGAGAGTACTACCAGAGAAAAGGAGGAACATTTCATAATGATAATGAGGACAATTAATCAAGAAGACACAACAATAAAAAGTAAGTATGCACTTAATAACATTAGAGCCTCATATATATACAGCAAAAATTGACAGAATTACAAAGAGTATTCAAAATTTCCACAAATATTAGGGATTTTTATACCTCACTCAGCAATTAATGGAACAACTAGACAAAATATCAGTAAATATATAGACTACCTAAATGCTAACACCAATGGCTCTGATCCAACCTTCCACACAGTGGAATACACTTTTCTTTCAAGCGCACATGGCTTTTGTGTGCTTGAAAGAAAGCGCACAAAAGACAGACACTAAGACAGACAATATACAGAGCCATAAAACAAATTTCAATAATTTTTTTAAAAATAGAAATTATGCCCAATATATCTTCTCACCAAAACTGAATCAAAAGATAGATCAATTATATCAAGATATGTGGAAATTAAACAACATCCTTCTAAGTAATTTATGGGCAAAAATAAAATGGCAAAGAAAATTAGAAAATATTTTGAACAAAAAGATAATAATAACACAGCATATCAAAAGTTGTTAGGCACAGAATAAACAGTGCTTAGAAGAAACTAACAGCTTTAAATACTTATATTTGAAAAAAAATAAAATCAGTGACCTAAGCTTCTACCTTAATATAGTGGGGAAAACATGAGCACTGAAATATGATTGAAAAAATATGAGCATATTTCACTTATGTTAAGTAAAATAAACCAAGCACTAAGATAAGCATCATGTGTTCTCACTTATGCGTGGAATCTAAAAATTAAAAATTAAATGAGTAATTGAACTCATGGACATAGAGAGTAAAAGTAGGGTTACCAGAGGCTCAGAAGGGTAGTGGATGGGATAAGTGGGGATGGTTAATGGATCAAAAAAAAAAAAAAAAAAAACCAAGAAGAATGAATAAGACCTACTATTTGATAGCACAACAGGGTAACTCTAGTCAATAATAATTTAATTGTACATTTAAAAACAACTAAAAGTATACAACTGAATTATTTATAACCTAAAGGATACATGTTTGAGGGGGTGGATACCCTATTCATCATAATGTATTATTATTTCACATTGCATGCCTATCAAAACATCTCATGTACCTCATAAATATAGATATCTACTATGTACCCACAAAAATTAAAAATTTAAGAATATTAAACATTATATATGAGCAAATTAAAAAAATAAGTACAGGAAATTCAATGGTAATAACAAGAGCTAAAAAATATATAATATAAAGCATAAACATAATTTAAAAATTGACACAGCCAAAAACTGGTTATTTGAAAATGTCAACAAAATGGGCAAACTCCTAGCTAGACTGATCATGGAAAAATGTGAGAAAACACAAATCACCAATATCCAGAATAAAGTAAGTGGTTATCACCACAGATCTGTCGACAAAGAGTCAAACTCTGTAAAATATTTGAAGAGATTTATTCTGAGCCAAATATAAGTGACCATGGCCTGTGACACAGATCTCGGGAGGTCCTGAGAACATGTGCCCAAGGTGGTCAGCACGCAGGTTGGTTTTGTTGGAACCTAAGTTAAAGTTCCACTTTGGGCAGGGGTCGCCGTGAGAGACCACTCAACTCCGAGATCACAGCGGAGAGACGCTTTTCTTTCTAGCGCGCTAGGGTCCCCCGTGCATCAGGATGGCCAAGGGACCCCGAGTGCTGGTTACAGGCCGCTTATAAAGGCAACTCCTGAGGCGCGAAACCCAGACAAAGCTTTAGGCGCGAAATTCAAACAAAGCTTGAGGCGCGAGATGATTGGGGCTAGTCATGGCCTGAGCAAGGTGTCTCACTCTGATTGGTCAGGGTTTGTATGCGCGTGGGGGGGTTTGTTTTTTTTGTTTTTTTTGTTTTTTTTTTTCTGGAATTGTTTTTCTGTTTGAATTCGAATTCCAGAAACATTGGGTGTTTTTCTTAGTCACTCATGCTCATGGCCTGTTTTCATTCCCTCCTCTTTCTGTGACCCAGAGGCTCAATCTTGAGCCTCTTCTTCAGTTCTGAGTGCCCGGTATTGTTGGGTCAGAACCATAGTATGTACTATATTTAATCTGTCTCTGATTAGGGTGAGCAGGCGGTTGAGTATGCACGGTCCGAAAGTCAGGATGAGCATGAGTATGATCAGGGGACCTAAGATGGTGGAGATTAAGGTACTAAACCAAGGGGACTGGTTGTACCAACTCTCAAACCAACTTTGTTGAGACTCTCTTTCTTTTTGTCGTTTGTCTAATCTTTCTCTGAGCTTTGCCATAGAGTCTTTAACTATTCCTGAATGATCAGCGTAAAAGCAACACTGTTCTTTGAGGGCCGCACAGAGCCCGCCTTCTTTCAGAAAAACAATTTCTAGTCCTCGCCGGTTTTGCAGTACAACTTCAGACAGGGAAGTTAGAGACTCTTCAAGCTTCGTAATAGAGTGTTCTATGGCCCTAAGATCCTCATCTATAGCTACCCTGAGTTGTTGCAGATGGTAATTGCCATGCACTAATGCTGCTGTCCCCGTCCCAACCCCGGTTGCCACTCCTAATCCTAGCATGATGGCGAGGGTGAGAGAAACGGGCTCTCTCCTAGTTCTAGTAAGAGCTTTCTGCTCATACCAGAGTTCAAAAGAGTCCCCAGTGTGATAATATACTCGGGGAACAAGCTGCACCAACACACAGTAATCTGTGCTGCTGTTGAAGACAGCCGTGGATACACAGGGGGTAAGTCCGGTGTTGCAGGCCCACCAGTCCGCCCCGGAGGGGACTAAATAGTGATTTGTGCTAGGTACTGTCAGGGTTACATTACAGAGATGCTGGTGACTAGTGGGCACTTGGCCTACACAGGTTCCTGACCCAGATACTTCAGCTAGGGTGAGTTTCTTGTGCTGTTCCCATGCACATTCAGTAGGATTAGTGGAATTAGTGAAGTTATTGGCAGAGGCAATGCCTTCATAATAAGGGGGGCCCGTCGCTAGGCATAGCCAGCAAGAGGAGGTGGATTCTGGCCTTGTCTGATTCAAGGCGAGATAGGCGCCCTTAACGAGGTTAAAGAGCCTATTATCCAATTCCGGGGCGGGGGGCAAGCGGGTGTCCTTTAGGAGCGAGGGTGGATGTCTGGGGGAGGTGGATCTTAGGGGCGGTGGTGTGGCAGTCGGGGCTCTCGGCTGGGGAGGCTTCACCTCTGATATAACGTGGTTTGGCCCTACTGCGACAGGAGGTGTGACTGGGCTAACTGTTAGTTTAAGTTGGATAGGGAGTCCAAACAGTGGCCTTTGGTATAAATATAGGCCCCATATTAGCCCTGATGTCCAGAGGGGGTCAGACCTTGCTGCATCTTCAAATTTGATGCGGATTAAATTGCAATTAGCCGAATACTGAGTTCTGGTACAGGGCTGGACGTAGGACATGGTTATGTAGCAAGGTTTCGTGGCCCATTTCCATTCTCCATCATTAGTGGTTACACAGGACCAACTATAGCAGTATAGAGAGGTTATTTCTCTGCAGGTTTTTTTCACTGGCCCCGTCCGGAACCCGGGACAGGCATAGAACCCGTTCCGGCCTATGGACACCCTTCTTGCCTGTTTTCTCCATTCTCCCCCTTCCATGTCATCTACCATTGCTATTTTATCTAAGTTGAAATAGAGGTCAGGGAACCAAGTGCCTATAGGAGCAATTTGCGAAGTCTCATTTAGGACTTCATGAGTTTCAAAGTTAGTTACTTTCCAGGTTAATTGATATGGTTGATGGGGATTGCTACAAGCGATGCAGGGAAGGAGGACCAGTAGTAAGCAAGGGGTTAGGTGCGAGAGAGTCTTATCTTGAGCGGGTCTTCGGAGCGATGGAGTCTCCATGACCCAGGCGGCGTTGGTTCAGGCGTCTCCGGGGCGGCCTTGGTGTGGGATGCGTGGACCCAAGCAGCGATTCCGTCGACCTTTATGGCCATGGGTGTGGTCAGGAGAACGACGTAGGGTCCTTTCCATCGGGGTTCCGGTCCCTGTGAACGGTGCCGTCTGACATAGACGGAGTCTCCCACCTGGAAGGGGTGGCTGGTTTGTGGATGTCCCGGCCGGTACAGTTCTGCCAAGGGGGCCCAGATTTGGGCCTGTACTGCCTGTAGTCCTTTCAGCCGAGCCTGCAGGTCAGTCTTAGGGTTGGAAGGGGAGAAGGAGTCAAGCAGGGTTGACAAAGGGGGAGGTCCTCCATAGAGGATTTCATAGGGAGTGAGCCCAAAGCGGTTAGGTGTATTTCGGGCTCTTAAGAGGGCTAGAGATAGGAGGCGTCTCCAATCTTTTAGGCCAGTCTCTAAGGTCAATTTAGTGAGGGTCTCTTTTAAAGTTCTATTCATCCTTTCTACCTGTCCTGAGCTCTGGGGTCTATAAGCACAATGCAATTTCCAATTAATCCCCAGTATCCTGGCTAGCCCCTGACTTACCTGAGAAACGAAGGCCGGCCCGTTGTCTGACCCAATTACCTTGGGAAGTCCAAATCTAGGAAAAATTTCTTCTAAAATTTTCTTGGTCACTACGTGTGCCGTTTCTTGTCGGGTGGGGTAGGCTTCTACCCATCCTGAAAAGGTATCTACAAACACTAGTAAATACTTATACCCCGCATAGTGAGGCTATACTTCAGTGAAGTCTATTTCCCAATAAGCCCCTGGGCGACTGCCATGGGCTTGTATCCCTGCTGGCACTTGAGTAGCTCCAGCATTTACTTGTTGGCAGACCTTACAGGCAGACGTCACCTGTTCTATCAGAGCGCCAGCTCTAGGGATTAGAAAGTCAGTTTTTTCAATTAACAATCTCAGCTTTCGGCTGCCTAAATGTGTCCAGGCGTGCATTTGTTGGATCATAGCCATGGCCTCTTTTTGAGGGAGGACCGTCTTCCTTTCTTTTTCCCAATTTTTAGTGTCTTTGTTCTCCGTGGCTCCCATGGCTCTCGCTTCTTCCTGGTCCTCTGAGGTGTAGGTGTACCTAATGGCTATCTGACCGGCTTTGTCGGTTTCGGAGACTAGAGTTAGTGCCTCTGCCACGGCGGCTTGCTTGGCCGCTTGGTCTGCCTGCCTGTTTCCCACTGCGATTGGATCATGCCCTTTTTGATGTCCGGGACAGTGGATTATGGCCACTTCCCGAGGAAGGAAGAGGGCTTTTAATAAGGCAACTATTTCGGCCTTGTTCTTGATCTCTTTTCCTTCTGAGGTTAGAAGACCCCGTCTCTCATAAATACTTCCATGGGTGTGGGCTGTTGCAAAAGCATATCGACTGTCTGTATAAATATTAGCCTTTTTCCCTTTTGACAGCTCTAGGGCCTTTGTCAATGCTATTAATTCAGCCTTTTGCGCAGACGTGCCAGGGGGTAGTGCTTGTGCCCATATGGTGGTGTTGCCATCCACTACCGCTGCTCCCGCCCTCCGAGTACCTGAGTCGAGATAGCTGCTACCGTCTGTGTACCAAGTGTGGTCCGCGTCTGGGAGTTCTTGATCCTTGAGGTCTTCCCGCGTCCCGTGGGTCTCTGCCAACACCTGCCGACAATCGTGGGAGCTAGGTTGGTCTTCTGGTACTGGTAGCAGTGTAGCAGGATTTAGGGTGACCAGAGGGCCAAATCGGACGCGGTCCATGTCCAGTAGGAGGGCCTGGTAGTGGGTCAGGCATGCGTTGGTAATCCATCGGTCTGGGGGCTGCCGCACTATGGCCTCTAGAGCATGTGGGGTAATGACAGTTAGCGGCTATCCAAGGGTTAGCTTGGCAGAGTCTTTGACTAGCACAGCGGTGGCCGCCATGATGCGGAGACATGGGGGCCATCCAGCCGCTACAGGGTCCAGTTTCTTAGATAGGTACACCACCGGTCTTTTCCAGGGCCCTAATTTCTGGGTTAGGACCCCTTTGGCAATCCCTTGCCTTTCATCTAAAAAGAGGGTAAAGGGCTTTGATGTATCCGGTAACCCAAGAGCTGGGGCAGAGAGGAGTGCTTTCTTTAGGGTCTCGAAAGCTAATTGATGCTCGGCCAGCCAGGTGAAGGGAGTGTTCCCCTTGGTGAGTGCATAGAGGGGGGCGGCCAATTCAGCAAAACCGGGTATCCACAGGCGGCAGAACCCGGCTGTTCCCAGGAACTCACGTACCTCTCTGGGAGTTCGAGGTGGCGGAATGCGAGCCACAGTCTCTATCCGCCCAGGGGTGAGCCATCTTTTCCCTTCACTTAGGACATACCCCAGATAGGTTACCTTTGACAAATTTGCGCCTTCTTGGCGGAAGCCCGATATCCTTTTTCTCCAAGTGTTTGGAGCAGGTGCCTAGTGCCTTGCATACAAGCCTCCTTGGTGGGTGCAGCCAGGAGGAGGTCATCCACATACTGGAGCAGGGTCACTCCTGGTTGCTGGGTTCGGAAGTCAGTCAGGTCTTGGTGGAGAGCCTCGTCGAAGAGAGTGGGAGAGTTCTTGAACCCTTGGGGAAGCCGGGTCCAGGTTAATTGGCCCGAGATTCCTTTCTCAGGATCTTTCCACTCAAAGGCAAAAAGTTCTTGGCTCTGGGGGGCCAGAGGTAGGCAAAAGAACTCATCCTTTAAATCTAATACTGTATACCAGCTGTGGTCTGGCTTTAAGGTACTGAGCAGGTTGTAAGGATTGGGGACCGTGGGATGGATATCCATGGTTCTTTTATTAACTTCTCTTAAATCTTGGATGGGCCTATAATCCTGGGTACCCGGCTTTCTTACTGGCAGGAGTGGAGTATTCCAGGGTGAGCGACATGGTCGCAAGACTCCGAGCTCCAAAAATTTGATAATGTGCCGCCGAATACCCACACGAGCCTCACGGCTTATAGGGTATTGCTTAATGGACACGGGTACCGCTGTGGGCTTCAGATCAATTATAATTGGAGCTTGGCATTTTGCCCATCCAAGTCCTCCCGTTTCAGCCCAAGCCTGGGGAAATTCTTGTAGCCAAGCATCGGGGAGGCTAGTGGTGACTGGAGCATCGAAAAGCCGGTGTTCGTCTTGCAAGGACACAGTTAAAATTTGGATGGGCTGGCTGTCCCGATCTAACACTTGGGCCCCCCTCTCGGAGAAATGGATTTGGGCTCTGAGTTTAGTCAAGAGGTCCCGCCCCAGAAGGGGATATGGGCATTCGGGCACCCCCAAGAAAGAATGAGTCACCATACCTTTTCCAAGATTGACTGTCCGGTGGTTGGTCCATTTGTGCAGTTTCCCTCCTGTTGCCCCCTGGACCCAGGAGGTGCGAGAAGACAGGGGCCCATTTGCCTTTGTCAAAACAGAATGTTGAGCCCCTGTGTCCACCAGGAAGGTGGTGGGGTGCCCCCCTACAGAGACAGTTAGCCGGGGCTCGGGGGGGGCTCCAGAGCCCTGACACCTCTAATCGCTGTCCTCACCCAAGGCGAGGACGGGGACAGGTTTCTTCCAGTCCTTAGGACGTTTGGGACAGTCTTTAATCCAATGTCCCCGTTCCTTGCAATAGGCACACTGGTCCTTTTCTACTTTCGACCGCCTCCGCTTATCCTCCTCTCTTCCTGGCCCTTTCTCTGTCACTACTGCCGCCAGGATTTTCGTTAAGTGCTTATCTCTCTTTCGATCTCTACGATCCTCTCGTTCCTCCTGTTCTTTCGCTAATCTGGCTTCCCTTTCCTCGGGAGTTTCCCTTTTATTATATACTTTTTCCGCCTCCCTAACTAATTCTTGTAATCCTTAGGTCTGAATCCCATCTAATCTTTGGAGTTTTCCTTTTATATCTGATGCTGCCTGATCTATGAATGACATAGCCACGGTGGCCTTATGTTCCAGAGCCTCCGGGTCAAACAGAGTGTACATTCGGAACCCTTCCAGAAGCCTTTCCATAAAGGCGGCCGGGCTTTCGTCCCTTTCCTGAGTAATAGTCCTTACCTTGGCCAAATTGGTGGGGCGCTTTCCTGCCCCTTTGAGACCCGCCAACAGAGCCTGGCGATAGATTCGGAGACTCTCCCTACCTGGTGCTGTTTCATAGTCCCAGTCCGGGCGGGTGAGGGGAAATCCCTCGTCTATTTCATTGGGGAGTTGGGTTGGGAGTCCTCCTGGTCCCGGCACATTTTTCCGGGCCTCTAGGAGGACCCGTTGCCTTTCTTCAGTAGTTAGAAGAACCTGCAAAAGTTGCTGGCAGTCATCCCAGGTAGGTTGGTGGGTGAGGAGAATGGATTCTATCAGCGAGGTTAGGGCCTGGGGATCTTGGGAGAAGGAGGGGTTGTGGGTCTTCCAGTTATAAAGATCTGAGGCTGAAAAGGGCCAGTACTGGATTGTGCGGTTGACGGTGCGGAGGGGAAAGAGGGAGGATTGCCAGGTGGCGGGGCCGTCTGGGTCCCCAGCCCGCTGCAGGCGGAGGCGGGGCATCAGGGGCGGCGTCCTAGGGGTTAGTTCGGGTAGGGCTGGAGAGGGAGATGGGGTCAGAGGAGGGGTAGAGGAAGAAACCGGAGAGAGAGTGGGGGCTGAGGGGGTAGAGGGGGAAACAGGGGATATGGCAGGGAGTGAGGGCGAAGCGTAAGGAGGGGGCCTTAGGAGGGGATTGTGAGGTGGGGGAGGTAGAGGGTCAAGGAGGAGAAGGTCTCCCTGAGCCTCGTCTGAGAGGACTGGCTTATGCGGGTCCGGAGTCCGATTCTTTGGGGCCTCTAAGGCCAGGAGAGTTGACTGGGAAGGGAGGGTGGAGGGGAGGAAGGGTTTCACCCAAGAAGGGGGGTTTCGGACTAGATCTTCCCAGGTAATTATATAGGCCACCTGGTCAGGGTGGCCGTGTGGTCCAGGGTCCATCACCTTTGCCTTAACCTGTAAAATAATCAATAGGTCGAAAGTTCCATCTCGGGGCCACCCGCCGTGGAGGGTGGGCCATTCAGACAAACAAAAGGTTTTCCATCGTCCCTTACGGACTTCCACAGAGAGATTGTGGGCTCGTGTTCAAACGTCAGAAAAGTGGGTTAGGGTCAAGGATAGAGGAGTCGTCAGTGTCTGTCCCATAGTTCTGTCCAGAGGCTCGTACACACACACGAACAAAATGACAACAACATAAACAGAGACCAAACAGATACAGAGGAGCCGCGCGGCCAAAGAAAGGCGCCACAGTTTCACAAAGGATTCAGACGGCAGGGAGGACCTGCCTTCAGATTTGAGGAGGCTGACGGAGTCGTCAGCCTTCCTCCAGACAACTGCCAGGGCGTCCCCCGGGGCATAAGTGGGAAGGTGCCGGACACGTCTGTCCCCCTTTCCCACTTAATTACTCAGGCGGAGTACTCCCCAGAATAAGCCAGCAAGACAGAATGAAAATGAAAGTACCTGATAGAGTCTGTCCGTCGGGTCAGCAGTCGGTGGCCCAGGCCGTGTGGGTCTCCACCAGACAGGTCGAGGGTCTCCGGACGACCCCAAATCCCGGACGAGCCCCCAGATGTTGGAACCTAAGTTAAAGTTCCACTTTGGGCAGGGGTCGCCGCGAGAGACCACTCAACTCCGAGATCACAGCGGAGAGACGCTTTTCTTTCTAGCGCGCTAGGGTCCCCCGTGCATCAGGATGGCCAAGGGACCCCGAGTGCTGGTTACAGGCCGCTTATAAAGGCAACTCCTGAGGCGCGAAACCCAGACAAAGCTTTAGGCGCGAAATTCAAACAAAGCTTGAGGCGCGAGATGATTGGGGCTAGTCATGGCCTGAGCAAGGTGTCTCACTCTGATTGGTCAGGGTTTGTATGCGCGGGGTTTTTTTTTTTTTTTTTTTTTTCTGGAATTGTTTTTCAGTTTGAATTTGAATTCCAGAAACATTGGGTGTTTTTCTTAGTCACTCATGCTCATGGCCTGTTTTCAGTTTTATGCATTTCAGGAAGGCATGAGACTTCAATCAAATACATTTAAGAAGTACATTGGTTTGTTCCAGAAAGGCCAGACAACTCGAAGTGATAGGGGCTTCCAGCTTATAGGTATATCTACAAATTTTCTGGTTGACGATTGGTTGAGTTTATCTAAAGACCTGGGGTCAACAGAAAGGAAGGTCTGTGATAAGATAAAGAATTGGGGAGAACAAAGTTCTTAATTGCAGAGGAAACCTTCAGGTAACAGCCTTCAGAGAGAACAGATTGTAAAATGTTTTTTTATCAGACTTAAAGTTTGCAAGCATTTATCCTTTGAGTTACAAACAATCCAGTTACACTCTTTTAGTTCTTTATAATGAAATTAAGTCATTATTGACTATACTCACCCTTTAGTGCTATCAAATAGTAGATCTTATTCATTCTTTTCATTTTTTTTTGTTTGTTTGTTTCTATTAACCACCCCTACCTCCCCCCTTAGCCCTTCACTATCCTTCCCATCTGCTGGTAACCATCTTTCTACTCTCTGTGTCCATTAGTTCAATTGTTTTGATTTTCAGATTCCACAAATAAAAGAGAACATATGATGTTTGTCTTTCTCTGCCTGGCTTATTTCACTTAACATAATGATCTCCAGTTCCATCCATGTTGTTGCAAATGACTGGATCTCATTCTTTTTTCATGACTGAATAGAACTCAGTTGTGTGTATATGTGCCACATTTTCTTTATCCATTCACCTGTTGATGGACATTTAGGTTGTTTCCAAATTTTAGCTATTGTGAGTAGTGCTGAAGCAACATGGGAGTGCAGATATCTCTTTGATACACTAATTTCCTTTCTTTTGTGTATATGCCCAGTGGTGGGATTGCTGAACCATATGGTAGCTTTAGGTTTTTGAGGAAACTCCAAACTGTTCTCCATAGTGGTTTTACTAAGTTACATTTTCGTGAAAAGTGTATGAGGGCTCCCTTTTCTCCACATTATCACTACCATTTTTATTGCCTGTCTTTTTGATATAAGCCATTTTCACTGAGGTGTCACAATATCTCATTGTAGTTTTGATTTACACTTTCAGACAATAAAAATTTAAAATACACATTATTTCAATAAGTGCAAATAAATAATTTGACGAAATTCAAAACCTGCACTCAAGGTAAAATTGCTCACCAAAATAGAAATAGTAGGAACCCCTTCAAACTGAGAGGGCATCCATGAAAAACTAACAGCCACTATCATGTTTAATGATGGGAGACAATTTATCCAATGAGATATTTCTGGTAAGATAAAGAATTTCTGCCATATGGACTTATTACAGAGAAGATCAAGAAAATACTGTTTACTATTATTTATTAAGAATTGACTGAACACTCCAAGATCAATTATGAACTGTTAGTTTTTTTCCTCTTTGCTATACACAAGCTACTTTTCTTTATTAGCATAAATGTATGTATCATACATACACACAAATATAATTAGGTGACAATATTATTTGAATTTTTCAATCTTTAACCTCAAAATATCCTTAACCTCATAAGTAACTTTATAAGGGAAGCATACAGCATTCAGTTTTTCATCTTAATTGGAACTTTACAAAGAGCAAATATAAACAGTTATAAATAAGTAGAAACTTTACATGATGACCTTTGCTATCTCTATCCCTATAAATTTTAATTTATTTAAAATGTTTACATGTCACAAAATTTTCTTAAGTCACAAAATTTTCTTATTAAGTAAGTCACATAACAGCTTTGGGTCTGAAAGTCATTTGATGGACTTGAAAGTTCTATTTAAGTTGGTACAGTGGACTAACATATACATCACTGATACTAATACTTTGTCCAACTGATAATATATACAAATGTACACCAACAATGAAAGCAGAAATTGTCTGAAGTTCATGAAAACCAATAATGGATTTAGAAACACAATAATTATAATCCAATATATTGTGTAAGCAATATTCACTTATCTGTCCTGGAAAGCAGTGTTGAAATATTTAGAAAGTTTAAATTGATTAGAATTTCTATAAAAAAAGACAAACTCATAGTCTCCAAAATAATTAAGTATTAACTTATAAGCAGATGCTTTGGTACCCCTCATTTATCACCTTGTCCTATCTTGGAGGTCACCACAGAAAGTTACTGTACTTGCAGACAGCATTTTGTATCTCTGTGCCTGGGATTATTTTCTAGTGACTGGAGCATGTTCAGTTTGTTTGTGGGATCAGCCAGATGTTCTGAGTGGTTAATACTCAGGGCATCACTCATCCAAGAGTGAAGGGAGCTGGTGAATATGTAGCACTGGTTCTTTGGCTCTCAGGGGGAAAATGAGATACACTCCCCATTTCCCACTCTCTCTCAGTGTTTCCTGACATCATTTTCCAAATTAACTTCTTGCAGTCAAATTCTGTGACTCAGAGTCTGCTTTTGGAGAGGCACAAAGTAACACAGATTATATTATCTTCCACAATATGTTTAAATCACAGAGAATTCATATATGTGTGTGTGTGGGGGGGGTGGTGGGTGTGTTTTGTATTTATTTATCTATGGAGACAGAGTCTCGCTTTGTTGCCCAGGCTGGAGTACAGTGATGCAATTTTGGCTCACTGCAAACTTCGCCTCCCGAGTTCAAGCGATTCACTTGCCTCAGCCACCTGAGTAGCTGGGATTACAGATGTGCACCACCACGTCTGGCTAATTTTTGTATTTTTAGTAGAGATGGGTGTTTCACCATGTTGCTCAGGCTGGTCTTGAACTCCTGACCTCAAGCGATCTGCCTGCCTTGGCCTCCCAAAGTGCTGAGACTACAGGCATAAGCCACTGTACCTGGCCCATATGTGTTTTTAAATCAAAATTATCAAACTAGTTTGATGTGCCTAAGGATTTACCTTGACTAAGAGTATTATATAAATTTAATTATGATATGGATCCAGATATAATTCTGCATTTACTTACCAAATATTAAAATTGATTCAAAGGCATTTTTATTAGTACAATTTTATGATGGCTAATTGTTAGCTTAATACCGATTTGCATTTTCCTTGTTTGATTATAAATCTGTCTTTGGAATTGTTTCCCTATATTACAGACAAATGACAGACACATGTTCAATTAATCCCCAAAAGTGGCCCCCATGAAGACATTCACAGATACATAGGGCTACTAACTCAAGTAGACCATTGGAAATGGTGAAGTACTTCACCTCTGTGAGGAGTTAAATACTTTGTTTGTTTATAGAGCCATAGGCACACAAAAAGTAAATATAAATATAAATACAGCTATACACATTGTCAATAACTTCTGCAGGCAAAACAAGAACAAACAAAAAAAAGAAGACTCTACAAATAGAATCCTGAGAATGTACATGTTTTCAAACTAATCTACTTTTTAGAAAATACAGGTGTTAACCATTCTTCAGACATAAGAGTGTTACAGACCACTAGATGACACTAATTTTTCTTTCATCCACTCTAAAATTTGGCAGTCAGAAATCCGCAGCATTTCTTAAACAAAAGAAACACTCCTAGATGTCTGCCAATCTGATACTTTACCTCACGTTTGACATTTTCCAGACTTTTAGACTCAAACATGGTAACAAAGCTAGGACATTGTGCTCAAGTCTTCAGTTTTTAAAATGAAAGCCAGGTAGCTGCTGAGGTCTTCCAGACTCATCTGCAGAGCACCTCTGGCACCTAATACAGGAATTTTAGACTTCTCAAAAGATAATCACCAGGTCCCCATAATTGGCAGACAGTAATGGCATGTAAAAAGTGTCCAATTTTAAAAATCCAAAATTGCCTAAAACTCTGTTATGTGTGATCTCTGAAAATATGCCCAACTTGTTTTTCTCAACTCGAACACAACAGTTGGTGTCAGTAGCCCTGGAAGAGGGAGATGAGGAATGGTGAAAAGATCCTAAATGTGCTGTGGTGATCGTCATTGACTAAGGATTGATCTCTGTTCCAGTGGTTCTTCGTGTGGTAATCCCATCTATGAAAAATTACCAAAACCTTAAAACATGCATCTCAAATTGTTAATAATGTAATTCTTATACAAATATGAAATGAGTGGATGTCAACGTTTTATTCAATTTATTAATGGAGAAACTGGAAAAGTAACAGAGCTAGCTTCAAAAGCATTTGAGAAATATGGACTTACATAATTACCGAGGACAGAGACATTGAAATAAATTTGCAGGGTTAGGTACAAAACTGTTCACCATCTTACCAGGCAATAAAATTATAATTTTGATATTATATTCTCCAGTAGAGAAAAAAACAATCATTCCATCCTTCAGTGTTCTACAATTTAAGGTGTCATAGAACATCTGGGCCTTGATGATCAGAAAAAGTACATTTCCTGAGAGTGTCAATAACTTTCAATGGGGTCAATAGAAAATGTTCTAACATGCTATTAGAGGGTCATATGATTATCTTTTTACTTTGTTGTGAAGTTTTGATTTTTATTTCCTGAAATATCAGAACAAGTAATTTCTGAAGAATGGTTTGGGAAAGATAAAAGCAGCTCTCAAATACTGTGTAAAACACACATCCCCCCAGCCTACAACATTGAATCATGACGAGCGTTGGGATGTTTACTATTAGTATTTGAAACAATTTGAAGCTACACCTGTAATTTCATCACACTTATTTGCATTCGAATATGCATTCTTATGTGGAAGACAGCACCTGAATAAGTCTCTGAGGAGAAAAGCATGCATCGATAGTTATTAAAAGCTCCCCAAGTAATCCTAGTGTGCGGCCAGGATTAAGAACTGCTGCTCTGGCTGGGTGCCGTGGCTCACGCCTGTAATCCCAGCACTTTGGGAGGCCGAGACGGGCGGATCACCTGGGGTCAGGAGTTCGAGACCAGCCTGACCTATATGGAGAAACCCCATTTCTACTAAAAAATACAAAATTAACTGGGCGTGGTGGCAGGCTCCTGTAATCCCAGCTACTTGGGAGGCTGAGGCAGGAGAATTGCTTGAACCCAGGAGGCGTAGGTTGTGGTGAGCCGAGATTGCTCCATTGCACTCCAGCCTGGGCAACAAGAGTGAAACTCGGTCTCAAAAATAAAAATAAAAAATAAAAACTGCTGTTCTAGAATGAAACACTGCTCATTCCAGCATAGCATCTGCCCCTGACACCACTCACTCGAAAGCAAGACTGGTTGTAGAAAAGTCCCACCCAGTCCACAGCATTGTTCCTAAGTAGCTGATCTAGTGCATAATCTGTTGCTTCATTCTAAAATACGAATTTGCAATCAAGGTTAACCAGGCATTTGAGAAACTTCTGCAACTTATAAGAAAAAGACTTAAATAAATGAACAGAAGTAAAATAACTCCACATACTGCAAAAATTCGGAAGAGTTTTTAAAAATGTCTAATTAGTGATTACAGTGTACTAGGTAAGATTTTAAGGGAGGAAACCAATATTGGAGTTTGAAATCTCCTGTGTCTCACCACATAAAAATTGTTTTCTCATGTAGAATTAGAGAAGAGTAATACATTTGTAACTTTTGTTCCTAAGTTGAACATGTCCCAAGAGAAACAGGCCACCATGCTGATGCTCACTTTGAATATATGACTGCCAAACTCATTAGATTCTGGCAATCATGCTATCTTTCCCTTAGTTCATTCAGTTTCTCAGTCTCTGGACTTCAGTCCCATGTTCCTCTTCCTCCTCCTCACTTTCATCTAATGGCATTGCCATCTTTTTTCACTAAGAAAATTGAAATAAGCAGAATTGAGTTTCTTCAGCTGCCCCACCACATCTATATACCTAACAGCATGTGTACCCGTGTTTTCTTCCTGCCTGCCTGTTATTAACTTTTTTTTTTTTTTTTTGGAGACAGAGTCTCACTCTGTCGCCCAGGCTGGAGTGCAGTGGCGTGATCTCCACTCACTGCAAGCTCTGCCTCCTGGGTTCAAGCCATTCTCCTGCCTCAGCCTCCCCTATAGCTGGGACGACAGGCACCCGCCACCGCGCCGGCTAATTTTTGTATTTTTTTTAGTAGAGACGGGATTTCACCGTGTTAGCCAGGATGGTCTCGATCTCCTGACCTCGTGATCCACCCATCTCGGCCTCCCAAAGTGCTGGGATTACAGGCGTGAGCCACCGCGCCCGGCATTAACTCTTAATTTTTCTGTCCAGGAATACACTAGACCCATCTTGTTTACCAACTCAAGCACATAGCTGCAGCGATTCTCTTCTTTCTCTCTTTCATTCATTTTCATTTTTAAGGAGCATTACAGTCAGCAAACATGTTTTTCTTGACCCTACATCCCTCTTAAGGTCCTGTGCCATCTCTCTGCTGTCTTTTAAACAAAAATTTCTTGAAAGAGTCGTCAGCTCTTCCTTTGCACTTCTCCTCCCATTCTTCCCTGTGTTGCTGAAACACCTGGGGTTCGGTGTGGGGCCTGCTACTCACTGCACAGAAAGCCAATCACTGAGACAGTGTATATTTCCAGAAAGGAAGACTTTATTCAGGTGCTGCAACAAGGAGATGGGAGATCAGTCTCAAATGCATTTCCTTGATTGACTGAAATTAGGAGTTTATATAGTAGGGAAGAAATGTAATTGTGTGGGAAAACAGGAATTAGAGAACGATAAGAAAGAGGAGTTGGTCAACAGCAAGCAGATGGTCACTTAGGCAATCATGATGGCTGAGGGCTCTGGCATCTCATCTTCCAGATTCAGTGATCTGGTAAGTTTCAGCTCCTTAATACTATATGGGAGAACTGATGGTTGATTTCCAGAGAAAAAAACTCAGATAAAACAATTATATCTTAAGCTTTAAGACTAGAAGGATCAATTTCTGTATTTATTCAAAGAAGTCATAAACATCAGTTCTTGTGGGACAATTGAACCAGTTTCATTGGAAAACTATAGGCTTTTTCTTACCATTCAAACAGTGCCTTTCACGCCACCACATTGTTAAATTAAATGATTAATTTTTAGTTTTCATTTTGCTTGGCCCAGCAGCAGCATTTCATAACAATTACTCCTTCCTGCATTCATTATTTTGTTTACTTGACTTCAGAAATGCATCCTCCTACCTCACTGTCCATTCTTCTTTGCTGGTTTATTTAATTAAAATAATTTATTTTTAAATCGGCAGATAAGATTGTATTTATTGCATAAAATGATGTTTTAAAGTATATATTCATTGTGGAATGGCTAACTCTAGCTAATTAACACGTGCATTACCTCACCCAGTCATCACTTTGTGTTGAGAACAATGAACATCCACAATCTTGGCATTTTTTTAAAAAATTATTATTATTATGCTTTAAGTTCTAGAGTACATGTGCATAACGTGCAGGTTTGTTACATGTGTATACTTGTGCCATGTTGGTGTGCTGCACCCATCAACTCGTCAGCACCCATCAACTCGTCATTTACATCAGGCATAACTCCCAATGCAATCCCTCCCCCCTCCCCCCTCCCCAGGATAGGCCCCGGTGTGTGATGTTCCCCTTCCCGAGTCCAAGTGATCTCATTGTTCAGTTCCCACCTATGAGTGAGAACATGCGGTGTTTGGTTTTCTGTTCTTGCGATAGTTTGCTGAGAATGATGGTTTCCAGCTGCATCCATGTTCCTACAAAGGACACAAACTCATCCTTTTTTATGGCTGCATAGTATTCCATGCTGTATATGTGCCACATTTTCTTAATCCAGTCTGTCACTGATGGACATTTGGGTTGATTCCAAGTCTTTGCTATTGTGAATAGTGCCGCAATAAACATACGTGTGCATGTGTCTTTATAGCAGCATGATTTATAATCCTTTGGGTATATACCCAGTAATGGGATGGCTGGGTCATATGGTACTTCTAGTTCTAGATCCTTGAGGAATCGCCATACTGTTTTCCATAATGGTTGAACTAGTTTACAGTCCCACCAACAGTGTAAAAGTGTTCCTATTTCTCCACATCCTCTCCAGCACCTGTTGTTTCCTGACTTTTTAATGACTGTCATTCTAACTGGTATGAGATGGTATCTCATTGTGGTTTTGATTTGCATTTCTCTGATGGTCTTGGCATTTTTATGTTGTCATAAAGTATAATAACCTTGCTGTCAAATAGATCTCTGGGACTTATTCCTCCTAACTAAGTCTCTAATTGTAATTTTTTATCCTTTGTCTAACATCTCTCCAACCCCCTTAGGCTCTGGTAACCTCCCTTCTACTCTGTTCTTGTGTGATGTTTTTTACTGGTTTCTTCTCGTTAATCCTACTAATAACTACTAGAGGGCCTTAGGATTTAGTCTTTGGTCCACTTCTCTATTTAACCTGAGTGAGGTGGGGAAAGAACATTAATAGACATTTTTCAAAAGAAGACACACATGGCCAAAAGGTTATTAAAAAATGTTCAACATTAGTACTCATTAAAGAAATGCAAATCAAAACCACAATGACATATCATCTTACTGCAGTCAGAACAGCTACTATTAAATTAAGAAAATAACAGATGTTAGCAAGGATGCAGAGAAAGGGAACTCTTTTACACTGTTGGTGGGAATGTAAATTAGTACAGTCTCTATGGAAGACAATATGGAGATTTCCCAAAGAACTAAAAATAGAACTACTATTGTATCTAGCAATCTTTTTATATAGCCTCTAAAAGGTCCTGGATTTTCTACAGCATAGAAATGACTCCTAAATTAATATCTCTAGCCTGATTTCTCTCCTGCACTCCAAACATTCATTTCTAACTATTTACCTGCCTTTTAAAAAACTAGGGTATCTAGTAAACACCTCAAATTTACCTGAGCTTTTGACCTCTTACACACAACCCACTTACTTTAAGTTTTCCTTATCTCTATAGATGGCAACACTATCCTCGCAGCTGTTCAGAAAAAATAACCTTGGAATTCATTGGGAGGAAAAACTTTTCCTCCACTGACTTCCGTACAATAGTTGGGGGCCTCCAAATTTAACTGACAATAGACAGGTTAACAGGAGAAAAGTCAAAGTTGAATCATATGCCTATGAAACTGCACAAAAGAAGTAGCTCACTAATAAATTAGAGATAGAGGTTTAAATACCTAATTTATTATAAAAAAGAGTGGGGTAGGAAAGGCTTTTATAAGAAGAAATGTTTTCTTTAGGAAAGTCAAATAGGACTTTTGAGAAACAAAGGAGAGAGAAGAGAATTTGTGATTGGTAATTTAGGCAGGTGCCAGTGGCCTTTCTGGCAAGAAAAACGAGAGAGAGGATTGTTTGCAGTTTCACTTTCTGTCTTCTTCCTGGCAGTGGGGTGGCCCAGAAGAGGGGATTCATAACAGATGTTTTCACCTTCAGTCAGATAGAAGCTCAGATAAAGCTTCTTTCCGCATCTTTTGAATCTCATCCCTAGTTTAAAATGATCTTCATAACAATTCTGGGGATCCAAGTGGGTCCCTACACATCCATAACTCCCTTGTTCTCGTATTTCATACCTAATCTGTTAGCAAATCATGTGTTCCTTATCTTCAAAATATATTCAGAATCTGATCAAGTCTCACTAGTATAATCCTGGTCCACACCAACATTATCTTTTGGCCGGGAGCTGTGGCTCACGCCTGTAATCCCAGCACTTGGGAGGCCGAGGCGGGCAGATCATGAGGTCAGGAGATCGAGACCATCCTGACTAACACAGTGAAACCCTGTTTCTACTAAAAAATACAAAAAAAATTAGCTGGGCGTGGTGGCGGGCACCTGTAGTCCCAGCTACTCGGGAAGCTGAGGCGGGAGAAATGGCGTGAACCCGGGAGGCGGAGCTTGCAGTGAGACAAGATCGCGCCACTGCACTCCAGTCTGGGGGACAGAGCGAGACTCCGTCTCAAAAAAAAAACAAAACAAAAAACAAAAAACAAACACACATTATCTTTCTTCCTAAGTAGTCTCCTTGATTCTGTTCACGCCCTACAATTCTCTCACAAGCCTATACTCCGCCCATTAGCCAGAAGAGCTCTTTTATAGCATTGGTCAGATCATGTCTTTATCTTTTTACAATCTTCCAATGGTTTTCCTTCTTATTCAGAGTAAAAATAAGCCTCTTGTAAAGGCCTACAAGGCCCTACATGACATTACTGCAAACTGCTTTTTTGCTTCATATTTCACCTTTCTATCTTAATCTAAGTCACACTGGTTTTCTTGTTGCACTTGAGGCTCCTGCTCTTTTCTCCACCCTAAATGTTCTTCTGCCAGATAGAATGCCTCTTTCACTTGTTTTCTTTCAGTTGCTAATAGGCTGTGAAACATATTTTTTCACACAAGAGAAATGAAAAGTTCTATAATATGTAAAGACTCTTAAAACATCAATAAATTAAAAAACAAAACAACTAAATTGAATAATGAGTGAAGATATAAACAAGGCACCCAGATAATAAAAAATAAGAAATTGAAAACAATATTATAAAGTATGATCCACCTTTTTTGTAAAGGCCTATGAATGGGAGCAAGTTAAATTTTTAAGTATCATTCATATAATGAAATATTATACATTAAATCTAAGACCTCAAACTGTAAAACTACTAAAACAATGGGGAGATTTTCCAGGACACTGAACTGGTTCTTGAGTAATACCCCACAAGCACAGGCAACCAAAGGAATAATGAACATGTGGGATCACATCAAGTTGAAAAGCTTCTGCAGAGCAAAGCATACAGTCAACCAAGTGAAGAGACAACCTGCAGAATGATACAAAATATATGCAAACTACCCATCTGACAAGGAATTAATAACCAGAATATATAAGGAGCTCAAACAACTCTATAGGAAAAAGTCTAATAGTCCATTTAGTCAAATAATGTAGATCTGTCTGTACCTACATGGAAATATCTTCATGATGTATTATTGGCCAAATAAACAGTGGCAGAAGAACATATAAATTATGAATTTATCTTAATAATGCTTAAGTGTATGTTTGTATTGTGCATCATATTATGCTACTCTGAGCTTTTTCTATGACAATGGGAAGTAGCAGGGCTCTTTTGATAGGTGCACTTGTGAGATTGGGTTCTGTGCCCTGGTGATGAGTCCTTGGGCCTACCATTTTGCTAGGAGGAAGTGCTATCAATTTTGATGTATTTGGAATTTATACCTTATAGATTTTAAAAAATACTTGTGGAAGCTTATAATGAAAACAAACAGCTAAATACTTTCAAAAAATGATTAGAATAAGGGGGAAAGGTCAGAACAATATAGAGGTAAAAGGTGTAAAGTTGCACTTATATTTACACAAAATTATTGTTTATTTATTCCTAAATTTTACTTATTTATGATTTTTTTTAGAGGGAGTCTTGTTCTGTTGCCCAGCCTGGAGTGCAGTGGCATGATCTCGGCTCACTACAACCTCCACCTCTTGGGTTCAAGCGTTTCTCCTGCCTCAGCCTCCTGAGTAGCTGAGATTACAGGCACCCACCACCACTCCAGGCTAATTTTTGTATTTTATTGGAGACAGGGTTTTACCTTGTTAGCCAGGCTGATCCCAAACTCCTGACCTCAAGTGATCCACCCGCCTCAGCCTCTGAAAGTGCAGGGATTACAGGTGTGAGCCACCACACCTGGCCTTGTTCAGTGTAGTTTTGAGCTTCCTGTAAACCAAAACAAAACGGGATACAAATTTAAAAATAGAAAAAAAAATCTTGACATCTTGCCTACCCTAGCAGAGTTGAGAGCCACAATTGTAATAATGGAAGTAAAAATGCTTTACACAGTATAAAGTGCCATATAAATATAAGGGACTGTTTCTACCTAGTCAGTCACCTTTTTTCTTAGGGAAACTTCTAAACAGGCCTTCCTCTGGCCTGAATTAACCTTTGTGGACAAAACACAGTAAAGGAAGTTTTTCTAGAGTTTCTTGAACTTGGTCTTATAGCTACTTACCATTCGCCTTTGCAGAAGTGCTCTTTTAATCAGTAGCTGTATTATGTCCAATTATGTCAGAAACTAATTAGCACATTAAATAAAAAGTTCTTGAGGAAGACATAAGTGATTTGCATAGCCACTTAAATGAATCTAATTTATAGATGAAGTTTGTCAAGTTTAGAAATCACTCACAAACCAACTGTTGTTCTTGTCAGTTCAAATACTTATACCACATAGTTAATATGGTGGTGCTTGTGACTTCATTTCTGGTTGGTATGCTTAGATGAGTTGGCATCCTTTGAGACTATTGATTATAAAATTCAATCAGTAGAAGAGGCAACCCAGTTAGATCTTGACTTGATTATTAGCCATTTTTTTTGTTGTTTCAAAATGAGGCTCCCAGGAGGTGTTCTACATTTTTAAAAAGAACGTATTAAATGATGATTGAAGCAGTTAAGAGCTCTTCTTTAAACTGTGTACAAACTCATTAGAAAAAGTTTGCCTGAATAGCATAGTTTCTGGAGATAATCTGGCTGGTAAAAATCCCTTTTCTCCCATTTACCAGCTGTGCATCACCATAAGCAAAGGCCTTAGCAATTCAGTGACTCAGTTTCCTCCCACATAAAATTGATACAATAACAGTATCTACCTTAAAGAGTTGTGGTGAAAATCAAATGAGGTAATACCTATAATGGGCTTAGAATGGTAATTTGGCTTCTAACATTCAAATTGTAGTATCACATAGGTCAGAATGCCAGTCTGCTGCAGAATCCTGTCTCTCAGGGTAGGTGACTAGGAAATGCTATTTTATCTGCTTTGTGTCAGAACAATTTCTCCAAAGAAAGCTCACCGAAGAAACAGGTACCTGGAGTTGGTTTGCAGAATAATACTGCACAAAGAAAGGGTGAGAAGAGTTAGAGAGGTTTCTTAAAGAAACCAGGGGTGATGTAAAAATCATTCAGTCCGCAGGATGGGCATCAAACTTAAAATGGGAGGCAAAGGCATAGGTTAAGAGCCAGGCAGAGGTAAAGTGAAACAGAGACAAAATTGGGAATTATGAGATAGGCCTTACTATTATTTAAAAGGCATTCAGCTCTTCTTCATTATCCTTGGTTTACCAATATGAGACCCAAACCTGAATGAATTAGGTTGGCTTAAAAGTATAGGGCTAAATCTGTGGCTTCTGATGGATGTCTTATACACTCTTGTTTAATGGAAAAACAGAATGGTAATTCAGATTGTTAGGAAAGTTAAGACACAAAGTGTTTATTTAAGGATCAGGAAATTTCAGAATGCTTTTAGCAAAAAGAAAAGCAGTTAATAAACAGAGATTCAAAAATGCCAGAAAAAGAGGGATAACTGTCAGAGTCTGATTCTAAAGGGAGCAGGAATGAACGTGTTTCAGTTAACAGATGGAGATAAAAGTCTTAGAATGGCAGAAGAACTGCTCTTGCTTTGAATTTCTTAGAAAGAATTTTAAAAGTGAATGAATATATAGGAAGGTTTTGAATTAATGTGAGAAAATGAAAGAGATTGCTCTTGTGGGCAAAGGGGGAAAGCTTCCTTTTTGTCCTTCATATGTTTGCTGAAGGATCAACTCACAAAAGTCAGCTTAATAGGGGAAATGGCATACAGATTTATTAGCATGTATGAGGGGAAATATCACAGTGATGATTCCACCACAAACAAGATGGGGTAAAGGGAATTATATACCCTTCTCCTTAGGTCAAAAAGAGATGGGGGGAGTGTGGATGATTTTGCGGGGGGGGGGGGGGGGTGGGTGTAGTGCATAATTTTTAAGGGAATTCAATGAGCTTGAAGAACAGTAGTCTGAGACAAAGTCTGCTGGGTCTGCAGAGCAGACAATGGTTTGTGACAAAAGTCTGTCCAAGTGTGTTAACAGACTTCAGTCTTTCTTCCTTCAACATAAGTTCAGTTAAAGAAAACTCACGGAAGGGCTTAGAGGCAATTTTCTTCTTTAGCAGGTCCAGGCTTTAGACAGATACGGGAGCATCAGAGAAAAAAATCTTTATTCTGTGCTTTGGGAAAGACAGAGGATTGAGCAACCATGGTTGTTGGCAGGGGGGAAGATCAGAGAGACCTTGAGGCTTCCTCAGTTTACCATGTCAAAGTGCTACATTTTGAGGTAAGGTACTGGTTTCTGAGCCTCAACACTTTGGATAAACTCCATCTAAATAAGTAAGCAGCAATGTCTGCTCCTTCGAGTGACCTGGAAGGAGAGAGTGAAGAGGTTTGAATACAGCTGTGAGGAATGTGATAGGAAGTCAACATGAGATAAGGAAAAGGATGAAGGATTTCTGAGATTCAAGAAATACTTAGTTGAAATTAATCAGCATGAGTGCAGTGTGGATACAGTCAAGCTTCCAGGGGAATTAATGGTTTCTCCAATTCAGTATTTTGCAGTGGTTTGCACTTATTTGCAGTTTTTCATCTGGTTTATACAGAAATAAGTTTAGTAAATCATTGTAAGAGTTTAAAATCCCAAGGAAAGGATAAAGTAAAACTGATGGTGAAGATGAGAGTCCATGAGGGGAAAAGTTTAAGAATGAAAGGAAAAGAGGAATTAAACATCTTAAAGACATTTTTTGGCTTTCACTGAAAGTTTAGTTCATTCAATGTAACTAATGATAAGGACTTCTACTCTTTCGATTTTGTTATTTGTTTTCTAGTTGTTTTGTGGTTTTCTCTTCCTCCCTTCTTTCTTTCCTTTCTGTCTTTTTTTAGTAAAGGTAATTTTCTTTGGTGATATTATTTACTTGTTTGCTTTTTTATTTTTTGTTTCTTCATTGTATGGTTTTTGGTTTCAGGTTACCATGAGGCTTGTAAATACTATCTTATAACCTATTATTTTAACAACACTGATAACAACACTGTTTGCATAAAGAAACAAAGAGAAAGGAGACTAATAAAAATTTTACCCCTAAATTTTGTGTCCCCACCTTTAATCTTTTTTTTTCCTATTTATATCTTATTGTACTATGTCTTGAAAAGTTGTTGTAGTTACTATTTTTGATTGATTCATTATTTAGTTTTTCTACTTACGGTAAGAGTAGTTTGCACACCACAGTAACAGTGTTATAATATTCTGTGTTTTTCTGTGTACTTATTATAACCAATGAGTTTTGTACCTTCAGGAGATTACTATTGCTTTCTAATGTCATTTTCTACTCCCTTCAGCATTTTTTGTAGGACAGTTCTGGTGTTGATGAAATTTCTCAGCTTTTCTTTTGTCTGGGAATATCTTTATTTCCCCTTCATGTTTTCAAGTCAGTGCTGGCAATAGAAATAAGAAAAAGTTTTCTGGAGAAGCTGAAATCTTAAGTCTGACCTTAACAATTAAAGTTTATATGGTTAGCTAGGAGAACGAATGAAAGAAATTTAAGTAAAAGTCTGAGAGAATGTAATTAGAGAGAGAACCCAACCTCAAAACACCTCATGTAAGTTACAACATTCTTGTAAACGTACTTATTCCATTGTATTT
The DNA here is from genome assembly GCF_003255815.1 of Theropithecus gelada. Taxonomy (NCBI): domain Eukaryota; kingdom Metazoa; phylum Chordata; class Mammalia; order Primates; family Cercopithecidae; genus Theropithecus; species Theropithecus gelada. Next base: position 142,206,859 of record NC_037689.1, on the reverse strand, counting down.
TTTGGTAAGTGAACAATAAAACTATCTATTATTTCCCCAAGGCAGAAACTAGGAGTTCTTCCAATTTCTTTTCTCTGTAATATTTCTAGCATTCTGTCAATTGAAAGTCTTGGTTCTAGTATATATTCTTGACTCTTTATCTTTGCCCTAGTGTAGACACTGTAATATTCATCATCTAGGCCAGGGATTGGCAAACCATGGCACATAGGAAAATCTAGTCCCCAATTGTTTTATATGGCCAGCAAACTAAAGATAATATTTATATTTTCAAGTGGTTACGCAAAAATTCTGAAAAAGTGTATTTATACACAAAATCAAATAAAATTGAAAATTTTATGTCCATAACTAAAGTTTTATTGAAATATAGCCATGCTCATTCATATTAATTTCGGGGCAACACAAACATTCAGTCTATAGTAAATGCCAAGCAGATAAGTCATATCTGCTTGATATTACATTTTGACACTCATTATATCCAAATGAAATCTCTTATTTTCTCCAAAAGATGTGGCTTTTTGGTGTTTTTTTGTTTGTTTTTTTTGTTTTGTTTTTTTGTTTTTTTTTTTTTTTTTTCTTTCCAACCAGAGCTTTCAGGGCAGGACTGCTGCATCCATGGGTCCAGAAAGTGGAACCTCTACGCCAGTGGGTTTGGAGGGCAGAATGTGGAACTCACAAGGGTTATAGTCAAGCCTTACAATAAGGAGTTTGCCTTGTAGTTTGGACTTACTTGTGGTCCATTGCGTCTTCTTTCCTGTTTCTCCCTTCTGAAACGAAAATACATATTCTAAGCCTGTCCCACTACTGTAATTTGGAAGCACATAACTTGTTTGGTTTCATAGGTTTACAGCTGGAGAACAATTTGTCTCAGGATCAATCGTACATTGACTTTCATCTATTTCTAATTAAATAATATTTAGATGAGACTTTTGATTTTATGCCCTAGAGTTAATTATGGGATAACATTTGGGGTCTGTTGGGATAAAATAAATATATATTGCATATAAGAAGGACATGAATTTGGGGGTACTAGGAGTAAAGTGCTATAGACTGACTGCATCTTCCCAAAGTTTATATGTTGAAATCCTAATCACCAATGTGATGGTAATAAAAGGTGAGGCATTTGGTAGGTTGTTAGGTCATAGGGTAGAGCCCTCATGAATGGGTTTAGTGTTATTCTAAAAGAGATCCCAGAGAGATCACTCACCCTTTCTACCATGTGAGGGCTCAGAGAAGAAGGCAGTCCATGAACCAGGAAGTGGGTCTTCACTAAACATGTAATCTATAGATGCCTGAATCTTGGACTTTCCAGCCTCTAGAACGGTGAAAAATAAATGTCTTTTGTTTTGAACCCACCCAGCCTATTTTTTGTTGTTGTTATAACATTCTGAATAGATTAAGATAGTATCCAAAATCATAAGACTGAATCATGAGTAACAGACTACGTGTATGAATTTAATGAGAACAAGAAATACATCTGTCTTATACCTAGTTATTATTTTCAGTGCTTAGCACAGAGAGTGTCATACACTAGGCCAGTGAGTCTCAAACACAGCACAGAATGAAAAACATCTGTGAACATTTTTTGTTTGTATTTATTTTAATAAAGTTCTCTAGGTCCCACACAAACCTTTATGAGTGAACATTTTCAATGGTGGCTCTCAGAAGTTTCTAGATATTAAAAGCTCCACAGATAATTATAATGTATGAAATTAAAAATCATTCTAATTGGCATTCAGTAAACATTTGTTGAGTAAGTGAATGACTGAATTCATTCACTCATAGTGCCACTGGAATCGGGTAAGAGGAAAAGGTTTTCTTGTGATGTAGCTATAATGGGAGAGTGTGAATCTAGAGGGAAAGAATGACCAGGACTGTAATAACAGGCATAAAATACCAGCCAAAATGAGTGAAGGAGAATGGAGAAGTTTTCAATGGAAACGTCCTTTCCTCATATACTATGTTTTTAGAGGAAAATATAACATAAAACATGGCTATATAGGTCTTTCTTTTTGACTTACAGTGGGTCAGTCCATAGGATACAAATGGGGCATCATAATTCCATCATTTTTACTGTAGACGCCATTTAAATGGCTCACTTTCTGTTCATGAGTCGAATGCGACATCTTTATTATTTGAATGGTAGAATAGGTATTGTCAACTTAATATCTGTAATCTATTCCAGAAAATCAAACATTCATCATTAAAACACTAACCAGAAGCCTATTTCCCAATTTTTTTCTTATCATATTTTATTTTTTAATACTTATTTTAACGTAAACAAGTTATCTTCACATTCAATCTTTACTTAATTGTACAACTCTTAAAACTAAAAACATGGCCGGGCGCAGTAGCTCATGTCTCTAATCCTAGCACTTTGGTAGCCCGAGGTGGGCAGATTGCCTGAGCTCAGGGGTTCGAGACCGGCCTGGGCAACCATAGTGAAACCCTGTCTCTACTAAAATACAAAACATTAGCTGGACGTGGCGGTGTATGCCTGTAGTCCCAGATACTCGGGAGGCTGAGGCAGGAGAATCACTTGAACCTGGGAGACGGAAGTTGCAGTGAGTCGAGATAGCGCTACTGCACTCCAGCCTGGGTGACAGAGTGAGACTCCATCTCCAAAACAAAAACAAAAACATATGGAGTCAAATAACACTATAAATAACACTATAATATCTAAAAATTAATAATAATTTTCTAGCATCATCTAATCCTCAGTTTTCAAATGTACCAATTTTTGCAAGAAAAAAATCTTCTTAACAGCCAGGATCTTATTCAAGACCATGTATTTTATCTGCATATAATCTCTCTTAATTCCTTTTAATAGTAGAACAATCTCCTTTTTTTTTTTTTTTCTTTTGAGACGGAGTCTCGCTCACTGCAAGCTCTGCCTCCTGAGTTCACGCCATTCTCCTGCCTCAGCCTCCTGAGTAGCTGGGACTACAGGTGCCCGCCACCTCGCCCGGCTAATTTTAGTAGAGATGGGGTTTCACTGTATTAGCCAGATGGTCTCGATCTCCTGACCTTGTGATCCACCCGCCTCGGCCTCCCAAAGAGCTGGGATTACAGGCGTGAGCCACTGACCCCGGCCGAGCAATACCTTTTTAATGACACCAAATAGCTGAAGAAATCAGGGTCACATTGTACGTGCTAACTCTTTAATTTATTTGATTGTTTTATATTTCTTTGCATGTTAAGCTGTTTGTTGTGGTAAAATTGACGTGTGTTAAACAGAATATATTTAAATTGCAAAATTTGATGCCCTTTGATATAAATATATATTCATGAAACCATAAACACAATCAAGATAATAAATATATTCATTGTCACCAAAATATCTCTCACATGCCTTTGTTATTCCTCTCTCTTACCAATCTCTGACCCTGTCTGGTTGCCCAGCAACCCATCACAACATGCTTTTTCTCACCATGGATTAGTTTGTGTTTTTTAGAACTTTTATATAAATACACTCATGTATTATATACCATTTTTAGTGGAGTTTCTTTTATTCAGCCTAATTGTTTGTGGAGATCCATTCACCGTTGTCTATAACAACAGTTAATTGATATTCATTGCTGAGTGGTATACTAATGCATATGTAATGATTTGTTTATTGACCTGACGATATTCATTAGGTTTTTTCCAGTTTTTGACTATTATAGATAAAACTGCTATGAGCCTTTGGGTAAGAAATCAGTTTGTGGACATATGTTTTTATTTCTCTTGGGTAGTTAGCTAGAAGATACATTTATGAATCATACACCAGTTGCATGTTTAATGTTTTCAAAAAACCCTAAGCTGTTTTGCAAAGAGGCTGTACCATTTGATGCTGCCACCTGCAGTATATGAGAGCCCTATTTGCTCTAAATACCTACCAAATACTTTAAGTTTTTTTTTTTTTTTTAAATTTTGGACATTCTAGAGGAGTGTAGGGGTATCTCAATGTGTTTTTGTTTCACATGTCCATAATGACTAATGGTGTTGAATATCTTTCTATGTGCTTATTTCATGTCTGTATTTCTTAATTCAACTTTCTGCCCAAATGTTTGCCCATTTTAATTGGGTTGTTTATATTCTAATGTTTATATAGCATAGATACAAGTATTGGATATTTTTGCAATTTTTTTCCTCAGTATTTGGTTTGTCTTTTCATTTATATAACAGTATCTTTTAAATAAAAAATGTTTTTTATTCTGATGAATTTCAATGTATTGATTTTTATAAAGTTATTTATTGAATTTTATGTAATTTTAAATTTACATTTTTCGTTGACAAAAAGTTTTTTGTGTTGTATTTTAAAAATCTGTGGCAAATGCAAAGTGACTAAAATTTCCTCCTCGTTTTCTTCTAGAAATTTTATACTGTTAACTTTTATAGGCTTATGAGTCATTTTAATTAGTTTGAGTACATGGTGTGATGTAATGGTTGAGGTTCCATTTATTTTTTCATGTAGCAATCCAATTTTCTCAGCATCGTTTTTTGAAAATATTAATATTTCCCCATGGAATAGTCTTGGCATCTTTGATGAAAGTCGATTGATCATGTACATGTGGGTCCAGCACTGTACTCACTATTCTGTTCCATTTATATATGTCAAAATGTATATCAGTACTACATTGTCTTGATTAATATACCTTTATAGTATATATAGATATCAGGTAATATTATTTCTTTAACTTTTTATCCCATTTTAAAATGATTTTGGCTAGTCTAGGTTCTGTAAATTTCCATACATATTTCATAATCAGCGCCAAAATTTTTCTGAAAGGATGCTGGAATTTTGACTGAGATTCTATTATATTTACAGGTCAATTTTGGAAGCAATGGCATTTTAACATCTCCAAATCTTTCAATCCATGATCATAGTTTACCTCTCTATTTAATATGTCTTCTTTATGCTTCACAGATTTCAGGGTATAGGTCTTGCATATCTTTTGTCAAATTTATCTCTAAGTGTTTAAGATTTTTATGCCATTGTTAATGGTTTCATTTTTAAAATTTCAACTTCTAACTTTTCACTCCTAGTTCACAGAAATGCAATTGACTTTTGTATATTGACATTTTATTCTGCAAACTTGCTAAACTCATTTTCATGCTAACGTGTATATTCTTTAGAATTTACTATAAAGATGATCATATTATCTGAAAATGAAGACAGTTCTACTTCTTCCTTTGCAGTCTTTATGTCTTTTATTTCTTATTTTAGTCTGATCTTATAGCAAGACTCCAGTACAATGTTGAATGGAACTAGTGAGAGTAGGCATTCTTACCTTGTTTTTGTTTTTTTTTTTTAAGTCTTCTGGGTAATTAGATTAGATTTTGCCAGAGAAAACAGAACACAGAACAAATGGAATGTGTGTGTAGGGTTGTGCCTGTGTGTGTGTGTGTGTACAGAGAGAGGGAAACTGATTGATCATTTTAGTAAACTGTCTCCTGCTATCGTGGGGGCTGGTAAGTAAAAAATCTGCACAGCAAGTCGGCAGGTTAAAAATACTGGCTGGAGCTGATGTTACAGACGGATTCCAAAGGCAGTCTGGAGGTAGTGGTTTAGAGAGACAATAGTCTTTTTTCTTTTAAGGCCTTCAATTGATTGGATGATCCCCACCCATATTATGGAGGGTAATCTGCTTTTCTCAAAGTCTACTGATTTAAATGTTAATCGCATCTAAATACTTTCAGTGGGGCACAATGGCTCATGCCTATAATCCTAGCATGTGGGGAGGCCAAGGCAGGCAGATAGCTTGAGTTCAACAGTTTGAGACCAGCCTGGGCACAAGGCAAAACCCCTTCTCTACAAAAAATACAAAAATGAGTGGTTGATGGTGGCACATACCTGTGGTCTCAGCTACTTGAGAAGCCGAGGTGGGAGAACTGCTTGAACTCAGTAGGTGGAGATTGCAGTAAGCTGAGATCACGCCACTGCACTCCAGCTTGGGAAACAGAGCGAGACCCTGTCTCAAAAATATACAAATAAATAAATAAATTGAAAAAAAAATAACTTTGTAGCAACAACTAAACTACTGTTTGACCAAAAACCTAGGCACCATAGCCTAACCAATTTGACACATTAAATTAAGCATTTCACTTTAAAATATGATATTAACTGCAGGGTTTTTTTAATATATAGATGCTGTTTACCAGTTTGAAGGAAGTTTCCGTCAAGTTCCTACAACTTTCTGAGAGTTTGTTCCAGGAATGTATGTTGGATTTTGCTATATGGCTTGTATTCATATTTTTATACGTTCATGCAGTTTTTCTTCTTTAGTCTGTCACTAAGGTGATTTATATTTACCAATTTTTAAATATTAAGCAAACTTTATATACCTTTACCCATTCCTATGTCCAGGATTGTATTGCCTAGGTTGTCTTCTAGGGTTTTTATAGTTTTGGGTTTTACATTTAAGCTTTTAATCTCTCTTGAGTTGATTTTTGTGTATGCTGTAAGAAAGGGGCCCAGTTTCAGTCTTCAGCATATGGCTAGCCTTTTGTCTCAGCAGCATTTATTGAATAGAAAATTCTTTCTCTGTTGCTTGCTTTTTCAGCTTTTTCAAAGATCAGATGGTTGCAGGTGTGAGACCTTAGTGCTGGGCTCCCTATTCTGTTCCCTTGGTCTATGTGCCTATTTTTGCATCAGTACCATGCTGTTTTGTTTACTGTAGCCCTGTAATATAGTTTGAAGTCAGGTAACATAATGCCTCCAGCATTGTTCTTTTTGCATAGGATTGTCTTGACTATTTGGGCTTTTTTTCCCCTTTGGTTCCATATGAATTTATTTATTTTCTCTAGTTCTTTGAAGAATGTCATTGATAGTTTGATAGAAATAGCACCGATTTTAAAAATTGCTTTGGGTAGTATGACCATGTTAATGATATTGAGTCTTCCTTTCCCTGAACATGGAATGTCTTCCTTATTTTTGTGTGTCATCTCTGATTTCTTTGAGCAGTGTTCTGTAATTCTCATTGTAGAGATCTTTTACCTATCTGGTTAGCTGTATTCCTAGGCATTTTATTCCTTTGGTGGTTACTGTGAATGGGATTGCATTCCTTATTTGTTCTCAGCTTGGCTATTGTTGCTATATAGGAATGCTAGTGATTTTTGTATGTCAATTTTGTATCCTGAAATTTTCTTGAAGTTGTTCATCAGCTTAAGGAGTTCTGGGGCCAACACTCTGGGGTTTTCTAGATACAGAATCATCTTATCTGCAAACTGAAATAGTTTGATTTTCTCACTTTCTATTTAGATGTACTTTATATCTTTCTCTTGCCTGATTGCTCTGGCCAGGACTTCTAATATGATGTTGAATAGGAGTGGAGAGAGATGAGATTTTTGCTTGTGATGGTTTTCAAGGGGATTGCTTCCAGGTTTTACTCATTCAGTATGATGTTGGCTGTGGATTTGCCATAGATGGCTCCTATTTTATATTATGGTCTTTCAATACGTAGTTTGAGTTTTTAACATGAAGTGATGTTGAATTTTATTGAAAGCCTTTTCTTCATCCATTTAGATAATCAGTGGTTTTTGTCTTTAGTTCTGTTTACGTGATGGATCATGTTTATTTATTTATGTATGTTGAACCAACTTTGTATTTCGAGGATAAAGCCTCCTTCATCATGATGGATTAGGTTTTTGATGTGCTGCTGGATTCAGTTTGCCAGTATTTTGTTAAGGATTTTTGCATCAATGTTCATCATGGTTATTGGCCTGAAGTTTTTTTGTGTGTGTGTCTCTGCCAGGTTTTGATATCAGGATGATGCTGGCCTCAGAATGAGTAGGGGAAGAGTCCCTTCTCCTCAATTTGTTGGAATAGTTTTAGTAGAGATGGTACGAGCTCTCTTTGTACATCTGGTAGAATTAAGCTGTGAATTTATCTGTTTTAGGACTTTTCTTGGTTTGTAGGCTATTTATTACTGATTCAATTTCAGAGCTCATTATTGGTCTGTTCAAAAGAGGAATTTGAGGTAGGTTGTATGTGTCCAGGAATTTATTCACCTTGTCTAGATTTTCTAGTTTGTGTGCATAAAGGTATTCAGGGTAGTCTCTGATGGTTGTTTGTATTTCTGTGGGGTTAGTGGTAACATACACTTTGCCACTTTTACTTGTGTTTATTTGAATCCTCTCTTTTTTCATTAGTCTACCTAGCATTCCATTTTCATTTATATTTCAGAAAAGCAAGTCCTAAATTCATTGATCTTTTGAAATTTTTGTTTGTGTGTTTTGACCTCTGTCAGTTTAGTTCTGAGTTTGGTTATTTTTTGTCTTCTGTTAGCTTTGGGTTCTGCTTGCTCTTGATTTTCTAGTTCTCGTGGTTGTGATGTTAGGTCATTGAGATCTTTCTAACTTTTTGTTGTGAGCATTTAGTGCTATAAATCCCCCCTCTTAATACTGCTTTAGCTGTGTCCCAGAGAGTCTGGTATTTTGTATCTTTGTTCTCATTAGTTTCAAGAAACTTCTTGATTTCTGCCTTAATTTCATTATTTATGCAAAAGTCATTCAGTAACATGTAGTTTAATTTTCATGTAATTATATGGTGTTAAGCAATTTTTTTAGCCTTGATGTGTATTTCTATTGCACTGTGCTACAAGAGTGTGTTTGGTATGATTTCATTTTGTTTTAATTTCCTGAGAATTGTTTTCTTGTCTGATGTGTGGTCAATTTTAGTGTGTGTGCCATGTGGCAATGAGTAGAATGTATATTCTGTTGTTTTTGTTTAGAGAGTTCTGTAGATGTCTGTCTATTTGATGAAATGTTGAGTTCAGTTACTGAATATCTTTGTTAAATTTTTGCCTCAGTGATGTGTCTAATACTGTCAGTGGAATGTTGAAGTCTCCCACTATTATTGTGTGGGAGCCTATGTCTCTTTGTAGGTCTCTAAGAGCTTGCTTTATAAACTTGTGCTCTTGTGCTGGGTGCATGCATATTTAGGATAATTTGGTCTTTTTGTTGAATTTAACCACTTACCATTAAGTATAGCCCTTCTTTGTAATTTTTGACCTTTGAGGTTTAAAGTCTGTTTTGTCTGAAATTATGATTGTAACTCCTGCTTTTTTTCTGATTTTCATTTGCTTGGTAGATTTTCCCCCATTCCTTTATTTTGAGCCTATGGATGTCATTGCATATGAAATGGGTCTCTTGAACACAGCATACCATTAGGTCTTTCTTTTCATCCAGCTTGCCACTATGTGCCTTATAAATAGGATATTTAGCCCCTTTACATTCAAGGTTAGTATTGATATGCATGGATTTGATTCTTTCATTGTACTGTTACCTGGTTATTATGCTGGCTTGATTTTGTGGTTGCTTTATAGTGTCTCTGGTCTGAGTATTGAAGTGTGTTTTTGTATTGGTTGCTAGTGGTTATTTCTTTCTATATTTAATGATCCCTTCAAGATCTCTTGTAAGGCGGGTCTGGGGGTAAAATACCCCCTTAGTATTTGTTTATCTAAAAGGGATCTTATTTCTCCTTTAGTTAGGAAGCTTAATTTTACTGCATATAGAATTTTGGTTTAAAGATTTTTTTTTCTTTACGAATGTTAAATACAGACCCCCAATCTTCTCTGGCTTATAGAGTTTCTGCTGAGAAGTCCATTGTTAACCTGATGGGGTTCCCTTTGTAGGTGACCTGCCCTTTCTGTCTAGCTGTGTTTAATATTCTTTTTTTCATTTTCACCTTCAGAAATCTGATGATTATGTATTTTGGCAATAATCTTGTATAGAACCTTGTAGAGGTTCTTGATATTTCCTGAGTATGACTGCTGGCCTCTCTAGCAAAGTTGGGGAGGTTTTCATGGATGATATACTGAAATATGTTTACCAAGTTGTTTGCTTTCTCTCCATCCCTTTCAGGGATGCAAATGATATGTAGATTTGGCCTCTTTACATAATCCCATATTTTTCAGAGATTTTATTCATTTCTTTGTATTCTTTTTTTTTTAAATTTTTATATGACTGTCTTATTTAAGAAAGCCAGTTTTCAAGTTCTGAGATTCTCAACTTGGTCTTTTCTGCTTTTAGTATTTGTGATTGCATTTCAAACTTCTTGTAGTGTGTTTTTCAGTTTTGTCACATCAGTTAGGTACCTTTTTATACTGGCTATATCATCTGTAAACTCCTGCATTATTTTATTATGATTCTTAGTTTCCTTGGATTCGGTTTTACAGTTCTTCTAAATCTCGGTGATCTTTGTTCCTATCCGCATTCTGAATTGTAGTCATGTCATTTTAGCCAATTCTTCCTGATTAAGGGAGAACTACTGTGGTTGTTTGGAGGACATAAGACACTCTGGCCATTTGAGTTGCTGGAGTTCTTGTGTTGGTTCTTACTTATCTACATGTAGCTGTTCCTGTGACTGCTGGGCTGCCTCTGATTGAAGTGGTCAGGTGGTGGCAGGGTAGTTGTGCTAGAGTCCCAGGTTGTGCATCCCTGCCCCATGAGGGGAAATGTAGACTAGAGTCTGCGTGGAGAACAACCTGACTACTTTTCTGTGTGGTGGGTGCTCTGTGCTGGAGATCTGGACCAGCCCCTGGTCACCATGGACCCTCCAGAGCCTGGACACAGCAAGGACAATGGCTGCAAGGCAGCAAAGATGACAACCCACCCTTCCACTGGGAACTTTGTACCAGGGAATGTCAGAACTTCTACTGGCTTGATAGCCCCAGCGGGGTGTGGCTGGAGACTCATGCCAGGAGGACCTACTCACTGAGGAGATATGAATTAACAACCCATGTAACAAACAGTGTGGCCACTTTCCCATAGGGCTGCTGCAATTTCCTGGGCTCCACTCCAGTCCCTAGTCACTTTGGATTCTCCAGAACATGCAGTTATCAACAGTAAAGCCTGTAAAATAGCAAAGATGGTGGTATTCCCCTCCTTCTGGGAGGTCCATCAGGGAGATACTGACCTGTTGCCAGCCTGAACATACCAGTGGGGCTGGTTGTAGACTTCAGATAGAAGATCCTACCCAGTGAAAAGAAATGAAGGATTCACATGAAAAAGCAGACTGGCTGCTTCTGTGTAGAGCTGCTGCAGAACTGTGCTGGGGGATAGCTCTAGTCCCTAGTTGCCTTGGACTCTGTAGAGCCTGAAAGTAAAAATGGCTAAGGCTGTGAAACAGCAAAGATGGTGGCTCATCCCTTCCCCTGGAAGTTCCATCTCATAGAGGCTGAGAAGCACTACCAGCTGTAAAACACTGGCGAGGGTGCCTGGTGACCTTGATCGTGAGGTCCTGCATAGTGAGGAGAAGCGGATTCATGGACCTATGTTAAAAAAACAAACAAACAAACAAACAAAAAACGCAGTGGCCGCACTGAAGTAAACAACAACTAAGGCTATTGGCAGCCTGCCCTCACCCTGGGAGCTCCATCTCAGGAAGGTGTAACACTGCTACCAGTGGCTGGCTGGAGTTCCAAGCCAGTGGGTCTTATCCTGCAATGTGCTATAGAAGCAGAGCCTATAGACTGTCACTTCTCAGCCCCCTAGATTCATCCCCCTGCCTAGGGGGTATGTGCAGTGGCCTAACATCCTGCTCTGCTGAAGGTGCAGTTTCTTTTGCCGGGAAGCTCAGATATATAAAGCTCTGAGGGCTCCACATGTGCCTGAATGGCTGCTCCACTGAGATTCAATGTAGCTCTGCAAGTCAGACTACAGGCCCTGATGGAGTGGGTTCATGAGGGGATCTCTTGACCTGAGAGTTACAAAGATCTATGGGAGAAGTGTGGGTCCCCAAGTTCGCTCTCTCACTCACTGCTTCCCTAGGTTGGGGAGGCTCCCCTGGCTCCATGTTGCTCCTGCGTGGGTGGTCATTCTGCCTTGCTTTTTTCCATTTGTGGGTCGAGTTGTTTTCTTGATGAATCCCAATATATGTACCTGAATGTTTCAGTCGACGGTGATGTATTTACTTGTTCCTTCAATTTCTCCCCATGAGAGAGGCACACACTAGCTACTTCTTAGAAGTCAGCCATCTTGACCAGTCTCGTAATTGTACTTTTAATGTCTGTACCATTATATAATTATGTCCCTTCTCTTATTCCTGACATTGGTAATTTACTCTCTCTCTTTCTGTCTCTCTCTCCTAATTTTTTTTTTCTGAACAATATGATTCATCTCCTTAAAGAATCGGCTTTTGATTTTATTGATTTTCCTTTATTGTTTTTCTATTTTATATCTCATTAATTTCTGCTCTTACATTTTTTTGTTTCCTTTCTTTTGCTTATGTTGGATTTAATTTGCTTTTATTTTTATAATATTAAGGTGATAGCTGAGTTACATAACTATGAAACCTTTCTTCTTTACTAATAAGAGTGTTTATTGCCACAAATTTGCCTTTAAACACTGTTTCAGCTGTACGCAATTGAATTTAATAATTTGTGTTTTCATTTTATTTAATTCAAAATAGTTTCTACTTACTTTTGTGATTTATTCATTGGCTTATGTATTATTCAAAAATGTGCAACTTTGTTTCTAAACATCTGGAGATTTTCCATACATATCTGTTATTGATTTCTGTTTTAAATCCATATTGGTCTGAGAAAATACTTCATATGACCTAAACCTTATATATGTATCGTGACTTTTAAATGATACATGATATTATATGTCTTAGTAAATGTTATAGTTACACTTGAAAAGATGAAATATTAATAAATAAGTAAATATTACTTAACATTATATAGAGCTATTTGTAGAGTCATGCTCTCAACAATCTAATTTCTTTTTTGGGGGGGGTGTAGAATATTGATTGAGGCTTGTAGAGGTTAGTGAATGGGTACAAAAAGTATCTGAAATAATGTAGCAAGCAAGAAAGTTTGAATGATGTTTAAGGAAAGAAGAAAGGTCAACATTAGCTAAGCATTGTAGGGAGTTACACTCTAGATTTGAGTTAAAGTTGTAAAGAAAATAGTAAAGGACATGATCAGAAACCATTATTACCTGGAACAGTGAAATTTAGTTGAAAATATTAGGATGAATGATTCAGTATTAACACTGTAAAAACCATAAGCATATTGTGACCCTATTTCTATGTTGCTGACTATATAGCCCATATTCCTTCCCAACAGGTTAAGAGATCAACTGTAACTTTTACTAATCAACTTATATACATAAGACACTTTGCCATATATTATAGATACATACATAAGGTCAAACATGGGACCTCTGGTTTTATTAATAGTTCCTACAAATAAGGACATTGAAAATCATCACTACTTTCATCCTTGTAAGAGCAAAAAAAAACTGAATGATATGGTTTAGCTGTGTCCCACCCAAATCTCATCTTGAATTGCAGCTCCCATAATTTCCACATGTGGTGGGAGGCAACCAGTGGGAGGTAATTGAATCATGGGCGCAGGTGTTTTCCTTGCTGTTCTCATGATGGTGACTAAGTCTCATGAGATCTGATGGTTTTTAATACAGGGGAGTTCCCCTCCACACACTCTTTTGCCTGCCACCATGTAAGACATGACTTTGCTTTTCCTTTGCCTTCTGCCATGATTTTGAGGCCTCCCCAGCCATGCTGAACTGTGAGTCAATTAAACCTCTTTCTTTTATAAATTACCCAGTCTTGGGTATGTTTTTATTAGCAGGGTGAGAACAGACTAATACACCAAACAAGCTGAAAATAAATTATCTTGTACCTATCAGATAACAGCTTGTAGGGCAAACTTCTACACCAAAATCAGGAGTGATCGTTGAATCCAGAGAATTACAACTAAGATAAACTTACTTCAAGAAAGTTGCTGGAGCTATAAACTGGTAGAAATACTTAAATGATAATTACTGTGAATTACTAGAGGCTGAATGTGGAGTAGTATGACAGTGAGATACTCCTGGGGGCCACACTCTTAGGGTTCCCCACGTTTTATAGGGCTTCACCTCTTGGAATTTCACCAGGTTCACATGGTAAATATCTGAGAAGGAGTCCCTTCTGGCTCTTGCAGAGGAGAGAAAGAGCAGTAATTCTGAAATACTCTCAGGGCATTGTTTACAACAGAATCCCCCTCTGCAAGGGAAAAGATTCTTATCATACTGGGGGAGGAAAATTTTCCCATGCTACACCCCTTTCCTCAAGCCAGCATCCTGTATTACTTAATAGTAGAAAACTCTAAAATAACATTTTTGAATGTCATAGCCTACTAAAATATTGATATTTAATCATAAAATAATGAAATGCTTTCCCACCCCATACCTTACCACTACACCAACAGAGCTGTAATAGTAGATTGCAGCAGAAAGAGTAGCAAAACATAGAATCTCTCTGAGAAAGAATTTTTAAGAAAGCCAAAGACAGCAAAGAAGACGAAAGGAAAAATGCCATTGGAAAAATGTGAAGCCTCTGGCACCTACATGTATAGGAAACTGGAACATCTAGTTAGATTTACATACATATCACATGATCAGCTTATCTGTCTCAGTTCCCTTTACCTGAAATATCATGGCCAGCTTTCAACCAAAAAAATTACAAAGCATGCTAAAAGGCAAGAAAAAGTACATTCTGAAGAAAGTAAGAAAGCATCAATATCAGACTCATATATGACACCAATGGTAAAATTATCAGAAAGATCATTAAAAATATCTCTGATTTATGTTTTAAGAACTGTAATGAAAAAATAGGAAAAAATGCAAGCGCATATAGGAAATATAAGCAAAAAGAAATCCTACAATAGATCAAAATAAAATGTTATAAAATGTTAGCTATAATGTAATCACAACCTTTAGAAAATAAAATGTTAGAAATGAAAAAAAAAAACAAAAACAAAACAAAAAATGGCCTGCAATCCCAGCACTTTGGGAAGCCTAGGTGAGCAGATCACCTGAGGTCAGGAGTTTGAGAACAGCCTAGTCAACATGGTAAAACCCTGTCTCTGCTGAAAATACAAAATGAGCCAGGCATGGTGGCAGGTGCCTGTAAACCCAACAACTTGGGAGACTGAGGCAGGAGAATCGCTTGAACCTGGGAGGCGGAGGTTGCAGTGAGCCAAGATTGTACCACTGCACTCCAGCCTGTTTTATACAGTGAGACTCCATCTCAAAAAGAAAAAAAAATGAAAAACATTTTTGATGAGCTTATCAGTATACTCAACACAGCCAAAAAACAAAACAAAACAACAAAAAAAAACCAAACAGTGAACTTGAGGATGCATCAAGAGAAACATACAATTATGATGCTGAAACAGAAACTTGCAAATAAAGGAAAAATGTTCAAAAAAGGGCAGAATAGAAAATTCAAGAACTTTGGTACAATTGTAAATGTTGTAACATACATATAATTGAAATCTTGAAAGGAAAAACAAACCAAAGTAGAATTAATAAGGACTGAGTACTTTCCAAAATTAATTATGGTACAAAACTACAAATCCAGAAAACTCCGAACACACCAACCAGAATAAATAGCCTAAGAATTTACACTTAGGGTTATGATTTTTAAGCTATAAAAAAATAAGAAATTCTTAAAAGAAGGTAGAGAGAAAGGAATGGAAGAAGGCATGGAGGAAGGGAGAGAGTGAGAGCCAGAAAGACAACGAGAGAGAGAGAGAGGGAGAACAAAACACCTAGACAGAAAAATATATAAAAATTCTAACAAAATTATCATCAGAAAACATAAATAGCAGATGAAGTAAAATATTTAAAATGTTGAAAAAAATACCAGTCTAGAATTCTATATCTAATGAAATTACTCTTCAAAAGTAAAGGAAAATAAAGACATTTTTCAGACAAACAAAAATTGAGAAAATTGCCAGCAGAACTACCCTGCAAGCGAACTTAAGAGATTTTCTACAGGCAAAAACAAGAATATTATAAGTCAGAAACTTGGATCTACGTAAAGAAATAAAGAGCATCAGAGAAGACATATATAAAGATAAGATATTTTGTTATTTTAATTGATTATAAGACAATTGTTTGAAGTAATAACTGTGAGATATATTGGGTGATTATTGCATATGGATAAATAAATTACAGCAGCTTCATAATGGATGTTATAAGCTTCCTACCCTACATGAGTCAGCTTAATGTTATTTGATAATGGAATTAGATTAGTTAAAAATGTATACTTTAAACTATGGAACAACTATTAAAATTTTAAAGATGTATAATGGACTTGCTAAAGAAAGTGATACAATCTTACAAAAAAAGAAAGGAAAAGAGAAAAAGCTCCGGCAATAAAAAAGGTGTTACAAACATGACTAATAAATCCAAATATATCAATAATGACTTCAATATGATAGTCCTAATACTCTAATTAAAAGGCAGAGATTCTGCCATTGCTACTGCTGTGGTATTGCCCTTGCTTCTGCCAACTGGGAAAGGAGCAAAGACCCTGAGTGCTTTAACCACACTTCCCGCAAGCTGCAGATGCCCTAAGGAGAAGAGGCCAGTGTGTCTCCCCCATGACCCACCTGCTCCCTCAGATTATTACAAGGCAGAGCCTCCCTGGCTTAGAACTACATCACAGCTGCCCGATCCTGGATAATTTTACTGACTGAGAGCAGTTCTGTATTTCTCTGAGGTAGAGCCTCAAGAGACAAGTGAAAGGCCCTCTGCCCAACCACTCCTAAGGCTTCTTCCACTGCTGCCTCCAAATAGGGGAGGCAACAAAAAGCCTCAACTAGTCCCAGAGCTGCAGTCTGTAGCCTAGGAATTCCAAGCCAAGATTTGAAGCCAATATTCAAGTGGGAGAGAAGCCTATACTTTCAGAACACTGAGAGGAAGCATGGCTACAACCGTGAGGAAATACAAAACAGCCACATGACTGAGCAAGAACCTACCTACTGGCCATTGCACTTAATTACCATCTAGTAGATCATAGCCTAAACTTCAACTCTAATAGTACTTTGCTAATATAAACCCCTGTGAAACCAAAAAACAAAAATTTAGCCAGTATTGAAGACCCTGCAGAAAGCCTTAGCCTGCTGAAAGCATCAAGAAAAGAAGTCTACTGGCTGTACTCAAATTACACCGCAGTTAAAGGAACATCAGCCCACACAGATGAAAAATAACCAGCACAAGAAGTCTAAAAATCAAAAAGCCAGAGCGTCTTCGTTCTGCCTAACAACCATACTAGTTTCTCAGTAGGGCTTCTTATCTAGTCTGAAATGGCTGAAATGACAGAAATATAATTCAGAATATGGATAGGAATAGATTATTGACATTCAGGAGAAAGCCAAACCCCAAGTCAAGAAATCTAAAGATTACAATAAAATGATACAGGAGCTGAGATATAAAATGGCCATTAGCTGAAAGAATCAAGCTGATTTGAGAGAGCTGAAAAACACACTACAAGAGATTCATAATGCAATTGCAAATATTAATAGCAGAATAGATGGTGAGGAAAGACTCTCAGCGCTCAAAGACTGTTTCTCTGAACTAACTCGGACCAAAACAAGAAAAAAAGATTTTAAAAACTAACAAAACCTCTGAGAAATATGAGATTATGTAAAGAGATCAAATGTGTGACTCATTTGTTTCCTGAAAAAGATGGGAAGAAAACAAGCAACTTGAAAACATATTTTAGGATCTTACCCATGAAAAATTCCCCAACCTCCCTAGGGAGGTCAACATTCAAATTCTGGAAATGCAGAGAACCCCTGTGAGATACTATGCAATATGACAATTCCCAAGACACATAGTCATTAGATTGTTCAAAGTAAAAATTAAAGAAAAAGTATTAAAGGCAGCTAGAGAGAAAGGGCAGGTCACCTACAAAGGAAACCCCATTAGGCTAACAGCAGACTTTTCAGCAGAAAATCTGCAAGTCAGAAGGTATTTATTATTATTAAAGAAAATAATTTCCACCAATTTTATATCCAGTCAAGCTAAGCTTCATAAGTGAAGAGGAAATAAGGCCTTTTGTTTCAGCCAAGCTGAGGGAATTCATTACCACCAGACCTGCCTTACAAGAGGTTTTGAAAGGAGTGCTAAATACAGAAAGGAAAGATCATTACCAGCCACTGCAAAAACACACTTAATTACATAGACCATTGACATTTTGAAGCAACTACACAAATGAGACTGAATAATAACTAGCTAGCAACATAATGAAAGGAAGGGTCAAATCCATATATATCAATATTAGCTATGAATTTAAACAGGCTAAATGTCCCAATTAAAAGGGAGTGTAGCAAATTTGATAAAGAAGCAAGACCTATTCGTGTGCTGTCTTCAAGATACCCAACTCACATACAATGACACCCATAGGCTCACAAAAAAGGGATGAAGAAAAATCTGCCAAACGCAAAACAGACAAAAACAAGGGTTTGTATTACAATTTTAGGCAAACAGACTTTAAATCAACAAATATCAAAAACACAAAGAAGGGAATTACATAATGGTAAATGATTCAATTCAACATGAAGACCTAACTAACTATACAAAATATATACAAACTCAACATACGAGCACCTAGATTCATAAAGCAAGTTCTGAGAGATCTATGAAGAAACTTTGAATTCCACAAAATAAAAGTGAAAGACTTCAACATCTCACTGACAGTATTATACAGATAATTAGGGAAGAAAATTAAAGATATTTAGGAACTGAATTCATCACTCGAGTAAATGGACCTAATATACATCTATAGAATTCTCCCTCCCCCCAAAAATAACATACTTTCCTCTCATTAACACGTGGCACATACTCTAAACTCAACCACACAGTCATACAGAACAATCCTCAGCAAAGTAAAAGAGCAGCAGCAGCAGCAGCAACAACAACAACAACAACAAAAACCCAAAAACAAAATCATGCCAAGGACACTCTTAGACCACAGTGCAATAAAAATGGAAAGCAATGCTATGAAAATCTCTCAAAACCATACAATTATATAGAAATCAAACAACCTGTTCCTGAATGACTTTTGTAATAATACAATTAAGGCAGAAATCAAGAAATTATTAGAAATTAATGAGAAAGAAGCAAGAGACCAGAATCTTTGGGATGTGGCTAAAGCAGTGTTAAGAGGGAGGTTTATATAACTAATCACCCACATCAAAATGTTACAAAAGTCTCAAGTTATAAACCTAACACCACAAGTACAGGAGCTAGAGGACCAAGACCAAACAAACCCCAAAACTGAAGAAAGAAAGAAAGAAATAACAAAAAGCAGAGTTGAGATGAAGAAAACTGAGATGAGAAAAACCATGCCAAAGGTCAGCAAATACAGGGTTTGGTTTTTTGAAGAAAATTAATAAGATAGAGAAACTGTTAACTAGACTAACAAAGAAAAAAGGAGAGAATATCGATGTAAAGACAGCCAGAAGTGATAAAGGGGACATTACCACTGACCTCACAGAAATACAGGAAACTCTCAGAGACTACTATAAACACCTCTATACACACAAACTAGAAAATCCAGAAGAAATCGATACATTCCTGAATGCATAGAATCTCCCAAGACTGAACCAGAAAGAAATTCAATCATGAATGTAACAATAAGTCCTGAAATTGAATCAGTAATAAAAAGAAATGAACAACAATAAAAAAGCCGAGGAAAAATGAATTCAAACTAAATTCTACCAGATGTATAAAGAAGAGCCGATACCATTCTTACTGAAAATATTCCAAAGAATTAAGGAGACAGGACTCCTCATGAGCTCATTCCATCGGGTCAGCATTATTCTGATACTAAAACTTGGCAGAAACACAAGAAAAGAGAAAACTTCAGGCTAATACCCTTGATGAAGATACATGCAAATATATTCAACAAAACGCTGGCAAACTGAATCCAGCAGCACATCAAAAAGCTTATCCACCATGATCAAGTAGGCTTTATCACTGAGATGCAGTTTGGTTAAACATACACGAATCAATAAATGTGATTCAACATGAAGAAAACTAAAAACAAAAACCACACGACCATCTTAATAGATGCATCAGGGCTTTTGATAATATTCAACATTCTTTTATATTAAAAATCCTTAATAAAGTAGACATGGAAGGAACATACTTCAAAATAACAAGAACCATTTATGAAAACCCACAGTCAACATCATGCTGAATTGGCAAAAGCCGAAAGCATTCCCCTTGATAACTGGTACAAGAAAGGGCTGCTGTCTCCCACCATTCCTATTCAACATAGTATTGGATGTCCAGGCCAGAGCAATCAGGCAAGATAAAGAAATAAAAAGCATCCAAGCAGGAAGAGAGGAAGTCAAACTATCCCTTGTTAGCAGAAGACATAATTGTATATGTGGGAAACCTCATGGTCTCAGCCTGAGAGCTCCTTGAGGTGATAAACAACTTCAGCAATATTTTAGAATACAAAATCAACATACAAAAACACCAACATCCCTATACACCAATAGCCAAACCAAGACCCCAATCAGGAATGCAATTCAATTTACACTAGCTACAGTAAAAATAAAATACACAGGAATACAGCTAACCAGGGAGGTGAAAGATCTCTACAAGAATTATAAAACACTGCTCAAAAAACCAGAGATGATACAAAGAAACGGAAGAATATTCCATGCTTATGAATACAAAGAATCAACATTGTTAAAATGGCCATGCCTCCTAAAACAATTTACAGGTTCAATGCTATTTCTGTCGAACTACCAAAGACATTCTTCACAGAATTAGAAAAAAGTCTTTAAAAATTTATATGGAATCAAATAAGAGCCTGAATCGCCAAGGCAATCCTAAGGAAAAAGAAGAAAGCTGGAGGAATCACATTATGTGACTTGAAAGTACACTATAGGGCTACAGTAGCCAAAAGAGAATGCTGCTGGTACAAAAACAGACACAGATCAGTGGAACAAAATAGAGAGCCCAGAAATAATGGAACATGCCTATGTCATGCCTATGACCATTGAACCATTGACAAAGCAACAAACAAGCAATGGGGAAAGGTCTCCCAATTCCCTAAATAGTGCTAGGATAACTGGCTAGCCATATGCGAAAGATTGAATTTGGACCCCTTTCTTACACCACATACAAAAGTCAATTCAAGATGGATTAATTACTTAAATGAAAAACCCAAAACTATTAAAAACCCTGGAAGATAATCTAGGAAATACCCTTCTGGACATAGGACCTGGCAAAGATTTCATGACAAAGATGCCAAAAAAGCAATTTTAACAGAAAAGAAAATTGCAAAATGGGACCTAATTATCTAATTACCTAAAGAGCTTTTGCACCACAAAATGAACTATGAATAGCTCAAACAGACTTTGTACAGAATGAGAAAAAATGTTTGCAAACTATGCATCTGACAAAGGTCTAATATCCAGAAACTGTAAGAAACTTAAATTTACAAGCAAAAACCAAATAACCCCATTAAACAGTGGGCAAATGACATGAACAGATGCTTTTTGAAAGAAGACATACATGCATATAAAAAACAAGCATATGAAAAAATCCTTAATGTCACTAATCATTAGAGAAATGTAAATCAAAACCACAATAAGATACCATCTCATACCAGTCAGAATGGCTATTACTAGAGAGCCTAGAAATAACAGATGATGGCAAGGTGGTGAAGAAAAGGGAACGCTTATACATTGCTGGTGGAAATGTTAATGAGTTTAGCCATTGGGAATGCAGTGTGGTGATTCCTGAAAGAACTTAAAAGAGACCTAACATTTTACCCAGCAATCTTATTATTGGGTATAATACCCAAAGGAATATAAGTCATTCTGCTATTAAGACATAGACACACTTTATATTGAAGCATTATGCATAACAGCAAATACATGGAATCAGCATAAATGCTCATCCATGGTGGACTGGATAACAAAGGTGACACATATACATAATGGAATTCTATGCAACCATAAAAAAGAATGAAATCCATGTTCTTTGCAGCAACATGGATGAAACTGGAGGCCATTATCCTTTGCAAATTAACACAGGAACAGAAAACCGAATACTGCATGTTTCCCATTATAAGTGGGAGCTAAACAACAAGAACATGTGGACACAAAGAGGGGAAAAACAGACATAGAGGCCTACTTGAGGGTGGAGTGTAGGAGAAAGGAGATGATAAAAAAAAAAAAAAACTACCTCTCAGGTACTATGCTTATTACCTGGGTAATGAAATAATCTTTACTCCAAACCCCCGTGAACATGCAATTTACTTATATAAAAGAACTGTGCATTTACTCCTGAACTTAAAAGTTAAAAAAAGGCAGAGATTGTCAGAATGGATGAAAAGTAGATTAAATCTTATGCTGCCAACAGTAAACCAATGTTAAATACAAAGACACGGATGGATAGGTGAAAAATAAAGCAATGAATTAAGCTACACCACTTTAACCCTAATCAAATAAAACTTGAGTAGCTATATACATTGCATACAAATAATATTTAAAGCAAAAATTATCAAGGTAAAGACAGGCATTACTTAGTAATATAGGCACTACTTTTCTAAGAGATAAACACATTTGCATTCTAACTACTATTATCTTTGGAAACTTTAGAATCCCCGTCAATAATTTATAGATCAATCAGGCAAAAATCTAAGTATATAGTTAGATGACCTATACAGCACTAGCACTCATCTTGATCTGATTGACATTTATATGGAGTATAAAATACTCCATTCAGCGTCAGTTGAATACACATTCTTCTGAAGTCACACAGAATGTCCACCAAGGTGGAACACATTGTAGACCACTCTCTTAGTCAGCTCAGGCTGCCCTAACAAAATACCATAAACTCGGTGGCTTAAACAGAAACTTATTTTTCACAGTTCTGATGCTTGGGAAGTCAAAAATCAAAGTGTTGGCCAATTCTGTTCCTGAAGAGAGCCTTCTTCTTGGTTTAAAGATAGACCCCTTCTTGCTTATCATCACATGGTGGAGTCTCTTTCTTTTTTTGTAAGAACATTACCCTCATCATGAGAGCCTCATCCTAATGACTTAATGTAACTCTAATCCTAATTAATCACCAAAGTCTTCATCTCCAAATACCCTCATATCAGGGGACAGGCTTTAACCTATGAATTTTGGGGCAACACAAAATTTTATTTCATAACATAAAACATCCCTTTACAGATTTAAAAGAATATAAATTATACAAAGTATGTACACACAACACAATGAAATTAAAATGTAAACCAATAACAGATATCTAAAATGTTTTTAAAAATACTCAGATTAAACAACACACTTTTAAATAATACGTAGATGAAAGAGGAAATTTTGTTTTTTTTTTAATCAAACTAAACGAATATGAAAATACAACTTATCCAAACTTGTGGGATTCAGCAAATACAGTGGATGGAGGGAAATTTATAGCACTGAAATGCATGTGTTAAAAAGGAAGATACATCTAAATAAGTAATCTCAACTTTCACCTTAGGAATCTAGAGAAAAGCAATTTAAGTCTGAAGCAAACAGAAGAAACGAAATAAAAATTAGAGAGGAACTCAATAACATTGAAAGCAGGAACAATAGAAAAAATCAGTGAAACAAAAAATAGTTATTTGAAAAGATGAATGAAACTGATATACTAGCTAGCCTCACCAAGAAGAAAAAAGATATAATTATCAATATTAGAAATGAAAGAGAGGTCATCACTTCTGATCTCATGGGCGTTAAAATGATGACAAGGGAAACTTATGACAACTCTGTGTGTTTGATAACTTTGGTAAAATATACCCGTCCATTGAAAGACACAAACTCCCTAAACTCATACCAGAAGAAATAGATAACATAACCAGCCCAATATTTATTAAATAAATTGAAATAAAAAATGATAGCCTCACAAAAGAGAAAGCACCAGGGCAAGATAGATTCACTGCTGAATTCTATTAGGTTGGTGAAAAAGTAATTTAATGGCAAAAATAGCAATTACTTTTGCACCAACCTAGTAGCAAGCTTTTAAGGAAGAATTAATATTATTTACAATCTCTTTCAGAAAACAGAGGCAGAAGTACTATATCCTAACTAATTCTGTAAGACCAGCACAGGTTTTATATTTATGTTATACTAATACACTATAAAAATGAGATAAAGATGTTGAAAAGAAGGAAAACTATTGATCAACGTTTTTTGTAAATAGACCCAAAAACCTTCAACAAAATATTAACAAATCAAATCCAGCAATGTATAAGAGGATGATATACTGCAACTAAGTGTCATTTATGCTATCATGCAAGGCTGATTATGCAAATCATTGAATGTAGTCCATCATATCAACAAAGTAAAGACACAAAATTATGTAATCATATAAATTGAGGCAGAAAAACTAATCTGACAAAATTTAATATACAGGCATGGTAAAAACTGTTATCAAATTTCCTCAACTTGATAAAGAAAATAGAAAAACACCTACAGCTAATGCTATAGGTAATGGTGAGAGATTGGACACTTTTCCCTTAAGATCTGGAACAAGGCAAGGCAAGGCAGGAACATTATGTTAGAAGATCTAAGTAGTGAGATAAGAGATGAAAAAAATGAAATAAACGTATACATATTAGAAAGGCATAAATAAAACTATCTCTGTTTGCTTATGACATAACTATATTGCCTAAGTTTCCAATCAACAAAAAACTTCTGGAATTTATATAACAAAGTGACAGTATACAAAATTAATGTACAAAAGTCAGTTTATTTTATATCAGCAGCAAACAATTGGAATTTGAAATAAAAATACCATTTATAATGGTACCCCAAAATGAAATATTTAGGTATAAATATGATGGCATATTTATGGGAACTATGTGTGGAAAATTACACTGAGGAGAAAAATCAAAGAAAATTTAAATAAATAGATATTCTGTGTTCATGGATTCAAAAAGTGGATATACTTATTGTTCCAATTCTAACAAGCATGAGCTATAGATTCAATACAATTCCAATAAAAATCCAAACAAGATTTTCAAAAATTTTGACAACCTAATATGAGAGTTTGTATGAAAAAATAACACACCTAGCATAGCCAACACAATAGTGAACAGGAAGAAGAAAGGTCAAGTTAGAGGACCCACATTATCCAATTTAAAGACTATAAAACAGCATAGTATTGATGAAAGAATAGATCAATGGAATAGATTAGAGAGTCTACGAATACACTCACACAAATATAGTCAACTGATTTTTTTAAAAGCTGAAAAGGCAATTCAGTAGAGAAAAAAGTAGCCTTTTGACCTAATTATCCTGAAACAATTGGACACACAGCCTAATGGGGAAGACAGCTGAGGAAGCAATTATAGTACAATGCAGTAAGTGTTGTGATGGAGGGATAGACAATGCATTGGGAAGGAAGAGGAAGAGATGTTGATGCAGACTCAGGGAAAAACAGGACACACTTTGTAGAAGAGGTGATACTTCAGTTGAGACTTAACTAATGAGTGTAACTTATTCAGGTGAAAAATGAAAGAATAGGATGCCAACCAGTAGAGATAGCGTGTGTGAAGGCACAGCGGTGTGGTATGTTATATAGATCAAGTGACAACTGAAATGTGCCAGCAAGAGTGTAGAGAATAAATCTAGAGACATTCAGAAAAGAAGTTAATCGCAGTAAACTCTAAAAATGATTAGCAGTTTTTTTTAATAGTTATGACTTCTGAGCACGAAAGCTAGAAATTAAGATGATCTAGTTTGAGAAAGACAGAGGTAAATATACCTATGAGCATGATACATCTAGAAAATCATGTCTATGCATCTCAGTAACCATGTAAATAGAATCAGTGTGCTACTAAGTGTAGAGTTATAATTGAGATGTTAATTTTACCTCTGTGCCTTGTGCATGGACTTCAGAATGTTCATTGATTATGAATCGGATAAAGAAAAGAACAGAGGCACAAGGGAAGTTTGTTAGTAAGAGAAATGGAAGTGTGTTGAATGGCAAAAAAGCAAGGGCAGTTTGTGCTAGTTACCAGTACTTTGGAAAGGAAAAGCAGAAAAAATATGACAAAGTGAAATTTAAATAGAAAAACATTATGACAATCAAAGAAGACAGAATGATTACAATAGAAATTAACTGATTAAATTAATTAGAAATTAAATGAACTGATTTTAAAATACTCTCAAGCAAGGTTGGAAGATGAGACAATAGGGACTCTAAGAGCTGAAAAAAATACCAATATTATGTAAGGATGCACACCATGGATGAATGCATTATTTGTGCAGAAATATGTAATTCATAGAGAAAGAGAACTGCTAGATACCATAAAATGATAAATTTGATAAGTTGAGAATAAATAGACAAATAAATCAATATTATACCAGAATAGATAACCAGAGGCGTAAGACAAACACATTTTAAAAATTTTGTGAATAGCCAAGATATGAGACAAATTGCAATGTCCATCAATGGATGGATGGATAAAGAAAATGTGGTATATATACACAATGTAATGCTATTCAGTCATAAAAAGAATGAAATTCTGCCTTTTGCAACAACATCGACGAAACCAGTGGACATTATGCTAAGTAAAACAAGTCAGGCACAGAAATACAAGTAAGTCATGATCTCACTTAATTAGCCTGGTTTAATCATGCCAGGTTGTATACTTATATCAAAATAACAGATTGTGCTCCATAAATGTATATAATCACAATTGGTCAATCAAAAATATTAATAAATTTTTAAAAGGTGTTTTTTATGTTTAAATGCAGAATTAAACCCTGCCAATACCTTGAGTTAGAATAGTGTTAGAAGAATCAAATATACCTTATTATAATAATTGTTTGGCATTTGATCAATACTATCTGTCATGGGGGAAATGTTATATGTCAATGTGTTGGAGTTAAGAGAACACATCAGCAAATTGAGTGGAACATCATTAATCAAGATTTTCAGTTCGAAGATTAAAGAAAAACTCTCTCTTAGCAAAAAAGATTTCCAATTGTTCAGTGTTAGAAAATACGTGCAAAATATGATTGTTAAAATTTGCTTTTTTATCTTGAGTAACTGGGATGAAAATATTCCCAGATTTTAGGTGGGGGAAATGATGTCAACAAACCTGCACGTTGTGCACATGTACCCTAGAACTTAAAGTATTAAAAAAAAAAAAAAAAAAAAAAAACAGAAAACATTTTTGTACAACTGTAAAAAAAATAAAAGTACTTTTTATTTGGTTATCTTTCTAGGTATACATCAACATTGATCTGTTTTCTTTTATTACGAGTGTGCTTGATGTTTCTTTCTAACATTCTAATGTTATTGGAAAATATTTTGTTGAAGTGTGAAACCCCATGATCTAAAATATAGTTCAGAGATGCACCAAGTCAGAAAAAAACCAAATCATTTTTCTGAATAGGACAAAATGAACAAAGTGCATTTTAAAAATGTTTTCTTATTAAACCACTGTTAATTTCTGTGTCTCACAAGAATACAAATAATGCAATTTTCATTAGATCTAAGAGGCCTAATATTCTTTTTATCACAATTGTTTAAACAGCTATTAAGAAGTGGAAAGATTTTTTAAAAATACTTAAATCCCTTATGATAAAAATAACCATTTTAGAGGAGAACATGCCAGTTGAGTGAAATGTAAATTTATTTCTTCGGAATCATGGTTCACACCACAAACTTCAGATTTTGTCTAGTTAATTAGCTTTCAACAGAAATAATGAAATTAAAAGTAACACTCACTGTGAACTTACAGATAAAGATAGTGGATTAATTACATTAAACTTACAGTAAAGGAAGCAGGGCGCAGTGGGCCGCCTTTGGGGAGTACGGTTATGAATGGCAAAACCTTGGAAACGTGACTCTTCTTCTTTAGTCATTGAATGCTTTTCTGTAATACTTGATTTTTTTAACCCTGGCATGCACTATTTTGATGAAAATAAACATATTTATTATTCCTTCTGATTACAAATATATAAATACATCCATTGATTTTAACTGAAATATACAGAAAAATACAAAGAAAAAAGGAAAATAATTAACACATGGATGTATGTGGTTGAATTGTTTCCTCCCAAAATTCATGTGTTGAGTCCTAACACCTAGTAACTCAGAATGTGATCTTATTTGGAGATAAAGTCTTTACAAAGGTAATCAAGATAAAGTGAGTTTGTCAGTGTGGGCCCTAATCTAATATGGCATGTCCTTATAAGGAAATTTGGACACAAAAACAGGCATGCGTATAGAAGGAAGATGATGTGGAGACACATAGGGAAAAGATGGCCAACTACAAGCCAAGGAGAGAGGCCTGGATACAGATCCATCCTTCAGTTTTCAGAGAAAATCCACTCTGCCAATACCTTAGTGTTGGATTTGTAGCCTCCAGTACTGTGAAACAATGTACAATTGTTGCTTAAGCCATTAAGTCTGTGATACGGCAGCCCTAGCAAACTAATGCAATGTATTTTTCTCTTTTATTCATTTAACAAATATTTATTAAACACGTATGTTATCTCAGGCACTGTTCTAGGCACTGGAGATGCGGAATGAACAAAACAGACAAAAATCTCTCCCCTGACTTGTGGAGTTTGTATTCTTATGAGATGGAGACAGATTAAACAGACAAGTAAACTAAGTAAAATCTACAGTTTTTAGATGGTCGTAAGTACTCTGGTTAAAAAAGAAAAAAAATCAGGGAGGAGGATTAAGAATATGGGAGCTTGCCTGGAAACAGTTTCAGTTTTACATAGTTCTCAAAAAGGAGTTTACTGAGAAGTGAAAGTGAATGACTCAAAGGCAGTAAACAAGGAAGCTATTAGGCTTGCTAAGGAAGAGTCCTTCCAGTCTTTGTTTTGAATCTGTATGTATATTTAGACATTCATTTTTAGGTGGAAAATATGCTTGCCTGTGATAAAAATTTAAAACAGTGCAAGAAATCTTTGAAAATAGTTTCCTTTGCAGTGCAACCCCCTGATCCCAGTCCTCAACCTATCTTTAACATTTTATATGCACTTCCAGAAATATGCATATACATACATGTATGTACAAAAAAATCTTTAAAATATTTAAACAGAGAATATTAAAATATTAAAATAAAATATTAAAATACAATAAAAATGAAATAAAACATACATGTAGGTGTTACAAAAAATATATATATATGTATGTACATAAAATATTTTATGTGGATTGAGTATGGTCTGTATCTTGTACCTTTATTCCTGACTGACATACACACACCAATATTTCCCAAAAATTAGATTATACCTGCTCTATTTCATGATATATAACTGACAGAGGAAATCTTGGGAAAATATCTTAGGAGATATTTTAAAACAGAATGAAACATACATATAATCTGATTCTTACCATATAAACTATATTTATGTAAAACTAATATGCAAAAGTGAACATATTTATTTTATGAAAAAAGCTAATATATTGTAAACATGTTTCCTTGTCAATAGTAACTTATTCTAAAATAGAATATGAATTTGCTAAATATTTTAACATTTAGTAGCTCAAAGTTTTTATTATAAGTTTATAAATGTATAATGGAAATATTTAAGTTTTTTAAATATACTGGATTATTTTCTTAGTATAATTTCTTAGGAGTGCAACTAATATGTGTATTAATGTTTTTAGGGATTTTAAACAATGTAGCCAATTTACCCTCCAAAAAAGCACCAATTTATATTTCCACCAGAAGCATATGCCTTCCAGCTTCCATTGTTAATTTAGATTTTTCATTCTGTTTAGATTTGAGAGGGAGTTGGTGAGTTAAATGCCTTTGAGTTTCCATCTTGACTGAAATATTTAAGAAATAAGTACATATAAACATTTTATTAGAATCGTGTATTCACTGTCTATAATCAATACAGTCCCCCCAAAAGTGTTTATTTAAAACATCAACACACAATTGTAGAAAAATCTGAACTAATGATGAAGACACCTTCACAAGTTGATGCAGAAGTCATATTAGACTATGACAGAAGTTCACTTTTAGGCCACATTAGTTAAAATTGAGACTGTTATTCATCAGGTGCTATAGTCTTATTCTAGGAAAATTAGATCAACCAGTGTGTCTAGAATAAATATTGCCAAATTTGCCTGGCCTTTAAAATTGATGTCTCATTAAAATGAAATATTTTCTAATTATCAGTTGTCTTACAATTGTGGACTAGGCATGAAGTGGATGTAATAAAGTACAACTGATGTAAGAGTACAGAAGCAAGTCAATCACTGTCAATTAGAGATCAAGTCATTGAGAGCCTCAATGTGTAAACTTTGGTAAGTCATTTCACTGGACTCAATGTATTCATCATTCATTAGTTCATTGTTTTCAAGCTCCTTCTAACGTTTTATAAGAAGACCTAGTCCATGGTAAAACAATTGACAATTTTAGCTTTTTATTTTATGAGAACAGGAAGTTGAAATATATATATTTTTAATTATAGTAGAAGGCACTACTGGTAGATCAAAAGTAAAGTACAGGTTTAAAAGGAGCTGGAATTTGGCTACTAAGAGTATAAATATTACTATTGCCTCCTTTTCCTACAAAAATTTATTCTACTTATTGAATTATAGTAGGTTTTAATGGAAATACAGGTCCACTGAAAGCTAGAGACAGCTTCCTTAAATCATATTATCCAATGCACTTTTGATAAATACACATTTCATCTCTTTGCAGGTTAAACCAGTTTTAAACTTCTATCCTTGAGTTGTAAAACTTAGATCTTATTTATTTAGAAATTTGAGATCTGACTTCCTAGTATATGTATGTGGCTGAATACATTTTTATATATCTCATATGTGCATAGTGTAAGTAGTTCAGAGAGTGGGGTTGAAATCAGAGACTTGGGTTAAAAACCCAGCTCTGTCACTTACCAGCTTTATGACCTTGGTCAAGTTTCATAAACTCTATTTGGCTCAGTTTCTCATCTGTAAAATGAGGATGATAATGACAGTAACTACTTTCTAAAGTTGGGAATATATAAATATATAGAGAGAGATTAGATAGATGACTGATTGACTAATTGATTGATTGATTCAATATATAGCCAGGCAAATTTGGCAATAAATATATAGTTCTTAGAACAGTGCTTGACACATTACATAAGGTTAACTATTATTATTGTTATTATTATTACCGGTATGTAATTTTTAAAAAGCAAGAGGCAAAAATTCAATCCCTTTAATCTTGCAAACCACATTTGAAAGTGAATAATTCTTTATTGTAAACATAATTGTACAACTTGCAAAAGTACTCGCATTGTGAAAGCAAGCATCTGGGGTTTCATTATGCTCTCTTTTCTGTAGCGATCCCAGTTTAAAGATTCAAAATATCTTGGGAAAATAGTATGCTCTTTGGAATGGAGGAAAAATTCTGTGCTCAAGTAATTTTAAGATTGCCAATGAAATGCAATTAAGAGGTTATTATTTTTATTGCAGTATTTCTCAAAGGTTTTAATATGCTATTGTACACTGTAAAGATTAAAAGAGGGATAGCATATGCAGTGTTTCCAAATGTTTTTGAAACCAGACTATTTCGGAAATACTGCCATGAGTAGCAAATTGGTCTCAACTATTTCGAGTCTCAGAATATCTTTTTAGTGTCAGTATTAAAAGCCCTCAATAATTTTAGTTCTATTTGTAGTATCCGTTGACTAAGAAAATACTTGACACGAAGATATCATGACTCAAATAACATGGTTAAAATTATATACTTCCCCAAAACTATGTTCATTTTCAACATAGCAGTATCATGTTTTGATGTGTAATTCACTCATTTTTACAAATCCAATTCTTAGATGTCTCAAGGATTTTTGTATTTATTCCAATAACTTTATGGTTCAAGGCCTGAGAACCAATGTTTCCGAACCCTCACTGTACCTTTGAAGATTATTGTGGAGCTTTAAAAAATGCAATTTAATGCCCGGATATGTTCCATGGAAAATTGTACCTATATGGTCTGTGGTAGGGCCTTAGCATTGAACTACTTATCAGCCCTGCATATCATTTCAATCTACAGGCACATATACAAAAAAGACTGCTGGTCCTAGGTGTTAGTGAAAGAAGCCCTGAGATGGTATAGAGGTTGAACAGAAACCATAACCAGAAGATAGCCAAGGGGCTTGGAGAAGTGAAAATGGTAAACGTGTTACATATACCAGTAAAGAAATAGAGCTTGTTTGGAGTTATGGTTGAGTGGCATATTTGGTGTCATAAGAGATCAAGATTGGAGTGAATAACAGTAAACTTAGGTTTTCTAAAATTTTTACATATTTAGAGGATACAAGTGCAGATTTCATACATGAATATATTGTGCAGTGGTGAAGTCTGGTCTTTTAGTGTACTCATCACCTGAATAGTAAGCATTCTATCCAATAGGTAATTATTCAACCCTCAAACCTCTCCCACCCTGTCACCTTTTGGAGTCTCCAATGTCTATTTCTCCACTCTCTGTATCCATGTATAACCATTGTATAGCTCCAGTTTATGAGTGAGAATATGCAGTACCTTACTTTCTTTTTCTGAGTTATTTTAGTGAGGATAATGGCCTCCAGTCCCATCTATGTTGCTGCAAATGACATGATTTCATTCCTTTTTATGACTCAGTAGCATTCCATAGTATATATTTAATATATACCATATTTTCTTTATACAATTGTTCATTTATGAATTCTTAGGCTCATTCCATGACTTCATTATTGTGAAGAGCTGTGATAAACATATAAGTGCAGGTATCTTTTTTATATAATAATTTCTTTCTCTTTGAGCGTGTAGCCAGTAGTGAGATTGCTAGATAAAATGGTAGTTCTATTTTTGGTTCTTTGAGAAATCTCCATACTGTTTTCCATAAAGCTTATGCTAATTTACATTCTCACCACCAGCGTATGTGTTCCTTTGTCTCTGCATCTTCGCCAACATCTATTGTCTTTTCACTTTTTATTTATTTTTTATTTATTTATTTATTTATTTATTTATTTATTTATTTATTTATTTATTTATTTATTTATTTATTTATTTATTTATTTATTTATTTATTTATTTATTTATTTATTTATTTATTTATTTATTTATTTATTTATTTATTTATTTATTTATTTATTTATTTATTTATTTATTTATTTATTTATTTATTTATTTATTTATTTATTTATTTATTTATTTATTTATTTATTTATTTATTTATTTATTTATTTATTTATTTATTTATTTATTTATTTATTTATTTATTTATTTATTTATTTATTTATTTATTTATTTATTTATTTATTTATTTATTTATTTATTTATTTATTTATTTATTTATTTATTTATTTATTTATTTATTTATTTATTTATTTATTTATTTATTTATTTATTTATTTATTTATTTATTTATTTATTTATTTATTTATTTATTTTGAGACAGGGTTTCGCTCTTGTTGCCCAAGCTGGAGTGTAATGGGGCGATCTTGTCTCACGGCAACCTCTGCTTTCCATATTTAAGAGATTCTCCTGCCTCAGTCCCAAGTGCACACCACCATGCCCGGCTAATTTTTTTTTTTTTTTTTTTTTTTTTTTGTATTTTTAGTAGAAACGGGGTTTCACCATGTTAGCCGGGCTGGTTTCAAACTCCTGACAGGTGATCCGCCCGCCTCAGCCTCCCAAAGTGTTAGGATTACAGGTGTAAGCCACTGTGCCTGGCTACTCTTTTACTTTTTAATATGGCCGTTCTGTCTGGTGTAATATGGTATGTCATTGCGGTTTTAATTTGAATTTCTGTGATGATCAGTCATGTTGAGTATTTTTCATGTTTGTTGTCGACTTGTAGGACATGTGCTGTTAAACCAACTACAGTAATAACTATTGGTTCAATTTTCCTTGTTTTAAAATATCTGTCCACATCCATCGTCCACTTTTAAATGAGGTTGTTTCTTCTTGTTGACCTGTTTGAGTTATTTGCACATACTGGATATTAGCCCTTTGTCAGATGCATAGTTTACAATTTTTTTTTCCATTCCATTCTATAGGTTGTCTGTTTACTCTGTTGATATTCTTGCTGTGTAAAAGCTATTTAGTTTAAATAAATCTAATTTGTCTATTTTTGTTTTTGATGAGTTTTCTTTTGTGGACTTGTTCATAAATTTGTTGCCTAGGCCAACATCCAGAAGAGATTTTACCAGTATTTATTTTAGGGTGTTCATGGTTTCTGCTCTTATATTTAAGTATTTAATTCATCTTGAGTTAGTTTTTGTATATGGTTACAGCTATGGATCCAGTTTCTTTCTTCTACATATGGATATGTAATTTTCCTAGCAACATCATTGACTAGGATATTCTTTCTCCAGTGTAATTTTTACTTTGTTAAACGTAAGTTGATTGCAGGTATGCAGTTTTATTTCTGTGTTCTCTATTGTGTTTCGTTGGTCTATGTGTCTATTTTTATACCAGTACTATACTGTTTTGCTTGCTATAACCTTGCAGTATCATTTGAAATCAGGTACTGTGATGTCTCTGGCTTTATTCTTTTTCCTTAGGATTCCTTTTGCTCTTCAGGCTCCTCTTCAGTTCCATATACATTTTAGGATTTTTTTTGTTTTATTATTGTACTTTAAGTTCTAGGGTACATGTGCACAACATGCAGGTTTGTTACATAGGTATACATGTGCCATGTTGGTTTGCTGCACCCATTAACTCGTCATTTCCATTAGGTGTTTCTCCTAATGCTGTCCCTCTCCCTGCCCCGCACCCCATGACAGGCCCCAGAGCGTGATATTTCCCATACTGTGTTCAAGTGTTCTCATTGTTCAATTCCCACCTATGAGTGAAAACACACGGTGTTTGGTTTTCTGTCCTTGTGATAGTTTGCTCAGAATGATGGTTTCCAGCTGCATCATATCCCTGCAAAGGACATAAACTCATCCTTTTTATGGCTGCATATTATTCCATGGTATATATGTGCCACGTTTTCTTAATCCAGTCTATCATTTGTGGACATTTGGGTTGGTTATAAGTCTTTGCTATTGTGAATAGGGCTGTAATAAACGTACGTGTGCATGTGTCTTTATGGTAGCATGATTTACAATCGTTTGGGTATGTACCCAGTAAAGGGATCACTGGGTCAAATGGTATTTCTAGTTCTGGATCCTTGAGGAATCACCACATTGTCTTCCACAATGGTTGAACTAGTTTACACTCCCACCAATAGTGTAAAAGTGTTCCTATTTCTCCACATCCTCTCCAGCGCCTGTTGTTTCCTGACTTTTTAATGATTGCCATTCTAACTGGTGTGAGATGGTATCTCATTGTGGTTTTGATTTGCATTTCTCTGATGACCAGTGATGACGAGTATTTTTTCATGTGTCTGTTGGCTGCATAAATGTCTTTTGAGAAGTGTCTGTTCATATACTTTGCCCCCTTTTTGATGGGGTTGTTTGATTTTTTCTTGTAAATTTGTTTAAGTTCTTTGTAGATTCTGTATATTAGCCCTTTGTCAGATGGGGAGATTGCAAAATTTTCTCCCATTGTGTAGGTTGCCTGTTCATTCTGATGGTAGTTTCTTTTGCTGTGCAGAAGTTCTTTAGTTTAATTAGATCCCATTTGTCTCTTTTGGCTTTTGTTGCCATTGCTTTTGGTGTTTTAGTCATGAAGTCCTTGCCCATGCCTATGTCCTGAATGGTATTGCCTAGGTTTTCTTCTAGGGTTTTTATGGTTTTAGGTCTAATATTTACATCTTTAATCCATCTTGAATTAATGTTTGTATAAGGTATAAGGAAGGGATCCAGTTTCAGCTTTCTATATATGGCTAGTCAGTTTTCGCAGCACCATTTATTAAACAGGGAATCATTTCCCCATTTCTTGTTTTTGTCAGGTTTGTCAAAGATCAGATGGTTGTAGATGTGTGGTGTTATTTCTGAGGCCTCTGTTCTGTTCCATTGGTCTATATATCTGTTTTGATAGCAGTATCATGCTGTTTTGGTTACTGTAGCTTTGCAGTATAGTTTGAAGTCAGGTAGCATGATGCCTCCAGCTTTTTTCTCTT
This sequence comes from Theropithecus gelada, assembly GCF_003255815.1. Taxonomy (NCBI): domain Eukaryota; kingdom Metazoa; phylum Chordata; class Mammalia; order Primates; family Cercopithecidae; genus Theropithecus; species Theropithecus gelada. The sequence goes on along the minus strand of NC_037689.1, from coordinate 142,171,041 downwards.
TCCTTAGGATTGTCTTGGCAATGCGGGCTCTTTTTTGGTTCCATATGAACTTTAAACTAGTTTTTTCAATTCTGTGAAGAAATTCATTGGTAGTTTGATGGGGATGGCATTGAATCTATAAATTACCTTGGGCAGTATGGCCAGTTTCACGATATTGATTCTTCCTATCCATGAGCATGGAAGGTTCTTCCATTTGTTTGTGTCCTCTTTTATTTCACTGAGCAGTGGTTTGTAGTTCTTCTTGAAGAGGTCCTTCAAATCCCTTGTAAGTTGGATTCCCAGGTATTTTATTCTCTTCGTAGCAATTGTGAATGGGAGTTCCCTCTTGATTTGGCTCTCTGTCTGTTATTGGTGTATAGGAATGCTTGTGATTTTTGCACATTGATTTTGTATCCTGAGACTTTGCTCAAGTTGCTTATCGCTTAAGGAGATTTTGGGCTGAGACGATGGGATTTTCTAAATATACAATCATGTCATCTGCAAACAGGTACAATTTGGCTTCCTCTTTTCCTAATTGTATACCATTTATTTCTTTCTCTTGCCTGATTGTCCTGGCCAGAACTTCCAACACTATGTTGAATAGGAGTGGTGAGAGAGGGCATCCCTGTCTTGTGCCAGTTTTAAAAGGGAATGCTTCCAGTTTTTGCCCATTCAGTATGATATTGGCTGTGGGTTTGTCATAAATAGCTTTTATTATTTTGAGATACGTTCCATCAATACCTAGTTTATTGAGAGTTTTTAGCATGAAGGGCTGTTGAATTTTGTCAAAGGCCTTTTCTGCATCTGTTGAGATGATCATGTCATTTTCATTGTTGGTTCTATTTACATGATGGATTATGTTTATTGATTTGCGAATGTTGAACCAGCCTTGCATCCCAGGGATGAAGCCCACTTGATCATGGTGGATAAGCTTTTTGATGTGCTGCTGGATTTGGTTTGCCAGTATTTTATTGAGGATTTTCACACTGATGTTTATCAGGGATATTGGTCTAAAATTCTCTTCTTTTTGCTGTGTCTCTGCCAGGCTTTGGTATCAGGATGATGCTGGCCTCATAAAATGAGTTAAAGAGGATTCCCTCTTTTTCTATTGATTAGAATAGTTTCAGAAAGAATGGTACCAACTCCTCTTTGTACCTCTGGTAGAATTTGGCTGTGAATCCATCTGGTCCTGGACTTTTTTTGGTTGGTAGGCTATTAGTTATTGCCTCAATTTCAGAGCCTGTTATTGGTTTATTCATAGATTCAACTTCTTCCTGGTTTAGTTTTGGGAGGGTGTATGTGTCCAGGAATTTATCCATTTCTTCTAGGTTTTCTAGTTTATTTGCATCGAGGTGTTTATAGTATTCTCTGATGGTAGTTTGTATTTTTGTGGGATCGGTGGTGATAGCCCCTTTATCATCTTTTATTGCATCTGTTCTTCTCTCTTTTCTTCTTTATTAGTCTTGCTAGTGGTCTATCAGTTTGTGGATGTTTTCAAAAAACCAACTCCTGGATTCATTGATTTTTTGAAGGGGTTTTTGAGTCTCTGTTTCCTTCAGTTCTGCTCTGATCTTAGTTATTTCTTGCCTTCTGCTAGCTTTTGAATGTGTTTACTCTTGCTTCTCTAGTTCTTTTAATTGTGATGTTAGGGTGTCAATTTTAGATCTTTCCTGCTTTCTCTTGTGGGCATTTAGTGCTATAAATTTCCCTCTGCAAGCTGCCTAAATGTGTCCCAGAGATACTGGTACATTGTGTCTTTGTTCTCATTGGTTTCAAAGAACATCTTTATTTTTGCCTTCATTTTGTACCCAGTAGTCATTCAGGAGCAGGTTGTTCAGTTTCCATGTAGTTGTATGGTTTTGAGTGAGTTTTTACTCGTGAGTTCTAATTTGATTTCACTGTGGTCTGAGAGACAGTTTGTTATAATTTCTGTTCTTTTACATTTGCTGAGGAGTGCTTTACTTCCAACTATGTGGTCAATTTTGGAATAAGTGTGATATGGTGCTGAAAATAAAGTATATTCTATTGATTTGGGGTGGAGAGTTCTGTAGATGTCTATTAGGTTTGCTTGGTGCAGAGCTGAGTTCAAGTCCTGGATATCCTTGTTAACCTTCTGTCTCATTGATCTGTCTAATATTGACAGTTTCCCATTATTATTGTGTGGGAGTCTAAGTCTCTTTGTAGGTCCCTCAGGACTTGCTTTATGAATCTGGGCACTCCTGTATTGGGTGCAGATATATTTAGGATAGTTGGCTCTTCTTGTTTTATTGATCCCTTTACCTTTATGTAATGGCCTTCTTTGTCACTTTTGATATTTGTTGGTTTAAAGTCTATTTTATCAGAGACTAGGATTGCAACCCCTGCTTTTTTTTTTTTTTTGCGTTCTGTTTGCTTGGTAGATCTTCCTCCATCCCTTTATTTTGAGCCTCTGTGTGTCTCTGCACATGAGAGGTGTCTCCTGAATACAACACACTAATGGGTCTTGAGTCTTTGTCCAATTTTCCAGTCTTTGTCTTTTAATTTGGGCATTTAGCCCATTTACATTTAAGGTTAATATTGTTATGTGTGAATTTTATCCTGTCATTATGATGTTAGCTGGTTATTTTGCCCATTAGTCAATGCAGTTTCTTCCTAGCATCGATGGTTTTTACAATTTGGCATGTTTTTGCAGTGGCTGGTACCAGTTTTTCCTTTCCATGTTTAGTGCTTCCTTCAGGAGCTCTTGTAAGGCAGACCTGGTGGTGATAAAATCTCTCAGCATTTGCTTGTCTGTAAAATATTTTATTTCTCCTTCACTTATGAAGCTTAGTTTGGCTTGATTTGAAATTCTGGGTTGAAAATTCTTTTTTTTTTAAATGTTGAATGTTGGCCCCCACTCTCTTCTGGCTTGTAGAATTTCTGCTGAGAGATCCACTGCTAGTCTGATGGGCTTCCCTTTGTGGGTAACCCCACCTTTCTCTCTGGCTGCCCTTAACATTTTTTCCTTCATTTCCACCTTGGTGAATCTGACAATTATGTGTCTTGAGGTTGCTCTTCTCGAGGAGTATCTTTGTGGTGTTCTCTGTATTTCCTGAATTTGAATGTTGGCCTGCCTTGCTTTGTTGGGGAAGTTCTTCTGGATAACATCTTGAGGAGTGTTTTCCAACTTGGTTCCATTCTCCCCGTCACTTTCACGTACACCAATCAAATGCAGATTTGGTCTTTTCACATAGTCCCATATTTCTTGGAGACTTTGTTCATTTCTTTTTACTCTTTTTTCTCTAAATTTCTCTTCTCACTTTATTTCATTAATTTGATCTTCAATTACTGATACCCTTTCTTCTATTTGATTGAATCTGCTATTGAAGCTTGTGTATGTGTCACGTAGTTCTTGTGCCATGGTTTTCAGCTCCATTAGGTCATTTAAGGTCTTCTCTACACTGTTTATTCTAGTTAGCCATTCATCTAATCTTTTTCAAAGGTTTTTAGCTTCCTTGCAGTGGGTTTGAACATCCTCCTTTAGCTCGCAGAAGTTTGTTTTTACCGACCTTCTGAAGCCTACTTCTTTCAGCTCAACAAAGTCATTCTCCATCCAGCTTTGTTCTTTGCTGGTGAAGAGCTGTGATCCTTTGGAGGAGAAGAGGTGCTCTGGTTTTTAGAATTTTCAGCTTTTCTGCTCTGGGTTCTCCCCACCTTTGTGGTTTTATCTACCTTTGGTCTTTGATGTTGGTGACCTACAGATGGGGTTTTGCTGTGGATGTCCTTTTTGTTGATGTTGATTCTATTCATTTCTATTTGTTAGTTTTCCTTCTAACAGTCAGATCCTTCAGCTGCAGGTCTGTTGGAGTTTGCTGGAGGTCCCCTCCAGACCCTGTTTGCCAGGGTATCACCAGCGGAGGCCGCAGAACAACAATATTGCAGAATAGCAAATATTGCTGCCTGATCCTTCCTCTGGAAGCTTTGTCCCAGAGGGGCACCTGCCTGTATGAGGTGTCAGTCGGCACCTACTGGGAGATGTCTCCCAATTAGGCTACACAGGGGTCAGGGACCCACCTGAGGAGAGTCTGTCCATTCTCCAAGCTCAAACACTGTACTGGGAGAACCGCTGCTCTCTTCAGAGCTATAGGGATGTTTAAGTCTGCAGAAGTTTCTGCTGCCTTTTGTTCAGCTATGCCCTGCCCCCAGAGGTGGAGACTACAGAGGCAGCCAGCCTTGCTGAGCTGCCATGGACTCCACCCAGTTTGAGCTTCCCCAGCCCCTTTGTTTACCTACTCAAGCCTCAGCAATGGCGGACGCCCCTCTCCCTGCCAGACTGCTGCCTCACAAGTTGATCTCAGACTGGTGTACTAGCAGTGAGCAAGGCTCCGTGGGCATGAGATCTGCGGAGCCAGGTGTGGAATATAATCTCCTGGTGTGCTGTTTGCTAAGACCTTTGGAAAAGTGCAGTATTTGTATGGGAGTGTCCTGTTTTTCCAGGTAGCATCTGTCACGGCTTCCCTTGGCTAGGAAAGGGAAATCCCCCAACCCTATGTGCTTCCCCGGTAAGGTGATGGCCCGCCCTGCTTCTGCTTGCCCTCCATGGGCTGCACCCACTTTCCAACCAGTCCCAATAAGAGGAACCATGTACCTCAGTTGGAAATACAGAAATCACCCGTCTTCTGCATTGATCATGCTGGGAGCTGCAGACTGGAGTTATTCCTATTGGGCCATCAATTCTATTGCACCATTTTAGGATTTTTAAGAATTTTTTAAAATTCTGTGAAAAAATAATTGGCAATTTGATGACACTTGCATTGAATTTGTAGATTGCTTTGGGCAGTATGGTTATTTTAACAATATTATTTCTTCTAGTCTATGACCATGGAATGTTTTTTTCATTTACTTGTGTCACCTATAATCTCTTTCAGCAGTGTTTTATAGTTCTACTTATAGAGATCTTTCACTTTCTTGGTTAAATATATTCCTGAGTATTTTATTTTATTTTTTTGTAGCTTTTGTGAATGGAATTGCCTTCTTGATTTGGTCCTTGACTGAGTTAGTATTGTTGTATAGAAATGCTATTGACTTCTGTGTATTGATTTTGTATCCTGAAACTTTACTGAATGCATCAATCAAATCTAAGAGATTTTTTTGGTGGAGTCTTTAAAAACTTTTTAAATATAAAATCATATCTTCAGCATACAAAGATTAGTTTGACTTCCTCTTTTCCAATGTGAATGACTTTTATTTTTTTTCTTTGACTTGATTGCTGTGGAGAGGACTTCCAGTACTATGTATAGCAAGAGTGATGAAAGTGGGCATCCTAGTCCTTTTCCAGTTTTCACTGGGAATGTTTTCAACTTTTCCATTAAATTGATATTGTCTGTGACTTTGCCATATATTGCTTTTATTATGTTAAGGCATTTTCCTCCTATGCCTAGTTTTTGAGGATTTTTATCATGAAGGGGTGTTGAATTTATTGAATGCTTTTTTTCTGTATATATTGAGGTAATCATTTGGTGTTTGTTTCTAATTCTGTTCATTGGATATGTCACACCTACTGACATATTGAGTGTGTTGAACCATCCTTTTATCACCAGGATATATCTCATATGTTCATGGTGTATTTTTTTAATGTGCTGTTCAATTTGATTTACTAGTTTTTTTAATTATTTTTTATTTTTAGATTTTTTGCATCTTTGTTCATCAGGTATATTGGGCTGTAGTTCTCTTGTTTGTTGTGACCTTGTCTGGTTTTGGTACCAGGGTGATACCGGCCTAATCCAATCAGTTGGGGACAACCCCAGACTCCTTAGTTTTTTGGAATAGTTTCAAAAATATTGGTATTAGGTCATCTTTGTATGTTTGATAGAATTCAGCTATGAATTCCTCTGGTCTGGGTTATTTTTTGTTACTAAATCAATCTCACTACTCACCGTTGGTTTGTTAAGGAGTTTCATTTCTTCCTGGTTCAATCTTGGGAGGTTGTATATTTCCAGGAATTTATTCATTTTCTCTAGGCTTTCTAGTTTGTGAGCATATAGTTGTTTATAATAGTCTCTGATAATCTTTTGTATTTCTGTGGTATCAGTTGTAATCTCTCTTTTTTCATATTAGGCTGTGTTTATTTGGGTCTTCTTTCTTCTTAATCTAGATAGATATTTATCTATTTTATTTATATTTTCAAAGAACCAACTTTTCACTTCATTGATCCTTTGTGTCTTTTATTTTGATGTTTATTTCATTTATTTCTGCTCTGATCTTTGTTATTTCTTTTCTTCTGCTGATTTCAGATTTGGTTTATTCTTGATTTTCCACTTCTTTGAGGTATGACATTAGGTTGTAAATTTGTGATTTTTCAACTATTTTATGTCAGAATTTAATGCTATAAATTTTCATCTTAGCACTGCCTTCACTGTATTTAGGAAGTTTTTGGATGCTGTATTTTCATTTTCATTCACTTGTTAAAAATTTTCTAGCTTAATGTTTTTGATATTCCAGTGATTGCTCAATTTTCAGTGATTGTTTAAATATATTGTTTAATTTAAATGGATTTATATACTTTCCAAACCTATTTTTAGTATTGATATCTTGCTTTATTCAGCTGTAGTCTCAGAAGATACTTTGATATAATTTTGATTTTTAAAAATTTGTTGGCCAGGCTAAGTGGCTCATGCCTGTAACTCCAGCACTTTGGGAGTCCGAGGCAGGTGTTATCACTTGAGCCCAGGAGTTTGAGATCAGCATGGACAACATGACAGAACCTCATTTCTACAAAATGTACAGAAAATTATCCAGGTGTAATGCTGTGCCTGTAATCCCAGCTATGTGGAAGGCTAGGGTGGGAGACTCACCTGAGCTGAGGAAGTTGAGGCTGCTGTGAGCCATGATCATACTATTGCACTCTAGTCTGGGTGACAGAGTGAGGCCCTATCTTAAAAAAAAAAAAAAAAATCTATCCCTTTCTTTAGATCTACTAATATTTGTGTTGTAAACTTGAGTGATCTGATATTATGTGCAAATATATTAGGGTTATTATATCTTCCTGCTAAATTGATACCCCTATCATTATACCTTAACCATTTATTTATTTATTTATTTATTTATTTATTTATTTATTTATTTATTTATATTTATATTTGAGACAGAATCTTGCCCTTTCACCCAGGCTGGAGTGAAGTGGCGTGATCTTGGCTCACTGCAACCTCTGCCTGCTGGGTTCAAGTGATTCGAGTAGCTGGAATGATAGTCGTCCACCACCACGCTCAGCTAATTTTTGTATTTTAAGTAGAGACAAGGTTTCACCATGTTGGCCAGGCTATTCTTGAACTCCTGACCTCAGGTGATCCGCCCACCTCGGCCTCCCAAAATATTAGGATTATAGGTGTGAACCACCATGCCCGGCCACCTTAACATTTTATTACCATGTTTTATTTAAAGTCTGTTTTATCTAATATAAGTATAGCTACTTCTGCTTACTTTTGGTTTCTGCTCATGTGGAATATATTTTTCCACCTCTTTACCTTCAGTTTATATGTGTCTTTATGGGTAAGGCACATTTCTTGTAGGCAGAATGTGGTTGGATTATATATTTTTTATCAATTCTGCCAATCTGCACCTTTTAAGTGGAATATTTATTCTATTTACATTCAAGGTTCATGTTGATATGTTGGGCTTTGTTCCAGTCATGTTGTTAATTGTTTTCAAATTATTTTGTACATTCTTTCTTTCTTTTTCTTTGTCTTTTACTCTTTGTGTTTCGATGAGATTCTGTTGTGTTACCATTTGATTACTTTTTCTTCCTTATTTTTGTGATTGCTTTATATTTTTATATTTTTTTCATGATCATTAATGTTGACCTTTTGTTTCTGTGTTTTAGACCCCTTTTAGCATGTAGGACCAGTCTTGTGTTTACAAATTCCCTTATCATTTTCTTCTCTGGGAAACACTTTATTTCTTCTTCACTTATGAAGCTTATTGTGGCAGAATATAAAGTTCTTGGCTGTCATTTTTCTTTTCTTTTAGCACTTTGAAAATGCCATCCCATTTTTTTCTAGTCTGTAAAGTTCCTACTGAAAAGTCTACTGTTAGTCTAATGGGGTTTCCTTTATAGGTGACTAGGCACATTTCTCTTGCTAATTGTAAAACTCTTTCACTTTGACCTTAGACATTCTGAATATAATTTGTCATGGTGAAGTCTTTTTTTCTGATGTATTTTTACTGGGGATATCTGGGACCCCTGTGTCTGGATATGTGACTCTCTTGCTAGATTGAGTAATGTTTCGTCAATTATTTCCTCAAATAGGTTTCATAAACTTTTTGTTCTCTTTCCTCTCAGGGATACCAATAAGTTCAGTTGCTATATTTAGTCCCAGATGCCTCAAAGGCGTTGTTCATTTATTTTTTATTTTTTTTATTTTTTAACTTTTTGTCTGACTAGATTATTTTTAAAGTCCTATCTTCAGGTTCTAAGATACTTTCTTCTTCTTGATATAGTCTATTATTGAAGCTTTCAAGGGTAATTCGTATTTCCTTCAATAATTTTTTTATTTCCAGATTTTCTGCTTTTTGTTAAGATATCTATCCCCTTGGTGAATTTCTATTTCATATCCTAAATTGATTTTCTGATTACTTTGTATAGGTTCTCTGACTCGTTTTGCATCTAATTTAGCTTCTTTAAAATTAATATTTTAAATTATTTATCTGACATTTTGAAGATTTTTGTTTGGGACCTGTTGCTGAACAATTGTTGTGGTCTTTTGGTAGTGTCATATTGCCTTGCTTTGTATGTTTTATTTATCCTTCCATTGATATCTGCACCTCTGGTGTAACAATCATTTGTTCCATTTTTTTGAAATTGCTTTTGTAGATAAGAAATTTTCCTGAAGATGTACATATGTTGTTGATTGAGTAAGATACTTGGGCTTTGAATTTGAATGCCTGCCATAGTATGATCTTTGTATGACTTATCTGGCAATACATAGGGTCAGTGGTATCTGTGACTTCCTCTGTGGCTTAGGGTACAGTTATTAGTTGAGGTTGTGGTAAAGTTTTTCTGGGGACTTGGATACCAAGTGAGTCAGTCTTCAGGTCCCAGTGGAGTCAGAATTGGAGTGAGTGTGCCTGTTTTTATGCCTCAGAGCAGCTTACACTCTCTAAAATGTTAGTGGATTCTGGGGGGCTTATTCTTGGGCCTCCAAGTATCTTACTTAGAAGCAAGTATTTGGAACAATGCACCAGATGTGTGGGTATGTTCTCAGGACCTTGTGCAGCTGGTGTGGTGTGGGTGATGGCAGTAGTAGTGGTGGAGCATCCCACTGGGATGCAAGCAGTCAATGTTGGTGTTCCTGGTAGCTACAATGGGTTGGATCAGCTAGTTCCCAGTCCCACAGCCACTCATAGCAGTGCAGTGTGTATTGTCCTAACTGTGCTTAGAAGAGCTTGGTCTCTCCTGTCCTTCCCCTGGCTTGGTGGTAGCTGCAGCCATGTTACCTCAAACTCAGATCAAGGGTGATATGCAACCCTGCTTAAACACTCGAAATGGTACCAGCTGTTGGACTTATGACCGAGAGAGAAGGACCTTCTCAGGTGAGAAACATGGACAAGAAGCCATGGGGAGTGTGGACCACTCCAGTCTCACAGCAACCCATTGCAGGGTAGTGGATATTTTTTCCAGATTTTCATGCAAGGGACTGGTTTCCCTTACCCTCCTTGGCTGGGCAGGAGTTGCAGCTATGTCAGCCCAAACTCAGACTGCAGGTAGGGGCACAGCCCAGTGTATACTCTCAGAATTGTTCCTTGATTCTAAGAACATAGAGGGCAAGGTTTCTCCCAGGCAAGTAGCATAGACAAGAAGCTGTGGAGCGTACAGTCTCATTCTCAACAGCAGCCCACAGTAGGGTAGCAGGGATCCATTCCCCTAGTGGTGTGTGAGAGTGCCCTGTCTGCCCTCTCCCTTTTGGAGCAGAACAGCAGCAGTAGCTGTGTCTATTTCTTCAGTATTGATATCTGGGCTCTCAAAAGCCTCTGGCTGAGGCTTCTCTAAGCATGAATGCCTGTGGGATTTCATGTGGGTTCCCTTTCTGGAGTAATGTCTCTGTGCAATCGTTACACAGCTCTGTATGTCAGGCCCAAGGACCTGGTGGGTCCACGAATTCTCCTGTAGCCAATATCATATAACCTGAGCCATGGAGGTTTCTCTCTTACTGTTATCCTATGTCCAGGAGAGACTCTCTTGGGTCTCAGTCAGTTCCTGGCAAGGCAAGCTGCCTTGAACCCTCTCCTTGATTACCTTGATTACTTTTAGTGTTTTCTGTCTCTTCTTTGGTGAATCTTAGTGTTCTTTCTGATATGGTTTGGCTCTGTGTCCCCACCCAAATCTCATCTTGAACTGTACTCCCATAAGTCCCATGTGTTGTGGGAGGGACCCAGTGGAGGATAATTTGAATCATATTTTTCTTGTGGTGGTGAATAAGTCCCTATATTTTTTCTTGTGGTAGTGAATAAGTCTCACAAGATCTAATGGTTTTATCAGGGGTTTCTGCTTTTGTATTTTCCTCATTTTCTCTTGCTGCCACCATGTAAGAACTTCCTTTTGCCTCCTGCCATTATTTTGAGGCCTCCTTAGCCATGTGGAACAGTAAGTTCAATTAAACCTATTTTTCCTCCCAGTCTCGGTTATGTCTTTATCAGCAGCATGAAAACAGATGAATACACCCTCCTAGTCAATCTTTTCCTGCAATAATAATGCTATTCTGCTTCTTCTACGATGACGAGGCATTTACTATCTGTGTCTAGACATCCATATCCTTAGGATTTTAAAAATAAAGCAGTTTGGTGGAAGGGTTTGCATTCATAATTTAGCAAGGTAAGTGAATTTAAGGAGGAGAAAGTCCTGGGTGTTCAGGGTATACTGTTAGATGTCAATATTGATATCTTTGTTATGATGAGAAGTTTTAGGACCTAAGAAAAAAGTAGGATGCTTAAAGATTAAGAAAGAAGCTGAGTCTAACAAATTTTGGTGAAGAATTGACAGTCTTATAATAGGTCTTTATGAAGACTACAGCCACTGATAAGATTAACTCTGGCTTCAGCATCCTTTTAGATTCCTTGTGAATCAACCAGGTACTAGAAATGTAACTGGAAAATGTAAGTAGAAAGAAAGCAAACTTTGAAATGAGATAATCATGAATTTGAAATTTTCAGCTCTAAAGTGTAGTTTTGCTTGTACTACTGTGGTAGTCTGCTTGGGCTGCCATTACAAGAATACCATGGACTTAGTGGCTTAAACAACAGAAATGTGTTTTTGTTTTGTTTTGTTTGTTTTTCTCACTGTTCTGAATGCTGGAAGTCCAAAATCAGGGTGCCGGGACAGTGGGGCTGTGTTATGGACTCTCTTCCTGGCTTAGAGTTGGATGTACCTTTTTCTTTTGGTTTGTAGACAGCAGAGAGAGAGGGGGAGAGAGAGAGAGAGAGAAAGTCTCTTCCTCTTCTTACAAGGGCACTAATCCTACCATGGGGGCCCTACCCTTATGACCTCACCTAAACCTACTTATCTCCCAAAGGCCCCATCTCCAAATATTATCACATTAGGGATTAGGGCTTCAACAATTCAGTCTATAGCAAGAACTTTCTAAGAATGTGACCTTCGGTAAGTTACTTAATTTCTATGAGTTTTGTTTTTCTCCTTCATGGACCTGTCATAAGGTTCAATGTGTTTAAATAAATAGTTGGCAGATTGTGGGATCTCAGTAAGCATAATTTCCTTCCCACCTTTCTCTTCCTGTTCTTACTACTGAGTTTGTCAGTGAAAGATGTCACATTACTGATTTCATCTTTCTTTTACTAGCATATAAGCTCAAACATGGAGCTTTAAACATTTTATTTCCTTGCTTAACTACGGCAATCCCTACTCTGGCCTTCACCTAGGACCCTCTGGCCTCTAGTATCCAACTATCCTGGCCAGTTAGGTAAGGTAATTTCTTTGTAATGAGACTGATTTCTAATCAGTTCACCAAAAAAGTGTCTATATAGTGTTCCCAGTTTGGCACCTTTGATGGAAAAGGTGATTAAAGTTATTGTAGAAGCAGTAGAAACTGATCCAGCTGTTCCTGTTAACTTTAATTAAACTCCACACTACACGACTACAAGTTACACAACCTGTAGTTGTTGAGGTACTAAGTGAGAGCCAAGTGGCAAAAGCAAAGTTGAAGTGTTTTCTATTAAAGCAAATAGCGTTGGGCCTTGAAGTGGCAATGATGGCAAAAAGTACCTGTGTATTACCCACCAAAGTTGAAGGGGGCATTTCTTTGTATAGCAGTTGTTCCAGTGGATGTCTGAATGGTAGGAATGAAAGTATGCAAGTACTGTTGTTTGGACTACATTCTCAACTGAGCCAATATTGAAACTGTTACTCCCAGTCTGATACGTATGTATGCTAGTGAATCAAAGTGGTAGCAATTCAAAAACAAAACCAGTGGTTGCTGTCACCTGGCTTCATGGGATGCTGCTTCATGTGGTATCAGTAAGGGTGATGGGTAAGATGCCTATAATCTCTAGAGGTAGTGTAGTAGCAGTGTCACTCAAGTTTAACTTTGGTTCACTCTGCAAATATTTGTTGACTAAATGAATTACAAGATAAGACATGTTTGCCTGATGTATTTGTATTATCCACTAGTGTCCACTGCTCTGCAGTACGGAGATGATATCTTATTTACCTTTGTGCTCCCACTGGCAAACAAAATTCTTCAAATAGTATGTATCTTAGACTGTTGTGCATCGGATATAAGTATGTATAGTAAACTGGACCTTCTCTTTGCAGAATTTTAATAGAGTCATTTAAAATAAATAATTTCATCATCTATATTTCAGAATTCATTCAATTAGTAACATATAATTTTCTGGAGTAAATAGACCCTGCCTTTCTTTTCAGTTAAGATTCTGATGGCGAGAGAATAGTAACCAGAATACTAACTCTCCTTGCAGAATGTGTTATTGAAAGAAGCTGAATTGGGTTTGAGAAAAATCCACCAAGCAAATGAAAAACAGAAAAAAGGTAGGGGTTGCAGTCCTAATTTCAGACAAAACAGATGCTAAACCAAAAAGGCCAATAAAGACAAAGAACGGCATTACTTAGTAGTTAAAGGTTTAATTCAAGAAGAAGACCTAACCATCCTAAATATATATGTACCCAACACATATTCTTAAAGCAAGTTCTTAGAGACCTTGCTTTATGGATATGTGTTGGGTGCATATATGTTTATGGAGCACACAGATTCATAAAGCAAGTTCTGAGAGACCTTCACAGAGATTTAAACTCCCACACAGTAATAGTGGGAGACATATTTCATGTTATGATCAATATACACCAAATTGCAGACCTAAGTTTTTATCATTATTACTACTTTTTTTGAGATGAAGTCTCACCCTGTTGCCCAGGCTGGAGTGCAATGGCACGATCTCAACTCACTGCAACCCCCACCTTCCGGGTTCGAGCAATTCTCCTGACTCAGCCTCCTGAGTAGCTGGGATTACAGGCACGTACCACCATGCCCGACTAATTTTTGTAATTTTAGAAGAGATGGGGTTTCACCACGTTGTCTAGGCTGGTCGTGAACTCCTGGCCTCAAGCAATCCACCCACCTCAGCCTCCCAGAATGCTGGGATTACAGGTGTGAGCCACCGTGCCTGGCGCAAATATAAAATTATCTCATTGATACAAAAATATATACCTTGTAAATCCAAAGATCTGCTATAGCATAGAGCTACAACAATTTGCCTATTATCCACAAGAAGAACCTCTAAGTACACCACAATATTCATAAACCGATGGGCATCAATTTTGTGTCAGGTTGTCTTATAGATTTATTACAACAGCATTTTTTTCTCTGCCTCATGTTGCCTGGCTCTACTCTTTGCCCAGTCATATTTGAATGTGTCCCAATTGCCTCTATGAAATATTCATTTTAAAATTTCTATTTTGACATTTTTGTGCTATTTGGTTTTGTTAGTCAACTCTTATTTTTTACCAGCTTTGTTGAGATCTAATTGATATACAAATAACTGCACAAATTCAATGAGTACAATTTGAGGAATTTGTGCACCTGCAAATACCCTTAATACCATCATCACAATCAAGATAATAGACATATCTAACACCTACCAAATTTCCTTTGTGTCCCTTTGTGTTACTTTTTGTTTGTTTTTGCAGTACTAAGACTTAACACAAGATCTATCCTCTTAAATTTTGAAGTGCACAGTACTATTTTGTTAACTATAGGTGCTACCTTGTACAGCAGATCTCTAGAATTTATTCATCTAGCATAATAGAATCTTTCTACCAATGGAAAAACAACTTTCCATTTCCCCTACACCACCTCTCACCCCTGGAAACCACAATTGTATTCTCTGCTTCCATGATTTTGACTATTTTAGATACATTATGTAAGTGGAATCATGCAGTATTTGTCCTTCTGTGACCAGATTATTTAACTTGACGTCCTCTAGGTTCATACATGTTATTGCATGTATTGCAAGATTTTTCTTTTTCAAGGCTGAATTATATCTCATTGTACGTATATACCACATTTTAAAATCTTCATCTGTCTATTGAAACTTCGCTTGTTTCCATACCTTGTCTGTTGTGAGTAAGGCTATAATGAACATGGGAGTTCAGATATCTCTTCAAAGTTCTGATTTCAGTTCTTTCAGTACATGTGTTAAAGAGCTGTATTAGTTTGCTAGAGCTGCCATTACAAAAGTATCACAGACTGAATAGATTAAACCAAGATTTATTTTCTCACAGTTCTGGAAGCGAGAAATCCAAGATCAAGGTGTCGGCAGGTTTGGTTTCTCCTGAGACTTCTTTTCTTGGCTTGTTGATGGCTGGCTTCTCTTCTTCCTTTGTCTTCACATGGTCTTTCCTCTGTGTGTGTCTATGTGTCACAGACTCCTCTTCTTATAAGAATACAAGTCATACTGGATTAGGGCCCACCGTAGTGACTTCATCTAATGTCAATTGTTTCTTTAAAATTCTATGTCCAAATACAGTCACATTCCGAGGGAGTAGGGATTAAGACTTCAACATACAAATTTGGAGGAAGGAGACAAAATTCAGTCCATAACGACTACTGTGATACAGATGTACATAGAGCATTCCAGGTTAGTTGAAGTTAAATGGAGTTTACAGGTTAGGTTTTTGGGTTAGTTGACATTAAATGGAATCCTGGAAAATGAAAAGGAGTTTGCTAAAAGATAACAACAGGGAGTAGTTGAGAAAGTAAAAAGGGCATATTAGGTAGACGTAATAGCATATACACTGGTTCTTTCAGTAATGCATTATAAAGATAAAAAGGGTGTGTGGCTATTTAGTGAACAGTTGGATAAACAGGTCTGGATATATTTTATTATTTCTCTTCCTACCCTTTTCACCCTTTAATTTTCTGAATAAAACTGCAATCTTGAAATTACAATTCTAGATTTGTCTCACTCACACTAGTAGTTCCAGTTATTTCAACTATACTAGTAATGTCTATTTCTCTAGACCTATCTCAAACTTCTCCATTGATTTCCTGGCCATTTAGTAAGCTGCCATTTAGCTGCCAGTTTCTGAATGTCCCAAGGATACCCCAAAGTTCTCTCTCTCTCTCTCTCTCTCTTTCTCTCTCTCTCTCTCTCCAAACCTGCTCCTTCTTGAGAATTCATTTTCTTATCAATGGTACCCCCATTTACTGAATAACTTAAACCATAGTTACTCAGGTATGGTTCTGGACTATTTATTTTTCCACACTCATCTCAAGTCAATCATTAAATCTTATGGGTTCTACTTACGGTTTTAAATCTATCTCTACCACACCATCCTGACATTTGGCTGAATAGTTGACTACTGGTCCCAGCAGTGATCTGATTCGGATTGATTGAGATCATGTGTTCCACCAAGGTACATGGATAAAGACTCTGAATGAGTATATGATTATGATATTAATTTTTTCTCCAAATTCCTGGTTTAATAAGGACCTGTTTATTTTGAGGGAAAAAAGGTCCCAAACATCGGGCTGTTCACAGAAATATCTCACAGTATCAACTTTAGAGAACAAATCTTAAATTGATAATGCTGATTAATTTTCTAAAAAATACAACTGACATGCCAACTCTCATTCACAAAAACACATTGTTACATTTGTGTTGAACTGCCTCACATGCAAACTTATGTGAGAATATAACATATATGCTTTTAAACTCAAGGATGGTTTCCGGTGCTACTCAAATAAATGAGATTGACTCTGCAGTTAGGGAAGCAACTACTGAATTTATGTATGAATGAAAAGAACTGTACTCAATGCATAACAAGAGATTATTTTGGAGACAGTTGATAATAACCATACATTCTTTTGATTATTAAGTCATAAATAGGAATAAAAATTAAAAGCATAAATTATAAGGTAAGACTACAAAACAACAAAAAGTGTCAAAGGAAGTGAAATGGGACTAGGCACAGGGCAATATGAATTAGTGAGCATGGGAGGGGCAAGGATGGTGAGAACAGTGGGCATGCTTTGAAGGTACTAGGGGAGAGAATCTGGTGAAAGAGCTGATCTTACAAGCACCTAGGTAATAAAATAATTGGATAAGATTTCTAAACTCCACAATATGCTTCAGAGTCATCCTCGCCGTTGGCGTTGTCTTTGTCATCTTCTCCTTCCTCAGCCTCTTGTTCATCATCCTTGATTAACTCCAGCTGATCATCCCCCATCTTCCTTATGATCATCATCCAATAGTCATCTGCATCCCCCTCAGACTGCATCTTCACATTAGTCTTACCTTGCTTCAGTGATCTGCTGCTCTGCTCCTCTTCTGACTTACCATTCTTCATCTCTACCGCTGGTTTGCTCTGTTCCTTTTCAATTTTTTTTTTCATGTTTTTCAGTAGAGAACACACATTTTGTTTTATCTGGGTCAATTCCTTCTTCACAGCCTAAACATCACCTCCTTTCAACTTTCCAGACTTGGGACATCCCCTTGTCCACTCAGAATTAGAGCCACTTTTGCCGCTTCATGAGGTGTTTTCTAATGCACTCTGGCCTTTCAAGGACAAAACAGCCTGAGCAGTGGGAGGAGGAGGGGGAACATGTGCTAGGTATCTGTATATCCTATCGTAATAATCCCATTGAAAATCATAGTCCAAGTCAAAAGATGAGCCATACATCTCTACTGCAGATCATTTTACACCTGCTTTCCCTCACTTCACTTTTGGCTCTGCAGCCAGATTAATATTAAAGCCTGGCCGGCGATCATTCTGCTGTTCTCCCCTGCCACAGCAGCCCGGGTATCTCTCATTAACATGTTGAACAAAGGCAAAGCCCTTATGAACAGGGCAACCCCAGATTTTGTCATACTACAAAAAGATTGCCTCCACTTCAGACTTCTTGACCTCAAGAGTTCTGAGATTCTCAAAAAACACACAGGAATTTATGGAACGAGGATCTCTCTTGTTGGTAACATTGCTAGCCATTGTGTTTGTAAGGTTTCTCCCAAAGCCAAAACTAGGATGGGGGAAGGAGAAGAGATTTGATTCTGAGTCTCCTACTCCCAGGTTCTGTGCGGAGAAGGCTACTACTGCTCTAGGTTGGCAATGCAGCCACAACCTCTCAGTCTTTGTCGCTTCACAAAATGGCCAAAACTTAATTATTATTAATGATTACAATTTATGAAATGCACATTATGTGAATATTATCTGATAGTTGAATAGTACCTCTATTTTGAAGAAGGTACTGAAGCCTAGAGATGTTAAATAATTTGCCCAAAGTCACATAGCTAGAAAAGCAAAGCTGGAACTTAAAGTCAAATCATCTTGGTTTTGAAACTCATGCTCTATTCACTAATCAAGACATCTACCATAACTAATTATCACTATGTATTAAATGTTCCCAATGGGGAAACAATTTTATGCCAATGGAAAAACTACGTTTCTTCTAATTTTAATAGTAGAGTATATTATTGTAATTCTAGAAAAGCAGTATTTTTTTCTAAACTAAGTCATGTTTATTCTATCTATACTACAGAAATTTGCAATCTTAAAGTTAGCCAGTGAGACACCATGAAGAATATAATTTACAAGATTGATAATTTCTTAATAAATGTATCAGTTGAAGTACCTTAAAACTGGAAGTTAGTTTTTCCATGGTGGAGGAGTAAAAATGGTATATAATATACATAGATGAGGAATAGCAATTCACAGCCAAGGATCCCCAACTTTATTGACAATAATCTCACCTCAAATTAATCTTTCAAAAATTAATAATAGAAACTATTTATTGCAGAAATATACTTAGGGAAACTTCCATTTATTGTCATTAAAGTGATTTATTAACCTTCTAGTTTATTTGGCTGAGGATTTACTTGAAATTGAGGACAAACTGAAAATATGATTTACCAATATGTATGATATTACAACACATTTTATATTCTGAGGCTTGGAAAAAGTATATACACTTTTTCAAATATCAGTGTTAAAAGAACCCTTGTTACGCTAAATATTTAACATTAGGGTTAAAGCAGTGCTAGGTGTGGAAATCCATTCTAAAGCCAGTTATAAGTAGTATAGGGATGGTCTGAGCAATTTAATAATCTTCATTCATGAAAGGATCAATGAAGGACTAGATTCCATGAGGCACATTTTTCTATGTGAGTCACTTATCAACTTGAAGAAGCAAAGTCGGAGATGTTTATGCTCTGTGTGTACTTCATGAGCATAGAAATCAAGTTTTGTTGTTGTTTTGATAAAAAGGTGAAGTTTCTGTGAATACCGAGCCTGAAATTGGATGATGCTACTTGTCAGCTAAACGAGCTTGGGGAAATGCCTTACCCTTCTCAAATTGAGGCTCAGTCTTCTCACCTGTAAAGTGTGGATAATAATAAACTTTCTTGAAGGCTTACTTGACAGTAAAATGATATAATGTACATAAACTGCTGAGCAGAGTATTTGACACATTTTAATTGCTCAAAAAGAGTAGATCCTGCCTGTTGTAGTCACAGATATTTATCTACTTGCTAGCCATCCCTCTTCTTCCTTCCTAACAGAATCACAAGTTTGGTCAAGTGCCATGTGCCCAGCCATAGACGATGCCCTGTGATTGGTCTAAGTCAGTGTTACTCAATAGGAACAGTATTGGGATTTAGGGGTGGAGTTATTCTTCCTTGTGTGGGTCCACTTCTAGTATTAGAGAATGTTGCACATCCCTGGCACATAGTTGGCACCTGGGCAATGTGTGCAAAGTGAGTTAATATTTCTTTAGATACTTTGCAGTAAAAATATCAGATTAGAAGCAGTGTAATCTGTCTTGCAATCCTGAAGGAAAAGCCAAAGCTTTTCCTAATATAACCACTAAACTCAACTTGGAACTATGGACCTCCAGACTTAT
This sequence comes from Theropithecus gelada, assembly GCF_003255815.1. Taxonomy (NCBI): domain Eukaryota; kingdom Metazoa; phylum Chordata; class Mammalia; order Primates; family Cercopithecidae; genus Theropithecus; species Theropithecus gelada. The sequence continues at coordinate 142,151,686 of NC_037689.1, read as the reverse complement.
GAAGCGAGATAATTTAGTGTCTTTATTATTTAAGGCATTATGTTAGGTTTTCTCTTATGGATAACCAAAAGGATTGATAATTGATATGTACATATGCACCCTCATTCATCTGTTTCCTTTGTTCAAATGAATAGCAAAATGTATACTATATCTTTGGCTACCATAAACCCTTTCTGCTATAAAACATAGGTGAACAAAATGCAAGAATGAAGGGAAAAAGAAAGGAAGGAAGGAAGGAAAAATGAAAGAAAAGAAAAGAAAAGAAGGAAGGAAGGAAGGGAGGGAGGGAGGGAGGGAAGGAAGGAAAGGAAGGAAAGAAAGGAAAGGAAGAACAATTTCTCCCTCTTCTCTGAAACCAAAATATTTCCTGTTTCTCCAAGTCTCCCTGTCTTAAACTTTTTGGTCAGTTCAGGGGTGGTTTGTAAAATTTGTGTGTGTGTGTGTGTATAATGGTTTGTACAATTATATGTATGATGATTTCTAAAATTATATATATATATTATATATAGAAGCTATTTATTGCAAAAATATATTTTAGGGAAATGTATTTAGGGAGATATATATATATCTCCTTGGTGGAAGTGAAGGAGACAGCTGAAAGGGGTTGCTTAAAAAAAATCTGACTCTAATTAAAAGCATCTGCCTTATTCAGTGGTGAGAAAATATTAGCTCTCTTTACCTTCTCACTACAATGTTCCCTGCTCCCTTTATTAGCATATATTTATATATAATATATCACACATAGATTAATGTAAATTTTATTGCGTTTGAAGGAATAGTTTAATATGAAAATTTAATTTTTAGGCACTTCATTTACCCGTCTCTTATCACATCCCCCTTCCCTTTCGTAATGTTTGTGCTAATAACCTTCTGCTTTAAATTACACCTAGATAGGAAAAGGAAAAATGAATTCTAGTTTCCATAGCACTGTAGGGTGACTATAAATTAACAATTTATTGTATATTTTCAAATATCAAGAAGAGTGGATTTCGAATGTTTCTAACGTAGAGAAATAAAAAGTATTTGAGGTGATGTATATGCTAATTGCCCTGATTTGATCATTACACATTGTGTGTATGTATCAAAATATTACAGTGTATCCCATAAAATATGTACAGTTATTACCTGTCAAAAACAAAGGGGAAAATATATTTCATGTAGATATTTTCCTATATTTTGCTCTAAAAGTATCGAACTTTTACCTTTTCAAATTTACATTCTTCATCCATTTGGAATTTAGTTTTGTGTAAGATACAAATAGAGATCCAATATCACTTTTTCTAATATGAATAGTCAATTATCCCATGTCCATAAATGGAATATCTCCTTCTTTCCCCACTAATCTATAATATTTTATCTTTCATATCAGAATTCTATATATGCCTTGTTCTCTTTCTGGGGCTTTTTATTTAATTCCACCAGTCAATATGTTTCTTTCTTCATGAACACACTATCTTAATTGCTACTCTTTTAAACTAAATATTAATAGAGCAAATCCTTCCACTTTTTTTTTTATAAATGCAATGGTTATACTTTTTCCTTTTTAGACTCAATATAAAATTTAGATTACTTTAGTAAAATTCCATTAAAATTTTAGTTAAATTTTGATTAGAATTAATTAAAATTAAGGACTATTTTAGAGAGGAACAACATTTTTAAAATACTTGAGCCTTCCAATATATGAAGTTGGTATCACTTTTCATTAAACTTGGCATTCTTTACTATCTTCCAGTGAAGTTTTATATTCTTCTAATAGGAGCTGTATATATTTAGAGGTAAGCTTATATGTTTATATGTTAGATTTTTTCCCCATTTCTTTAAAAAAATTTTTTGTTATGAAACATCTTGAACATATATATAAAAGTAGATATAATAGTATGGCATGATTTACCATCTCCCAGCTTCAGTAAATATCATCTCAAGGCCGTTTATAAAATCTGTGCCTCCCTCATTCCCTCCTCCATCTGTGTTATTTTGAAACAAGTCATAGGTTAGAAAATTGAGCATCAAGAGGGAAAATTTCAAAAGAGAGAAATATTCTAATTAATTAAAAAATTATTTATGTAATTTTTATTTTTAAAATTTACAGTTTTTAGGCTGGGCATGGTGGCTCATGTCTGTAATCCCAGAACTTTGGGAGGCCAAGATGGGTGGATCACCTGAGGTCAGGAGTTTGAGACCAGCCTGGCCAACATGGTGAAACCCCGTCTCTCCTAAAAATACAAAACTTAGCCAGGCATGGTGGTGTGTACCTGTAATCCCAGCTACTTGGGAGGCCGAGGCAGGAGAATCATTTGAACCCAAGAGGTGGAGGTTGCAGTGAGCCGAGTGGTCTTGCCACTGCACTCCAGCCTGGGCGACAGAGTGGGACTCCATCTCAAAAAAAAAAAAAATACAATTTTTAATTTTTGTGGGTACATGGGTGTATACATTAATGGGGTACATGAGGAGTTTTGATACAGACATAAAATGCATAATAATCACATCATGGAGAATGTGGTGTCCATCCCCTCAGGCATTTAAACTTTGTGTTACATACAATCTAATTACAGACTTTTAGTTATTTTTAAATGTACAGTGATTATTTACTGTAGTAAACCTATTGTGCTATCGAATAATAGGTCTTATTCATTTACTACTTCTTTTTTTTTTTTTTTGAGACGGAGTTTCACTCTTGTCACCCAGGCTGGAATGCAATGGTGCTATCTTGGATCACTGCAACCTCTGCTTCCCAGGTTCAAGTGATTCTCCTGCTTCAGCCTCCCAAGTGGCTGGGATTACAGGCGCATGCCACAATCCCCGGCTAATTTTTTTTTTTTTTTTTTTTTTTTTTTTGTATTTTCAGTAGAGATGAGGTTTGGTCACGTTGGCCAGGCTGGTCTCGAACTCCTGACCTCTTGAACTTCTGATCCACCCGCCTCAGCCTCCCAAAGTGCTGGGATTACAAGCGTGAGCCACTGCACCCGGCCTACTTCTAACTATTTTTTTTGTACCCATTAACCATCCCCAACTCCCCACCAGCTCACCATGACCCTTTCCAGTCTCTGGTAACATCCTTCTACTCCCTGTCTCCACGAGTTCAATTATTTTGATTTTTAGATACAACAAATAAGTAAGAACATGTAATGTTTGTCTTTCTGTGCCTGGCTTATTTCACCTAACATGGTCTCCAGTTCCATCCATGTTGTTGCAGATGACTGGATCTCATTCTTTGTTATGGCTGAGTAGTACAACATCGTGTATAAGTGGCTGGCAAGATGACTAAATAAGTATCGCGTTTTTAAAAACTCTATTCATCTGTTGATGGACACTGAGGTTGCCTCCAAATCAGACACTGTGAACGGTGGAGCAACAAAACTAAGAGTGCAGATATCTCTTAAATATACTGATTTCCTTTCCTTTGGGTATATACCTAGCAGTGCGATTGCTGGACGGTACGGTACCACTATTTTTAGTTGTTTAAGGAACCTCCAAATTGTTCCCCAAACATCACACACTGGGGTTTGTCATGGGGTGGGGGGGAGGGGGGAGGGATAGCATTAGGAGATATACCTAATGTAAATGACGAGTTAACGGGTGCAGCACACCAACATGGCACATGTATACATATGTAACAAACCTGCACGTTGTGCACATGTACCCTAGAACTTAAAGTATAATAATAATAATAACAATAATAATAAACTGTTCCCCATAGTGGTTTACTAATTTACATTCCCAGCAAAGGTATATTGAGGATTTCTTTTTCTCCAGGTCCGTGTCAGCATTTGTTATTACCTGTCTTTTGGACATAAGCCATTTTAACTGGGGTGAGATGATATCTCATTTTAGTTTTGATGTGCATTTCACTTATGACCAGTGATGTCGAGCGCCTTTTCAGATGCCTGCTTGCTATTTGTATGTCTTCTTTTCAGAAGTGTATATTCAAATCGTTTACCTATTTTTTGATTGGATTATTAGACTTTTTCCTATAGAGTTGTTTGAGCTCCTCATATATTCTGGTTACTAATCTCTTTTCAGATGGGTAGTTTGCAAATATTTTCTCATATCATTGGGTCATCTCTTTGTTTATTGTTTTCTTTGCTGTTCAGAAGCTTATTTTTCATTTTTTGTGGGTACATAGGAGGTATGTATTTTATGGGATACATGAGATATTTTGATACAGATATGCAGTGTGAAATAAACATATCTTGGGTAATGGAGTACCCATTCCCTCAAGCATTTATCATTTGAGGTACAAACCATCCAATTATACTCTTAAAGTGATTTTAAAATGTACAGTTATTATTGACTGTAGTCACCCTCTTGTGCTGTCAAATACTAGATTTTATCCATTCTTTCCCTTCCTTCCTTTTTTTTTTTTTTTTTTTTTTTTTTTTTGACTGAGTCTCACTCTATCACCCAGGCTGGAGTACGGTGACATGATCTCAGCTCACTGCAACCTCTGCCTCCCAGGTTCAAGCGAGTCTTGTGCCTGAGTAGCTGGGATTACAGGTGCCCGCCACAACGCCTGGCTAAGTTTTTGTATTTTTAGTAGAGATGGGGTTTCACCATGTTGGCCAGGCTGGTCTGGAACTCCTGACCTCAAGTGATCCACCTGCCTCAGCCTCCCAAAGTGCTGGGATTACAAGCATGAGTCACTGCGCCCAGCCCATTCCTTTTATTTCTTTGAACCCAGTAACCATCCCCAACTCCCCACCAGCCCCCACGACCCTTTCTAGCCTCTGGTAACCATCCTACTCCCTATCTCAATGAGTTCAATTGTTTTGATTTTTAGATCCCAAACATAAGTAAAAACATGCAATGTTTGTCTTTCTGTGCCTGGCTTATTTCACTTAACAGAACGATCTCCAGTTCCATCCATGTGGTTGCAAATGACTAGATCTCATTCTTTTTTATGGCTGAATAATACTCCATTGTGTATATGTACCATATTTTCCTTATCCATTTATCTGTTGATGGACACTTAGTTTTCTTACAAATCATGACTATTGTAAACAGTGCTGCAACAAACACAGGAGTGCAGATATCTCTTAGATATACTGTTTTTCTTTCTTATGGGTATATACCCAGAAGTAGGATTGCTGGATGGTATAGTACCTCTATTTTTAGTTTTTTTGAGGAACTTTCTAACTGTTCTCTACAGTGATTGTACTAATTTACATTCCCACCAACAATGTACAAGTTTTCCCTTTTCTCCACATCCTATACAACATTTGGTTTTTTTAATTTTATTTTTTTATTTTTCTGTCATTTGGATATAAGACATTTTAACTGGGGTGATATGATATGTGTTTGTAGTTTTGGTTTGCATTTCTCTCATGATCAATGATGTTGGGCACTTTTCCATATGCCTGGTTGCCATTTGTATGTCTTCTTTTGAGAAATATTTATTAAAATCTTTTGACTAGTTTTTGATTGGAGTCTTAGACTTTTTCTATACAGTTTTTGAGCTTTTTATATATTCCAGTTATTAATTCATTTTCAGAGGGGTAGTTTGCAGATATTTTCTCACATTTTATGGATTGTCTGTAAACTTTTTTGATTGTATCCTTTGTTGTACAGAAGCTTTTTAACTTGTTGTGATCTCATTTTTTTCCATGTTTTATTTGGGTACCTGAGTTCGTGGCGTATTACTCAAAAATGTTTTGTCCTAAGTGATGTCCTAGAGGGTTTCCCTGAAGTATTCTTATAGCAGCTTTATAGTTTGATGTATTAGATTTAAGTCTGTAGTTCATTTTGATTTTATTTTTTGTGGGAACTTAAGTTTAGCCTGCTGGGGTAGGTGTTTCTCCTCTGGCTAGGGCTGGTTTAAATGCTCCCTCTGTGGATGGTTTCAGCTGAGTTTGATTTGTTTTTTCTTTGTGCTCTAACAGGACAGCAATGAGTTCAATGCCTCACACTTGCTGTGTTCTTCATCCTCCAGTGCCTAGAGGTGCTATGTGCACCACACTGCCACTTCTGGGGAAATGAGGAAGGGGTAACATCAATGATTCAAGACTGTTTTCTTTTTCTTTTTTTTTTTTTTTTTTTTAACTTCACTGCCTCTTTCAGTGATACAAAAATAAAACCAGGTAATATTTAAGCTCACTTAATTTTTAGTTCGTATTAAGTTGTTTTTTGTGCGTAGATAGTTGTGAAATTGCTGTTGCAGGGGAGATGGAGCCTTCTATCCCAACATCTTGCTCAGCCTTTCCTCCCATTCTAATTACTTTTTTGGCAAGATTATTTTACAGGTAGTATATTAATCTGTTTTCATACTGCTATGAAGAACTGCCTGAGACTGGGTAATTGATAAAGGAAAGAGGTTTAATTGACTCACAGTTACGCATGGCTAGGGAAGGCCTCAGGAAACTTAAAATCATATCTGTCTTTTATGATTATTTGTATTTCTGTGGTATCAATTGAAATGCCTCCTGTCTCATTTCTGATGACATATTTGAGTGTTCTCTCTTTTTATCTTAATCTATGTAAACATTTGCCAATTTTATTTATCTTTTCAAGGAACCACTCGTAGTTTCATTGATTTTTCTATTTTTTTTTTTTTGAGACTTTATTTTGCTTATTTCTGCTCTAATATGTATTTTTTTCTTTCCTTCTGCTGACATTGGGCTTAGTTTATTCTTTTTTCCCTAGTTCCTTGAGTTGTACAGTTAAGGCATTTGGAAGTATGTCTTTTGTAAATTTTTGACAGAATTTAGCAATGAAAATATTTGTGCCTGGAATATTTGCATGAAAAATGATTTTTTGTGTATTTGATTTTCTTCAGTTAAGTAAGACTATTCAGATTTTTGCACATACACTTGAAGTTTGCATTTGTCACAGATAACTTTATAGCTTTAACATTTCACTTAAGGTAAAGATATTTAAAGGTTTAGCTATATTGTGAGATATAATTTCTAATTTCCTGTGTAACAAAAGGCAAGTTCTTGCAAATTTTTCATCTGTAGATGTTGAGCTAAATGTCCTTAATCCCTATGACCTGTATTTGAGTTATACCACCCCACTTACACTATGGAGCATCTGTAGTGTCAGCTTATATGCTTATCTCTCTGGCTTTGAGTTTTTGTTATATTTATAGCATCATGTGTTTCTACTTTTCTTCTCCATTGTGACATTTGCTCTAATTTTTTTTTTTAATTTTATCCAGTGTGACTTTTTAATAGAAGGGTACTCAAGCAGTTTAAATTAATTCACCATGATATTGAAACTGAAAGTCCTAGATCAAAGTATAACAAAAGCCTTTTCAGAATCTATGAGAGAATTGTATGGGTTTTCTCTTTTTATCTGATTATGTAGTATCATATAGCTGAAATGTGCTAATGTTAAGACATCTTTGAACTACGCATACAAACCCTATTTGGTTACAATTTATCACTTAACACAATGATTGACTCTCTTTTCAAATATATTATTAATAATGTATTCCTATGCTTACATAAAATTGAGCTATATATTTTTTTCATATTCAATTTTTCCAATACTCTCTACAGTGTTAGAGTGAAGTCAGAATATTTACCCGACTTTTTAAAATAGGAGCTATATTGAGATATAATTCATGTATTATATCATTCACTTAAAGTTATAACTTGTTTTTAGTATATTCACAGAATTATTAAACCATTACCACAAACAATTTTAGAACATTTTTATTACTCCAAAGAAAAGCCATATACCCATTTGCAGTCATTCCTAAGATGTCTGATCCTGCCTTGCCTCCCTCAGACCCTAACAAGAGCCAATCTGCTTTCTTTGTCTACAAATCTGCATATTCTAGACATGTCATATGAATAGAATAATAATTTTTTCATATTTTGTTTTTTACCTCATTCACTTAGTATAATGTTTTCCAGATGCATCTGTGTTGTACCATTATCAGTTTTACCATTATTCCATCGTAGTGCCAAAATATTCCATTCATTGTCCAGATATACCATACTTTATTATCTCTTCATTACTTGAGCACTTCTGGTGATTTTACTCTTTGGTTATTATAACAAGTGCTACTAAAACATTCATGTGCACATGAAGGTTTTGTGTGAAAATATGTTTTGTTTCTCTTGGGCTCTAAATTCGCCAAAGTATTGCCAACACTCGCTATTATATTTCTGACTCTTTTATTATAGCCATAGTAATGGGTGCGAAGTGGTGTCTCATTGTGCTTTTCATTTACAGTACCCTCATGGATAATGATGCTTATTGGCATTGGTGTATGATGACTTTTTAAATCTTTTGACTGTATTTTAATGAGGTAATTTGTCTTCTTATTATTGAGTCTTAGAAGTATTAATTATACATGTATGTATATTTATATACATACATACACACAAATATATATCCCTTAACGGATTTATAAATGGTAAACATTTTCTTCCATTTCCAGGTTTTATTTTCTTAATGATATCCTTTGAGAAATAACAGTTTTTATTTTTGATATAAATTTATCTGTTTTTTTTCTATCACTTGTACTTTTGATATCATGTCAAATAAACCATTATCTAAATCAAGATCACAAATGTTTAAACCATTTTTTTTCTCGAAAAGTTTTTCCTTATGAGTTTTCCTTTATGCATTTTAGCTCTTGTATTTAGGTTTTTTATCTGTTTAAATTTAATTTTTGTGAATTCTATGAGATAGAGGTTTAATATAGTTAACTTACGTGTGGATATTTAGATATTCCAATCTATTTATTTAACATATCTATTATTTCTTGATTGAATTGTCTTGGCGCCATTTTCAAAAACTAACTGACCATGAATGTGAGGGTTTATTTCTAGACTTTTAATCATTTTAAATTGATTGATATGTCTACTGTCATTCCACTACCACACTGTCTTAATTGCTGTAGCTTTGTAATAGGTTTTGTAATTAAGAACTCTTGAGTCCTCCACATTGTTCTTTTTCAACATTATTTTGGGTACTCTTGGTCTCTTGCATTTCTATAAGAACTTTAAAAAATATTATTATTCATAATTATTTTGTTCTTTTGATCTTATAAATAAAATTGCTTTTTAAAATTTTATTTTCATACTGTTCACTTGAAGTGTATACAAATAGAATGGATTTTTGCATATGAATCTTGTATCCTACAACTGTGGTGAACTCATCTTCTGGCTCTCATATCTTTTGTTTTAATAGGCTATCTTTAGGGCAATATTAGGGATACAAAAAAATTTCACAGAAAGTATAGTTTCCATAGTCTGCTTCTCTCCTGCATGCACAGAATTTCTCCTGTTATTAACATTTGGTATTAGCGTAGTGTATTTTTTGAACCACACCATCAATGTACTAGCTTTGATACATAATTGTTAATGAAAGTCACTAGTTTACATTAGAATTTAAACTTTGTATCTCATAGCAGTTTTTGTGTGTGAATTTCTTAAGGTATTTAGGTACAAGATTATGTCATCTACAAATAGAGAGTTTTATTTATTTCCAATCTACATGTGTATTAGTCTGTTTGTCTGTTTTCACACTGCTATAAAGGACTGCCTGAGACTGGGTAATTTATAAATGCAAGAGGTTTAATTGACTCACAGTTCAGCATGGCTGGGGAGTCCTCAGGAAACTTACAATCATGGCAGAAGGCAAAGGGGAAGCAAGGCAGCGTCCTCACAAGGTGGCAGGAAGGAAAAATACGGAGTGAAGGGGGAAGAGCCCCTTATAAAACTATCAGATCTTGTGAGAACTCACTAACTGTCATGAGAACAGCACAGGAGAAACTGCCCCCATGATTCAATTATCTCCACCTGGTCTCTCCCTTAACAAGTGAGGATTATGGCAATCATGGGGACTACAATTCAAGATGAGATTTAGGTAGGGACACAAAGCATAACCATATCAGGTGGAGCTTTGTAATTCTATCAAATAATTTATAATCTTTGATTCCCTCTTTTAATGAAGTGAGCAGCCATTCATGATACTGCCTAAATTCATTATTTTATCAAGGGTTTTATATTGTTGATATTCTATTATGTTTATTCTTCATGCATTTATAAACTGGCATGATATTTAGAAAAACAAACTTCTCATCATTTACTTCCCTCATCAGACAGGCTGGTAGATTTGGCTGCTAAAGAAACAATGATCCCTTTATAGATTCAGACACTCTATTAGATACACAGCAAAGCAAGATCAGCAACGTTGTCCCCTTCTCACAGCCCACATGCCATGAAACAAACGGGGCCAGGTGATAACACAAGTGATGTAACATTTTGCTGCTAGGAAATCAATTTCATGCTGCAGTGAATGAGCTTTATAACCTACAACTGTACCCTAATTAGGGGAACACTGTAGCAGAACATGGAATGTGATGTGAAACCAGCTGCATCATGATAGTTTCTTTGAATTGGATGGGGGAGGGTTCAGAAATGGCCTGTGGACGCTCCTTAGAAGATTGTCTTCTCATGTTCCAGGAGTATCACAGGATATGCCATCGCAACTTAGACCTGAAGCAGTTTAGACCTGCCTACATGACCTATGTAGATGCATGCACTGTCTTCAGGGTGCTAGAATAGAGCAATTCTCCTAAGACACTGAAGCATAATTAATACAGTAAAAGTAGGGTACATTCTTAAATATTTCCTTTCATTTTTCGGTTTTTATAATAATGTGTTACTTCCCTACTATCTTCCCAATGTCATAAATGATGAAATTCCATGAAATTGATTTAAACATATTTGTTATGTTTGAATCCACTATAGTTATTATCCTTGCTGATGCTCAAATTCTCTCATCTTTGGCCAGTGGAATCCCATTCAAGTTGGATCCTGAGTCCTTTGGTGTTATTCTACTAGTCTTTGCTAGCTTTTTTTTATTTCTGATATAAGATGTATTAGATTCAGGTAGTACATTTCCTGCCCCTAACTTCAAATAAGTTATTTATTCAAGCATCTCTGGTTTCTTTCAGTTTAACTATTATTTAGAGACTACTAGTTGGATGCTAGGCATGCTCATTTCTACTGTAAATCATCATTTTGTTTCTAGATCTCTTCAGTAAAAAGTTCCAGTAAATAGGTATTTTTTAAGACACAATATTTCAAGATTTCAGAGTGATATTTCCAAATCAAAGACAACAGCTTTTATACTTAAATCTCAAGAATATTATCTTTGTACCTTCTTTCTTCCATGCCTTAAACATTGACTTTCAAAAATATCAATGAATAACTCATTTTCTTCATCCTCTAATATACCCCAAACCAGAACTAAGACGAAAAATATAATTTTATTGCAGTAGTAGGTACACTGAGGCACTCAGAATACAGAAGTTGCTGACATTTGGCCTCTGAGTGGAAAGATTGTCCATGGGGCTGGGATGGGAAGACAGGCCTGTAGGTGACTAAATTTTCTGCTGTCACCCTGTGACTGTGTTACTAAAATTTGTTCCCCTCACACCAGAAAACCTGGTGGACTTTTCTGCAAATATTTGGACTGCACTGCAACTTTGAGACCTGTTCTCTTGACTGTAGTACAAGCTCCAACCTGTTTGAATTTCTGATATATTGACTGTACGTCCCCCACAGATAAAGTGAGGTGAACAATGTGAGCATGACAGTAAGAACCAAGCTTTGAGTTGGAAACAAGAGCCAGCATTTTCATTGGCTCAAAAATTATATATAATTTTAAATAATTTAAAATTTTTTAGTTGTTTTAGTTATTTGGTTACATCATGTTTTTTAAGATAACATTAAAAACTTTTCCAAGTCCAGTGTTGCTCTGGGCAAAAGCAAGAGCTAAACCTCAGAGGAAGGATGTGCAGTTATACTACGATCCACAGAATTTCTCTGCCTAAGAGATGTTATGATCTTAAACTCAAGGCATGTGAAGAAGCAACCCATTACTGAGTGAAAGTCAGCAGTCACCACACAAAGGGAATGAAACTCACAAAAACCTCAATATGTTTATCAGATAGAAGTGCTGAAATAAGAATGTTTAAAATTACATGAAATAAGCTATCAGTATATTTAAAATTAATATTGTAAGAGAAAAAAATATAGAGGAATATACAGAGAGACTCTGGCAGATTATGAAAAGATACAAGTAGTACTTTCAAAAATAATATTTAAAATAAGATTCTAGATATAGGAAATTTTTAAAACAATACTTTTTTCTGTTCTATTTTTATTTTTTAAATTAAATTTTTTTTTTTTTTACTTTTAAGTTCTGGGGTACATGTGCAGGATGTGCATGTTTGTTACATAGGTAAATGTGTACCATGGTGGTTTGCTGCCCCTATCAACCCATCACCTAGATATTGATACCACCATGCATTAACTACTTTTCCTAATGCTCTCCCTCCCCCGGCCTCACCCCCTGAGCAGGCCCCAGTGTGTGTTGTTACCCTCTCTGTGTCCACGTGATCTCACTGTTCAGCTTCCACTTATAAGTGAGAACATGTGGTGTTTGGTTTTCTGTTCCTGCATTAGTTTGCTCAGGATAATGGCTTCCAGCTCCATCCATGTCCCTGCAAAGGACATGATCTCATTCCTTTTTATGGCTGCATAGTATTCCATAGTGTATATATATCACATTTTCTTTATTCAGTCTATCATTGATGGGCATTTGTGTGGATTCCATGTGTTTGCTATTATGAGTAGTGCTGCAATGAACATTTTTCTTAAAACAGGAAGTTAACAGAAGATGAAGTGATAAATAATAAAAATTAAAAGTATTCTGAAGAAAGTATCCAGAATAAAATATAGAAGGTTAAAGAGATTTCAGTTTTGGGGCAGAGATTTTAAAATTTAAAAAAAAAAAGAAGAAGAAGAAGAGTGTCTTACATATGTTCATTAGTGCCTCAAATATTATTAATATTTGAGAGTATTGTACTTGAGAACTTTCCATAATTAAAAAATATGAACTCTTGGATTCAGAATGTACAAGAATTTTCATATAGGATTAAATAAAAAATAATTTCACATCTACATATACTAAAGTGAAACTGGAAAATATCAAAGTCTAGAAAATAATCTGAAAATACAAATTCATACCAAGGTATGATAATTAGACTAACAGTCAATTCTCATCAAGAATGTTTCCAGCCACATGACAATAGAATAGTATCTTCAAGTTGCAGAATAAAATAACTGTTGATATAGAATTCTATACATATATAAAGTATAATCCATTAGTGGCAGAAAAATAAATACTTTTTCAGCTAAGGTGTTAGAGAATTTGCAATTAACAAATTATCACTGAAATACATTTTAAAGGATGAACATTATGAATTGGAGAATTGAAGCCTGAAAACAATGAGATTCAAAGAATGGTCAACAAAAAATGATCATATTTGTTAATCTAAATAAGCATTGACTCTATAAAGCATTAATATGGCAAGTAAGTAAAATAGTGTATAAAAATAATATGTAGAACATAAGGGTGACTTAAAGGTTCAAATAATTTATGTTATTTTCAGTTGGAAATAACTAAATACTCTATTAACGGCATCTTAATTAGAAATAATTATTTTGCATATTACGATGTCCAATGGTGAATATAGCAAATAATAATGTATTCTATACTTGAAAATCTCTGAGAGGAGATTTTAAGTATTCTCAACACGCACACACACACTAAGCATGTGAGACAATATATATGTTAATTAGCTCAATTTAACTATTTTACAATATAAACATATTTCAACACATGTCACCCATCATAAATACATACAATTTTTTTCATTTAACAGAAAGAAGAAGTCCAGAAGTCAACAGTATACAGATTGGTGCAGCAGCTCAATTATGTCATTGAGGACACAAGCTCTCATCCTTATTCCGCTGTGTTTTCTATCATGAGTTTCTGATATCTCCCCTTATGGTTAGAAGATAACCTCAGTCACTCAAGTACCATGTTCTCACACAAACACGTTCAAAAGCAGAAAGAAGATGGTGAAAAATGCCTTATGTTAAATGTCTATTTCTTTTTTTTTTTTTTGAGACAGAGTCTTGCTCTGTTGTCCAGGCTGGAGTGCAGTGGTTCAATCTTGACTCACTGCAACCTCTGCCTCCTGAGTTCAAGGGATTCTCCTGCCTCAGTCTCCCAAGTAACTGGGATTACAGGTGTGCACCACCACACTTGGCTAAATTTGTATATATATATATTTTTTAATAGAGATGGAGTTTCACTATGTTGGCCAGGCTGGTCTCGAATTCCTGACCTCAAGTGATCCACCTGCCTCGGCCTCCCAAAGTGCTGGGATTACAGGCGTGAGCCACCATGCCCAACTTAAATGTCTACTTTTTAAAATCAGATTGAGGCATCTTTTCAATTAGCTTGAGAGCAGACTTCTATTTATATTCCATTGGCCACAAATGGCACACATATGTCATTAACCATAACCAATTACTGGCAGAGGGGACTATGATTTTCTTGTTTGACTAAGGGCAATTATGATTTACCATCTAATAATAGATTCACCTTCTTTGAAGATATTGTTTCTCAGTATTTAAAACTGTGGTCTGTTAGCATGGAAAAAGAGAAGAGAATACCTGTTGTCTAGGCAACCACCATTTCTTGCCTCAGCATTCTATTGTTCCAGAGGAGGGGGCTATTGGTTAACTTTGGACTTTATTAAGTCAATTAGGCATGCTGAAAAGTTAAGGACACATGCTATGAATAGAAATAGAGAGTGTAACTTCCAACGGTAGTATAAATAGGATAAAGAAAAATAAAAATCCAATAAAAGGCAGTTTACAAAGTCAAGATAGAGCACTCGGCATAGTTTGATGGACAGGAGAGTTTTGAGCTCTGCTCTGTCACTGACTTACTGGAAAGTTGTTGATCTCTAGTGTTAAATTTTTCTAAGTGTAAAGTTAGTAGTTGGTCTGAATGGATTTTATGGTTTCTTTTAGTTCCAATAGTCTATGAAATAAATATTTTGTTTTTTGTAAGTATTCACTAGACTGTATCCACTAAACAACATATTCACCACTTTCCTCACCTATGCACACGATTGTGTCAAATCTTCATGAGCAAATGTGCACATGAAAATTTCAGGAGCATCTAGGAGCAGAAAACATTGTTTTAAAGTAGCTTAATTTAAATCCCAGTGATGTCTTGGCTTAATAAATACAGTTATTGCCTTTTTCCCATTCTCCTCTTTCTAATTATTTCCTATTGTAAAACATGTTTATCAGATTATTAATTCTTCCATTACTACATGATTTGGAATTTGCATTCATTAAAGAAATAACTCCATAGAATGAAGACGTGTTTTAGGAAATCTTGAAAGGTCATCTACTTTCCCAAAGTTGATCTGTATGTATTTCTCTTTACTCCATGTTGATAAAGCTCTTTCTTTTAGCTTCAGCCTAAGCTCACCCGCACCTGATTAAAGCTTTCCTTGAGTGGAGCCATATTTACATGTTTCCCCTTTCAAGCACTTCCACATTGCATGTGATCAAAAAATAGTATGAGTGGTCAATAAAGCAGTCCTATAAAACAAAATCTGTTAACTATAAAAAGAAGATTTTGCTAAGCAAGAAATAAAGCAGAAAGTGCAGGTGTTAGCTCTCAAAATAAAATTATTTACTAGCCTTCACTTGAGAATCGACTATACCTAAATATGTACAGTGAAGGTGACAGGTACAAAAGCATGAGGATTCTATTTAAAACACACACACACACAAGAAAAACTTGTTTATGCAATGCTGGAGGTTTACATAGTTATAATTAGAAAGAGAGAAATTTAGGGATTCTAAATTGTCTAATCTACATTCTTCTTGAGAAAAGTGTGACTTTAGCCTATGGTCTCCTGGCATGTGCCCAAATATTTGCAAAAGTTAATATTAGCAGAGCCCTAGGAATAGATCATAGAAAAGGGGTCAAGAGGGCAATTCTAAAGTCAGTATTTTTTTATTTTACTCCTGATATCTGTGATAAAGTCAGTATTTTTAATTTCATATATTTTCACTTTACCAAAGAGATAATCTGAAAAAAAAAAATAGTACAGATTAATTTGAAGAGTTTAGGTTTATTTTTTTGACAGTTATCTTTATTCCTGGATGAGTTCCTAAGTTCCTAATAAATGCATGGTACTGTGAAAGATAAAAGATTAATTGGACAAATAATCTAATTTTAGAGCATTTACAAGCTGTTTGAGAATATTGTATATGCACACAAGTAGCCATTAATGTCCAGTAGAAAATTGTGTATATGCCATAATAACTTTGTAGATGATGTGCTATGAGAGTTCAGAAGAAACAGTAACCTCCAGCAGGGTTTTGAGGAAGCAAAGAAGAAAATTTGAACTTGACCATGAATACTAGGTTTATTTCTGGCAGAATGAGCTGTGGAAAAAGCAAGGAGTTCACAAAGCATGGAGTATATAGAAAAAACGAGAGCTCAGATTTATGGAGCTCTTATGTACCTGGCACTCAGCCCGGTCTTTTATATACATTAACATTTAATCCTTACACGGCTTGGTGAGAAAGAGGTATTATTATTCCCATATTAAAGACTAAAATATTGAAACTCAGTATCAAAGCTGAAATAACATGCTAATGATCATCAAGCTTATTTATTATGGAGTCAGATTTTCAACACGGGCCTGTTTAGCTGCAGAGTCTAACCTCATTTCAATATATTACACTAATTCTCAATTTCATTGCACGAAATGTAGAATGGGAAATAAGGTTGAAAATATAGCAAGCACTTGTGAAACGGCTTCAATAAATAATAATAATAATAATAATGTTGTAAGAGGAATTGGAATCCCTCTTTTTAATAATGAAAAACTGAACAAAAAATATAAAAATTGTGGTTAGTGATTGTAGCACCTAGATACCAAAGAGGCTCTCAGTGACCCCTGCCTCTCAGTACTCATGCCCTTCTGCACTCTTAGGTACTGTCCCAGGGTTGGTCTGTGTGACGGTATGTAACTTCTGAGACTGTGTTATAGACACTGTTGCTTCCATCGTGGTTGCACTTTACAATTCTCTCTCTCTCTCTCTTTCTCTCCCCACCCTCTGTATGTGTGTGTGTCTTTCTGACATCTCTTTCTGAAGGAACTCAGATACCATGTAGTGAACAATTGCATGAAAAGATCTGTCTTGAGGAACCAAATAATTTTTAAAATATCCATGTCATAGGCTTAGAAGTGGATTCTCCAGCCATAGCTAAGCCTTCAGATGGCTTCTAAAGCCCTGGTAGACAACTTGACTGCAATATCATGAAAGATCATGAGCCAGGATCTCCTAGCTAAGCTTCTTCTACATTATTGATCCCCAGAAATTGTGTGGTATGAGAAATGTTTATTGTCTTCAGCTGCTAATTTTGAGATAATTTGTTACACAGCAACAGATAACTAATACAGGATTTTGGTAACTTGTAACAGGGTGCTTCTGTAACACACAATTAAAATGTATGAGTGGTTTTGGAGAAATAAACTATCTAGAACTGGAAGAATTTTAAGAAAAGCGTTAGTGAAAGCCTAAATTGCTTCAATCAGACTGTAGGTAGAATTTTAGAAAGCGAGAAGCTACTAGTGAGGATTTAAATGAAAGCATGGAAAATCTTGTTGGAAACTGGAGGACAGGTGATTGTTGTTCACAGGGGAAATAGTTTAGCAAAACTGTGTCCTTGTTTGTATTTGTAAACTAGAAAATATAGCTAATAAGCTGGATGATCTAGCTAAGGTTTCCAGACTAGAGCTTTGTTTCTTCTTGCTGCTAAGAGTAAAATCTTAGAGGAGAAAGATAAACTAAAGGACATACTATTAAACATGAAGAATCTGGGACTTAGTAGTTTGGAATATCCTCAACCTTAACAAACTGAAAAATAAGAAATGGCTTCCAAGCAAAGATCAAATTCAGGGTACTGGCAAGGAAACATATTCTAAATATCTACAATTAATCAGCCAGACAAAATATCCTTTAAATACTTAAAACTATGATGATTTCTGGAGTTCTAGAATAAACCCAAAGTAAAAAAGGACTTTCATATAAGAGATTTTGTAGGTGTTGCTTTTTGTCTAATGAAGTGTACCCCAATAGCATTTGCAGGAGACTCACAAAGTTAGAATTATGTTGACATAAACACCTCTAACCTGGCCTGAAAGAGACAAAGACTGTAAAAAAATGGAAGAAATACTTATCACATCACAAATTCTCCTTGAAGGAAGCAGTCTGAGAAAATCAAATAACTAAACTGCAAGCATGTGCTTTTTATGAAAAAGAAAACATGACTCTCACAGAGAGTCCAGAGGGTTTAGATATGAGTTAGGGTTAATTTCCAGTCATACAAATTTGTCCACATCTATATTTTAAGTTCCACAGTCCAGAAGCACCTGTGTGCCTCTTACTTCCTCACCTCCCCATTTTGAACAGAGGCGTTAGTAATGGTTATACTGTGCCTTTCTCACTACTATAGGTTGATTATGAATGGGTTAATAATTGATCTACTTCAGAGCTTGATAGGCTTAGAGGATAAGCACTGATAAGTTTTCTGAGTGTTTTTGTCATGAAACACAGAGCTAATATCATACTTAATGGTAAAAAACTGAAAGCTTTCCACCTAACTTTAGGAAGAGAACAAAGATATTCATTCATGCCTCTTTGAGTCAACATCTTGCTAAATGCTTTAGCCAGAAAAATTAGGCAATAAAATGATATCGGGTAAAATGTATCCAGATTGGAAAGAAAGAAGTAAATCTTTATTTACAGATAGCATGATCTTCTATATAGAAACTGTAAGAAATACACAAACACAAACTATTCAACCTAATATATCAGCTCAACAAGGTTGAAAGATACAAGATCAAATTTAAAAAGTGAGTTTTTACTTCAATACACAAGCCAATCCAAAAGGAAATTAAGAAATAATTACATTTAAGAAGGCATCAAAAAGAATCAAATGTTTGGAAATAAATTTAACCAAAAATTGGAACATTTGTACACTGAAAACTAAAATATTATTGAAATAAATTTAATGAGACTTAAATAAATGGAAATATATCTATGTTCATGGATGGAAACACTATTGACAAAATGACTGATATGATTTAACTGTGTTCCCAACCAAATCTCATCTTGAATTGTAGCTCCCATAATTCCTAGGAGGAATTATGTCATAGGAGGGACCCAGTGGAAGGTAGTTGAGTCATGGGGGTGGGTTTTTCCTGTGCTGTCCTTGTGACAGTGAATAAGCTTCATGAGATCTGATTGTTTCATAAAGGGCAATTCCCCTGCACACACTCTCTATCCTGCTGCCATGTAAGACATGCCTTTGCTCCTCCGCCTTCTGCCATGATTGTGAGGCCTCCCCAGCAGAGCAGAACTGTGAGTCCAATAAACCTCTTTTTCTTTATAAATTACCCAGTCCTGAGTACTTCTTCATAGCAATATGAAAATGGACTAATACAACAGCAATATTTCTGAAATTATCCACAGATTCAACGTAATCGTTATCAAAATTCCAACTCCTTTTTCTTTTTGCATAGATTGGAAAACCAATGATAAAATTAATCTGGAAATTCAAGAAACTTAGAATATCCAAAATAATATTGAAAAAGAAAAACATATCTGGAAGTCTCACACTTTTTATTTCCAAAATCTAGCAGAAAACTACAGTCATCAAAACAGTGTAGTACTAGAATAACAATAGATGTACAGACCAATGGAATAGAATCGAGAGTCCAGAAATAAATTCTCATGTTTTAGAGTAAACAGAATTTCAAAAAGCATTGCAAAATAAATTAATGAAAAAATAATTGTTTTCTTCAGCAAATAATGCTGTAATAGCTAGATATTCATATGCAGAAAAAAAATAGATTTGGACACTTATATACACCATAGACAAAAATAAACAGAAAATGGATTGAAGAACTACATGTAAAATCTAAAACTATAAAACTATCATAAGAAAACATAAGTGTGAACCTTTGTGTCCTTGAGCTAGGCAGATTTCTTAGATATCCCACCCAAAGTACAAAAGAAAAATAAAATAATAAATTAGACTTCATCAAAATTAAAATAAAGTTTGCTTTAGAGAATCCCATCCACAAAAAATAGAAAAAATAAATATGACCTATTATTTGCTAGCACAGCATGGTGACTGTAGTGCAAAATAATTTAATTGCTCATTTTATAATAACTAAAAGTATAGATTATTTGAAATATAAAGAATACATGATTGAGGTAATAGATACCCTATTTGCCTCGATGTAATTATCTTGTATTGCACTCCTGTATCAAAGTATCTCATGTAACCCATAAATATATAACTACTATGTATTTGCAAAAATTAAAAATTAAAAAAATACTATTGTAAATGTTAAAATGCAACCCACAGAATTGTAGAAAATATTTGCAAATGTCATATCTGATAAGGAATTGTTATTCAGAATATATGACTGTTATACCTCAGTCATAAAAAGAAAAATAACTTACTTGGAAAATTGGCAAATGATCTGAACAAATATTTCTCTAAAGCAGATGTGCAAATATCTAACAAGCACGTGAAAAAATATGCAATGCTGATCATTAAGGAAATGCAAATCAAGATCACAATAACATTTCACTTCACCTAAGATGGTGATAATAAAAAAGACAGATAACAAGTGTTGGCCAGGGTATGGAGAAATGGAAACTTTCTTACATAGGTCATGTGGATGTAATATGATGCAGCTTCTGAGGAAAACATTTTGATTGTTCCTCAATAAATGAAATATGGAATCATCATATGACCTAACAACTTTACTCCCAGGTGTTATATCCCCAAATTTAAAAACACATGTTTATGCAAAAACTTGTGCAAGAATGTTCATAAAACCATTATTCATAGTATCCAAACATGTGGAAACAACCCAAATGTCCATCAACTCATTAATGGTAAAGAAAAAGTGATATGTCCATACAATGGAATTTTATTTAGAAATAAAAAAGGAATAAAGGGAAAGGAATGCTATAACACAGATGATCTTTAAAAACATTATTCTAAATGAAAGAACTCAAACACAAAAGTCCTCACTATAAAAGTCTATAGATTATTTATTTATATAGAATTTCCAGAATATATACATAGATAGTGACAGAAACTAAATTAGTAATTGCCAACAACTGTAGGAAGGTAAGAATAAGGAATAACTGATAATGGGAATGGGGTTTCTTTTATAAGTGATAAAATATTCTAAAATTGATTGTGGTAAATGCTGCCTAACTCTAAATATACAAAAAATAATTGAACTGTACTCACTGGGGAAATTGGATTGTATGTAAATTATATCTCAAGAATGCTGCTAAAATATATGAAAATATATTTTTGTATCATTTGATTTTTTGAAACATAATTTAATGTCTGATTAGTGTCCCTACTGCATTAATATATAGCACTTATTTAACTAATTTTCAGTATTATAATGAGTGCTTTGAGGAGCATTGCTATAAAGTTTTGCATATATCTTTTCTTACATACTTACCATAAATTCCTACAAAGAGAATTGCTGGACTAAATTTTTGACTTTGAGTAGACACTGGCAAATTTTTTTTCATAGTAATGATCTCATTCATAATAACCATAAGTAGTATGTGAAATTGTCATATTCTGTGCCCCCTGTCCAATGCCAAGTATTTTCTGCGCTACTCCTTTTTATTTTCTTCTCCTTGTCCTCTTCCTCATCTCCCTGATTCTTAATATTTGTAGAAACTTATGTGTATGTATATACACATTCTTAATATTTGTATATACATATGTGTATAATATATACCCAGATGAACTAATGTCAGGCTTATTTGTATATGATTAAAGTTAATTTCTAAGATGTGTGTTTTATATTACTTCTGTACTTTTTGAAAACCACATAGATCTAATGTTATTGAAAGAACATGAGATATATTATATATCTATATGCATAATATTCTATATTATGCTCAGTTGCTATTCAGAAGAAACTCCCTTTGCTGATTATGCACAATTATATATAAAATCTATATGTCTATGTATTTGACATATATACCTATACATAGATATGTGTATATTATAAAGTTGACTCTTAAGCAATGCAGAGGTTAAGGGCACTGACTTCCTGCACTTTCAAAAATCTGTGTGTAGAAACAGAAAGCCAAATACCACATGTTGTCACTCATATGTGGGAGGAGAACATTGGGAACACATGGGCACAGAGAGGGGAACAATACACACCAGGGACCACTGGGGGGTGGGGGTTGAGGGGAGGGAACTTAGAAGATGGGTCAATAGGTGGAGCAAACCACCACAGCACATGTATACCTATGCAACAAACCTGCACGTTCCGCACACGTAAATTAAATAAATATGTTATAATAAGAAAAAAATCTGTTTATAAATTTTGACTCCCTGAAAAATTAGCTACTAATAGTATACTGTTGAACAGAAACTTCATCGAAAACATAAACAGTTAATACGTATTTTGTATGTTGTATGTATTATATACTATATGCTTATGATAAAGTAAGCTAGAGAAAAGAAAAAGTTATCAAGACAATCACAAGAAGGTGAAAATATATTTACTATTCATGAAGTGGCAGTGGGTCACAATAAAGGTCTTCAACCTTGTTGTCTTCACATTGAGTAGGCTGAGGAGGAGGAGGAGGAGGAGTTGGTCTTACTGTCTCAGGGGTGGCCAAGGTGGAAGAAATCCATGTATAAATGGGTCCGAGCAATTCAAACCCATGTTGTTTGTTGTTCTAGGGTCAACTGTGTATGTACGTGTGTGTACATATACATATATCCTCATAGTCTCTTTTTAGTATTAATTACTGAATCAGTGATAATTTTTACAAACTTCTCCACTGCAATGATCTAGGACTTTACATTTTTTTTTTTAATGCTATTTCTGGTGGGTATCATCATTATTATTTACAGATGAGAAGTTAAATGTCCACATGAGTTAAATCACTTAATTTATACATAGTTTGTATTTGGTATAGCAAGGGTTCAAACTTAGCTATGTTTGGTTTCAATCCATGTACCTTTTCTACTATACCACATTTTTTTTTTTAAATTCAACAAGTATGTTTTCAGAACCTACTATGTGCCAGGTACTATGCCAACATGAGAGTATAGTGATGTATAAAATTGACATGTCACGACTCTCAGGGAACTTATAGTCTATTGGGAATGCATAACAATAATAAGTCCACAAGTAAAATTTATGTTATATTTAAATAGTGGTAAGTGGTATAAAGAAGATAAAACAAGGTAACGATAGAGAGTGACTAGGGAAGAACATTAGATAACGTTGCCAGATGGACCACTTAGAGGAGATTTGAGCTGACATCTGAATGAGAATGAGTTAGCCATATGAAGAACATGAAGAATGTTCAGAAAGGAAGTGACTGAAATTACAAAGGTCTTGACTCAGGACGAAACAACATAATTTAGAAAGAGAACTATGGTGGATGCAGATATTTGCAATTTGTTCCAGCAACCTGAAATCTTGAAGCCTTTCCTTTGTTTTGAGAAGTCTTATCTTTTTTTTTTTTTTTTCAGTTGCAAGATCTAATCGAGTGAAGTCTTTTTAACTCTTTATGCCTCTTTCTTCAGGAGATGAAATATTAAGTATTTGACTTTTTGGCCTTTATTGCTGTTATATTTAATTTTAGGTGTCAACTTGGCTGGATTAAAAAATACCTAGAAACTTGGTAAAGCATTATTTTTTGGGTGTGTGTCAGAAGACATTATCCTGTGAGTTGAGTGAACTAGGTGAGAAAGGTCTGCTCTCCATGTGGGCAGGTACCATCCAATCTTCTGAGTGCCCTGAGACAACACAGAGAAAGGGTAAATGTTTTGATCCATCTGCTGAAGTTATGATATACTCTTTCTCTTTTCCTTGGACAACAACTCCAGGCTCCCCAGCTCTTGGACCCCAAGACTTGTGCCAGCATTGCCCTGAGTTCTCAGGCCTATGATCTTGGCCTGGGAGTTATACCATAGGCTTTCCTGGTTCTGAGGCCTTCTGACTTTGACTGAGCCACAATCTCCAGCTTGCAGCTGTCATGGGACTTCTTGGTCTCCACAATTGTGTGAACCAATTTCCCAATTAAATCCTCTCTCATCTCTCTCTCTCTCTCTCTCTCTCGCTCTCTCTCTCTCCCCCGCTCTCTCCCTCTTTCCCTCTCTCCCTCTCTCCCTCTCTCCCCCTGTCACCTATCTCTTATTAGTACTGTTTCTTTGGAAAGCCCTTACAAACACACTTAGACATAGGGTACGGAAATGTGACTCAGTCTTCAATAATCAGACACAGTCATTTGAAATGTTGATTCAAGACATAGAGGCCCAGGGAGGGGGGCAATGGCCTTTTTCTCTTTAGCAGTCATAATGATGCTTCAAATTATGCTCCTGGCTCAGAAATGATGTGGTGCATATTTAGTGCCCAATGGCTGCAGTGATTCTCTCATGACACCAGTTCTGAAGATAGTTTTGGCTGTTATTTCTGTATGTATAGCCTGGAGCCTGATTCTTTAATCCTTCCAACAATTTTTAAAAATTTATTTTAATAAGCTCATTTTCTCATTAATTATTCAGCATACATCCCTGTTACTTGTAATTTAAAACCCTGAATGATACAGTTAGGGTGACGGAAGCATAATGAGAAAGGAGACAAGTTATAGGAGATTGTGGTAGGCAAAGTAATAGCTCTAGAAAGTTATCTACATCCTAAACCCGCCAAACTACAAAGATATTACCTTACATGGCAAAAGTGACATTGAAGATGTGATTAAGTTAAGGATCTTGAGATGTGGAGATTATCAGAGACTAGATGAGCACAATGGAATAAAATGGTCCTTATAAGAGGAAGGAAAGAAGGTCAGAGTCCAATAAGAAGATGTGATGATGGAAGCAGCGGTCAGAGTGATGTGAGGTTATAAAACCAAGATATTTAAGGAGCCTCTAGAAGCTGGAGAAGGCAAAGATTGGATCCTCTTTTGTAGTATCCAGAAGAAATACAGCCTTGCCACCTTACTTTAGACTTCTGACTTCCATAACTGGAAGACAATACATTTGTGTTGTTTTAAGTCACCAGGTTTGTGCTAATTTATACAGTAAAAATTGGAAACTACTTCAGAGACACTGGAGAAGAAAGCACAGGGTTTAAATCTATCACTGAATATTTAGAGTGGACTGTAGTCTAAGTCCTGGGCTGAGGTTATAAAAAGAAATTAGAATTAAATCAGGCTGGATGATTGACTTGGGGCTTCTAAAACAGACACATAAATAAACTAAACAACTCATGTGTACATTATCTATACCATTAGTAATATAAGACAGCAACTGAAAAAAAATCCTATTTACCTATGTGCTGTTCTAACCATATTTAGAGTACTATGGCTCTTTCTAAGAACCATAGCATTAGAAGAGTATTGCCAAACTAGTACATTCAGAATAAGACAAAGAAGGAGATAAAGTATTTAGAAATCATTTCATGCGAAATAGTTGGAGAAAGTGGGAATGGTTAGCAAATACTTATTTTCATATATTTAAAAGGGTGTTATGTGAAAGAGTAGTCATTGTTTACATGGAGATAATACTGCCTAATGTATAGAGTTCTTTTCAGGATTAAATTAGTATATTTCTATATGTATATCATTTCTGCTATTATTAATACACACTTGGCCTGTGAATAACACACGTTGGAACTGCACAAGTCTACTTATATGTGGATATTTTTTCAACCAAACCAGGATCTGAAATGCAGTATTCATGGGATGTGAAATTTGTATACATGGAAGGCCAGCTTTCCATATATCCAGGTTTTGCCAGGCCAACTGTGTGACTTGAGTGTGTGCAGATTTGGGTACTGTGTGTGTGTGGTGGGGGACCTGGAAATCTGGAACCAATCCCCCAGATATCTGAGGGATGACTGAATTCTGATTTTTCTAGAGGGAAGAACCTGGAGGAATACAGTTACGACAAATTAAATTTCAGCCAAATATAAAGAACACTATTCTTGAATAGCAATGATAAGTGTCTACATATAAGACACTTAGGGTAGTGAGATCACTTCCCTTGAAATAACCTAAGCAGAAGGCAGACTTGCCAGGGCAATTCAGAGGACATTCCCATTTTCACTGGGCAATTAGAGGAAAATGATCCTTGGGGATATATATATATTTATATATTAAATGAAGATAGTTATGTTTTAATCTTTTCTTAAGGGTCATAAGACAGGAGAACAAAATAAATGTTTTTTTCTTTTTTTTCTTTATAATAGCCATTAGCTGTGTTTGCCACATACATTGTTTCTTTTTCTGGGAACAAACATACACTGAATTAGTTCTGTCTGATAAGTGTGACAGAGGTGACTGTGTCCCTTCCTCACTGCATCATTTAATTAATAATGTCATACATTACAGAGTCTTCTTTTCCGTCTGGTATGGTGGCAAGCAGTGTTACAAGATGATGGTTGTTTCTGACAACCTGTGGGGAATGAGTACCTACAATAGATGAGCTTCCTTGTGAAACAATGACGGATATGTCATCTGAGTAAGAAATCACTTCTTATTTTAAGTCGCAGACATCTGAAATTTATTTGTTACTGTAGCATAACCTAGCCTACCTTGATCAATATAACCATATTGAATGCTAAATATTTTAGTGACTTGTGCGAGTTTAACATAGAGAATATATTAGCATGCCCTAAGAGAAATGGAAATAATTAACATTTTGCTACATTCAGTATGAATAACATTTTTCACTCTATTTGTGTCTTAAATGTATACTTTCCCACCTTCCGCTACCCCTAGCTCCAGTTCCAGATAAAAGATGGAAGTGTAAGGAAACTTGAATTGCTCCTTAAGGCTTCCTGGTGTGGGAGATGACATGCAACTCTTTGTGGAAGGTCAAAGGCTAGACAGTATATCATGGCATATTATTTCCTTCACTTGAACAGAAAAGTGGAGAATAACTGAGAGAAAAATAAGACACAATGGTGGGCTGTTAGAGATCTAAAAACTAGCATATTGTGAGATGACTAAAGCAAGCTTGATGGAAAATTTTGTGAAGAGAAGTGAAACCAACCAAAGGGAAGCTTTGTGAAAAATCTAGCACGTCTGGCTGGAAAGGAGTGTTTGGACAATTGTGAGGCTATGTGCATCACTTTTTTGTAGACAGTTTAGCCTGTAAGCAAAGAAAGATGATGAGTATAGGCAATTAAATTACATTCAGTATACTCTTGTTATCATAGTAATTATTGTTTTCTAACACATGAGACAGCATTCATTTTGCCTCTATGTTTGATTATAAATATGATTTCTTTTATATTTATAAATGTGCTTAAGGAAGATGAGAGAGGCAAAGCCTACTGAACATATTAAAACAAATAGAGGATTACGAAAATTTAATGGATTTGTTAAATCAAAGAATATGGAAATTTACACGAATTCTATCAAATGTTGTCATCATCTATTATTGTCCCACTGTTTCATTTCACCTTGCCAAATAACAGTTGTCCCAGATTGTACATTTCTCTTGTTTACCTGGAAGCACTTTGATGGCACCTCCATCTACTACCAACTCTGCCATGAACCTGCTTTATTAGTTTGGAAATGTCACATTTTTAAATGCTGGGTCTTGATTTCCTTCACTGCAAAAAAAAAAAAAAAGAAAAAAAGAAAAAAAAAGGAGGGGAGATGAAATGATGTTCTCAACCTATTGTTAGAAATCAAATTCAATTTCTTTCCCAGAAGATAGAAGTATGGTGTTACTTTTGAGAAGCAAAGTTTTGAAGAAAGCAATGATGACTTTTAATATGAAATGATGGCACATAAAATAAAATTCAAGGAAGTGGGTAAGAGCTGAATATCCTTGGGTATCTGTGGATGAGGCCCGATGATAGTCCCAAAGGAAAATCAGATGCTGTAGGATTATATTTACCTCTCAAGAAACAGCAGGAACCGTTAAACATATACAAAATGCCAGCTAACAACTGTTATTAAGGAGGATTTAGCTGTGAATTTGTGTATTTCTTTGTAAAGTAAAGGTTAAGGCTTATGATACTATGCATTTTGAATTACCTAGCAGAAGATATCAGCACCGATATTATCAAAGTATATAAAAATGCCTCCCAATATTGATATCAGGAGTGAAAGATTCACCTCCAAATGTTTAAACTGATCTATGCCAATGCCTTCTACATTATCTCCATGTAGAGACCTTGCAGAGTGAAAAGCTGAGCAAGTAAATGTCCTGATACATATCCCCTCATTTTACCTAGGAACTAGACATACTTTGCAACCTCTGGCTCACTCTACTTTTCTGCCACAGTGATAGTCGAGGGTAAAGGAAATCTAGACTATGTAGTGGAGAAGAGAGAATAAAGATAAGTGCCAGTTAAGTTCCTAAGATCAGTTTCAATGCCAGAGATTGTAGTTTGTTCACAAAACTCTTGTTTTTAAGATTTCTCTCAGGAAGACAGAACCCTGGGAACCATGGATGATGTTCTAAAAACTTGCTTGGACAAGTGGATTTGTTTGTCACAAGGGGTAAATTGCAGGGTCATGAAAATGTGCCACTCAGATGTCATGCTTCAGGGAGCATGGTAGACTGATGGTCGCTGCTACTGTCCTTGTGAATCTCCCACTACATGCCTGCCGAAGTCTCACTGCCCATGGGCTTCACCCAGCCAATGACTGAGCAGAGTGAAGATAGTAAAGTCTATTGTGGAGGGACATAGAACTCCTACAGTGGGAGACTTTGGTTTGATGTCACCACATGGTCCTGGCTAAAAGACCCTTGGAACTGCCCTGTAATCATAGCCTCTGTCTACCTAATTCTCTTTCCTTTTCTCTCCCCTTTCAGAGGTGTCAGAACTGAATCACAGTATGAAGGCTCTCCTCACCTCCCATTCCTTCCATAAATAAATATTTGGCATACCTCATCTTATCTTGCGGTCTGCTTCTCAGGAGACCTAAGCTAAGGAAGCAGGGAAGATTGGAAGTACAGGAAAATGAACAGCTTCAGAATCAGCTTTCAAAGAATGCAGGTAGAAATCAAAGGACAAAGGCTTTCTCTTTCCATATTTCTGAGTGAATTTTTATATTTCTTTGTAAAGTAAGGGTTATGGCTTAATCAGATACTATGCATTTGGAATTACATAACAGAAGATATCATATATCATATATATATATCATATATCATATATACATAGCATTGGTACTCCATACGCATGTCTAGGGCTTCCCAAGAAACTTTTAGGGAATCTGCAAGGTCAAAACTATTTTTTTCACTGTGTAGACATTTGCACTGATGGTGTAAAACCAATGGTAAGTAATACAGCTTGCACCTTAGCATAAATTAAGAAAGTGGCATCAAACTGCACAAGTGGTAATTGTTTTCTTCACGTCATGCACTTTCAGTTTTAAAAATTTGAGTTTCACTTAAGAATGTACCTGATGAAGCAGAAAGTATGATTAATTTTAATTACTGCTCCATTCTTGAACATGTCTTTTTAATAAGCCATATGACAAAATGAGAAGTATACATAAAGCACTTCTAAATCACATACTGATGTGAGATGGTTATCTTCAGAAAAAGCATTTGTATAATTATTTGAGTTATAAACTGCATTGGCTACTATATTTCATGGAACATCGTATTTTCCCTAAAAAAAAAAAAAAAAAAAAAAAAAAAAGATGCTTCTTCAGACTTGATTATTTGAAGATATTTATAAATGAAATGAGAATGCCACTTCAATGAAAGCAAGGGACAGTAGCTACTGCCAATGATAATACTTGACAATTCAAGGAAAATTAAAAGTTTTGCAAATTTTGTATCTACCACCATGAGTTTCAGTTTCCCAGTATCTCAAACCTTTTTTCATGAGATGCATGATGATATTTACAAATGTGAAGCAGTATTTTTATATGACCTTGCAGACATTACAAAATCATCCATGTGAAGAAAAATCCATTGACCATGCAAAATGTTCACTGAAACGGTTTCAGATTTCACACTGCAGTAACCTTTAAGAGACTCCTACCGGTTGAGTTTTGTTGTAGTATCACAGAATATTTAAAATTGTTGAAAAGGCAATTAAAGTAACCTTTTCTTTTTCAGTTAGTTATTTGTGTAAAGCTGAATTGTCTTTGTATGCATCAATCAAAGCAACATCTCATTACAGACTAAATGCAAAAGCACATGTGAGAATATAGTTGTATTCTATTAAATGAGGTATTAAAGATAATGTGCAACATTTTAAAACAATGTCACTTGTCTCAATATAGTATATTTCATTTTGAAAATATAGTTTATTCTTAAAAAGTATTATTTATGTTAACATGTCATTGGTTTATTAGTATCACATTAAAGTAAATTAATAATTTATTTTCAGTTTAATTTCTGATGTGGCAAATAGCAACTGATAAACCCTCTTTAAACAAAAGCTTTTTAGGGTTTTCAAGAATTATCAAAAATGCAAAGGTGTCCTGAGACCACAATGGTTGAAAATTGCTGACCTAGAAGATTGCTTTCAATCATCTTAGTATTGCAGAATTACAAAGCATGATGATGTCATTATTGTTTCACCATTCTCCCATTTGAGCAAATTCACGGTATTTTTTTATCTTTACCAGAATTTCAAATGTCTTTTATTTTTCCTCTTGGTGTCTCGTGAGTAGATCACCTTTCCTCATCACTTTGCACATTTCTATGCCCCATCTAGGAACATACTTATACAGATTTTTTTTTTTAAATTTATTTATTATTATTATACTGTAAGTTGTAGGGTACATGTGCATAACGTGCAGGTTTGTTACATATGTATACTTGTGCCTTGTTGGTGTGCTGCACCCATCAACTCGTCATTTACATCAGGTATAACTCCCAATGCAATCCCTCCCCCCTCCCCCCTCCCCACGATAGGCCCCGGTGTGTGATGTTCCCCTTCCTGAGTCCAAGTGATCTCATTGTTCAGTTCCCACCTATGAGTGAGAACATGCGGTGTTTGGTTTTCTGTTCTTGTGATAGTTTGCTAAGAATGATGGATTCCAGCTGCATCCATGTCCCTACAAAGGACACAAACTCATCCTTTTTTATGGCTGCATAGTATTCCATGGTGTATATGTGCCACATTTTCTTAATCCAATCTGTCACTGATGGACATTTGGGTTGATTCCAAGTCTTTGCTATTGTGAATAGTGCTGCAATATTTGAAGCCCTGCTTAACCTTTAGCACTCGGGTTAAGTGCCACCTGAATAGTCATAATCCACAAAAGCTAAACCCTTTTCTTCTTTCTCTGTCTCATTGTTCCCACACACTGATGCATTCCTGTTTGCTGGAATAAGTTCCCAAGTCCTTATCCCATGCTTGTTTTATGAAAACCCAGACTATGATACTATCTGGCCCATAGTAGGTACTCACTGAGAGATTATTACTAGCATTTTGACTTTCCAACATGATGATTAAGGGTAAGTTATGTAGAGTTATTTTTAACTGGTCTGCCATACCACCAATAAATCACCTAAGTTATGAACAGAACTTAATTGTTTAAATGAGGCACTCTAAAGTACCTCTCTGTGTTATAATATCTGTGTGGTTAGTCTTGTGATATCCCTACCCCTACATTTCAGAAGGCCTCTGACCTCTGACCCATAATAAGATTGACCAGTTCTACCGTTGGTATATTATTACTTCTCCTGGAAAGGCTTCTTAGACCACCTGAGGACAGAGAATTGGACTTTTATGTGTTACCAAGATTCATTGTATAAATGTTTTTTTTGTCTGTTTCTTCATTAATGTAGGTTTAACACTAATTGATCTAATTAGTTTTATTTTACAATAGTAACCTCTTAGTAAGATTATAGGGTAGAGAAAGTGTAGACCTTGCCTACCTTTAACTGGGAGAGGCTAAGACATATACCAGAAGAACATAATGATTACTGACCGCACACATTGTCCTAGGACAGTTGGTAGCACCATGTCTTCAAATCAAAAGACTCAAGAGGATAAAATATAAAAATATCTCCTCTTCTGATGGCAGAAACATATCAAAGGAACATGAGAGTTTATCTACAGAAAATAATGTAATGAAAGATAGCTGGTTGGTTGAAGACTATATAGCAACACGTCAGAGTTTCTCATTAATTTTTAGTGGCACAAGTAATACTCAGTCTGAATAATCTCCTTTTCTCTTTTTATAAGAACAGCTCTATTAAGATATACTTTATATGCCATACAATTCGCCTGCTTAAAGTATACGATTCAGTAATCTTTGTTATGTCGTATTATTACATTTTTAAATTATAGTAAAAATGTATATAACATTTGCCAATTTAACCATTTTAAAATGTACAATTCAGTGACATTATTCATACTTACAATGTTGTGAAACCACCACCGATATATCTTATCCTTTTCTAAAAAAGTGCATGCATGTAGCTACTGTTTTCATTCAACATGTTAAATATTTTACTCCACTCTCTTCTTGCTTGCTTGATTTCCTTGGAGAAGTCAAATGTTATTCTTATCTTTGTTCCTCAATACGTACAGTATTATTTTGTAAAAATTAATTATTTTTTTACATTTTTGTTGGTACATGGTAGTTGTATTATTTATAGAGTACCTTAGATGTTTTGATACAGGCATGCAATTTGAAAGGAGGACAACAGGGAGAATGGGGTATTAATTCCCTGAAGCATTTATTCTTTGAGTTAAAAACAATCAATTACATTTGTTAAGCTATTTTAAAATATACAGTTAAGTTATTATTGACTATAGTCACCCTGTTGTGTTGTCAAGTAGTAGGTCTTATTCATTCTAACTTTTTTTTGTACACATTAACTATCCCCACTGATATGGTTTGGATTTGTGTCTCTGCCGAAATCTCATGTCGTGTTGGAGGAGGAGCCTGGAGGGGGTGATTGAATCATGGGGGCGGTTTTCCTCCTTGCTGTTCTCAGGAGAGTGAGTTCTCATAAGATCTGATAGTTTAAAAGTGTGTGACACTTCCCCCTTCTCTCTCTATCCTGCTGCCATGGAAGATGTGACTTGCTTTCCCTTCACCTTCTACCATGATTGTAAATTTCCTGAGGTCTCCCCAGCCATGTGAAACTGTGAGTCAATTACTCTTTCCTTTATAGATTACTCAGTCTCAGGTAGTTCTTTATAGCAGTGTGAGAATGGATTAATACAACCACCTTGCCCAAACACCCTACTACCCTTACCAGCCTCTGGTAACCATCTTTCTATTCTCTATGTCCATGAGCTAAATTGTTTTTATTTTTAGATCTCACAAATAATTGAGAAAATGCAGTGTTTCTCTTTCTATACCCGCCTTATTTAATTTAACATAATGATCTAAAATTCCATTAATGTTGATGCAAATGACTAGATCTCATTTTTTATAACTGAATAGTATGCCATTGTGTATGTACCACATTTTCTTGATCCACTCATCTGTTGATGGAGAGTTAGATTGCTTCCAAATCTTAGCTATTGTAATCAGTGCTACAACAAACATAGGAGTGCGGATACATCTTTGATATACTGATTTATTTTCTTTTTTGTATAAACCCAGCAGTGGGATTGCTGGATTACATGGTAACTCCTTTCTTGTTTCTTAAGACCCTCCAAACAGTTCTCCATAGTGGTTGTACAAATATACATTCCCACCAAGAGTGTACAAGGGTTCCCTTTTGTTTACATTTTCTCGAGCATTTGTTTTTGCCTGTCTTTTGGATGTAAGCCATTTAAGCTAGGGTGAGATATCTCATTGTAGTTCTGATTTGCATTTATCTGATGATCAATGATGTTGAGCACCTTTTCATATGCCTGTTTACCATATGTATGTCTTCTTTTGAGAAATGTCTATTCAAATATTTTGCCCATTTTTGGATTGGGGTATTAGATTTATTTTTACAGAGTTGTTTGAGCCCCTTATATGTTCTGGTTATTAATCCCTTGTCAGATGGGTAGTTTGCAAATATTTTCTCCCATTCTCTTGGTTCACTCTTCACTTCGTTGATTGTATTATTTGCTGTGCAGAAGCATTTTTTAACTTGATGTGATTTCATTTGTTTATGTTTGCTTTGGTTGCGTGTGCTTGTAAGGTATTACTCAAGAAGTCTTTGCCCAGACCAATGTCCTGGAGGTTTTCTCCTGTGTTTTCTTGCAGTCATTTCATAGTTTCAGGTATTATATTTAAGACTTTAATCCACTTTGATTTGATTTTTGTATTTGGTGAGAGTTAGGGGTCTAGATTCCTTTGTTTGCATATGGCTATCCAGCATTTTCAGCACCATTTATTGAAGAATCTCTCCTTTCCCCAGTCTATTTTATTGAAGTCATTGTCAAACATGAGTTCACTATAGGTGTCTGAATTTGTTTCTGGGTTCTCCATTCTGTTCCACTGGTCTATGTGTCTGTTTTTATGCCAGTACCCTGCTATTGTTAATATAGCTCTGAAATATAATTTGAAGTATGTGAATGTGGTTCTTCCGTTTTTGTTATTTTGCTTAGAATAGCTTTAGCTATTATGGGTCTTTTGTGGTTTCATGTAAATTTTAGGATTTTTTTGTCTATTTCTCTGAAGAATGTCATTGGTATTTTTATAGGAATTGCACTGAATATGTAGATTGCTTTGAGTAGTATGGACATTTTAACAATATAGATTGCTTCAGTCTATGAACATGAAATATTTTTCAATTTGTTGGTGTTCTCTTAAATTTCCTTCATGGCTTTTTAATTTTTATTATACAGATCTTTCATTTCTTTGTGTAGGAAAGACAGTTTCTGGGATGGAAGATGAGTTGGTCTCCCCTGTGTGAGACACCCATGGGGAGCCATGGGTGGCCTCTGAGGAGAAAAGTCTCCTTATTGCCTTCATGTCTTTATGCCTGGAGAGCATAACAGCTCAGCAGCGTGCCACAGGTTGCTTGGGGGAGATAACACTCCCTTGAAGCAGTGGAATGTAACCAAACATCTTGGCTTCTTCTGAAACCCACTGCCACCCATTTCAGTCCCGATAAGTTAAAGATCTTAAGTAGTTTAGACACATGCCTTTGCTTGAGGAAATTCACAGAAACCGCCACTGCTATACATCTTATTGAGTGACTCATGAGTTCTCCTTCACAGATTAATCCTTTCCTCATTCCTTCCTACCCTTCCCATTTGCCCTAAGGACAAAGAGCTTGTAAACCAGTAAATCAGGTGGAGCCGAAGAGCTCTGGGCCGTGAGCAAGCCTCCGAGGCTCTGGTCCCCTGGACCTGCCTTTTAAACTCTTATTCCTTTGTCTTTCTAATTCCTTTGTCTCCACTGGACTTGGGGTACCTGCCAGGTGGTGTGGGGCCGGTTTCCCCAACACTTTGGTTAATTTATAGGTATTTAATTTCATGTGTGGCTATTGTAAATGTGTTTATATTTTATTTCTTCAGATAGTTCACTTATGGCATATAGAAATGCTACTGATTTTTGTATGTTGGTTTCATATCCTGCAACTTGACTGAATTTATTAGTTCTAATATTTGTGTGTGTGTGTGGAGTTGAAATAGGTTGCCTCTGTGTTTCCACCCAAATCCACGTTGAATTGTAGTTCCCATAATTTCCACATGTTGTGGGAGGGACCCAGTGGGAGATCATTGAATCATGGGGACAGTTTCCCTCATACTGTTCTAGTGGTAGTGAATAAGTTTCATGAGATCTGATGGTTTTATAAAGGGTTTCCTCTTTAGCTTGGCTCTGATTGTCTTTTGTCTGCTACCATGTAAGACATGCCTTTCAATTTCCACCATGATTGTGAGGCCTCCCCAGTGGAACTGTGAGTCCATTAAACCTCTTTTTCTTTATAAATTACCCAGTCTTAGGTATGTCTTTATCTGCAGTGTGAACATGGACTAATACAGGAGTCCTTAGGTTTTCTCAAATATAAGATAATATCATTCACAAACAACAATAATTTGATGTCTTTTCTTCCAATATATATATCCTTTATATCTCTCTTGTCTGCTGTAGCTAGGACTTGGAATATTTTGTTGAATAACAGTGGTAACCATGAACATTCTTGTCATGTTCCAGATCTTAGAAAAAAGGCTTTTAGTTTTTCCCCATTCAGTATTATACTAGCTATGGTCCTGTCATATATGGCTTTTATTATATTAAGGCATGGTCATTCTATACACAGAGTTTTGCATTTTTTTGTCTTGAAGGGATGCTAAATTATATAAATGCTTTGTCAGCATCAATTGAAATGATTATATGACTTTTATCCTTCATTCTGTTGATATAATGTATCACACTGATTGATTTGCATATGTTGAACCATCCTTGCATTCCAGAAATAAATCACACTTGGTCATGATGAATGATCTTTCTAATGTATCATTGAATTTAATTTGCTCGTATTTTGTTGAGGATTTTTGCATCAATGTTTATCAGAGATATTAGTCTGTAGTTTTCATTTTTTTATATGTCCTTGCCTGGTTTTGGTATTAGAGTAATACTGGCATCATGCAATGTGGTTGGACATATTCCCTTCTCCTCTATTTTGCAGAGTAGTTTGAGTAGGATTGGTATTATCTTTTCTCTAAATGTTTGATAAAATTTGACATTGAAGCCATAGGGTCCTGGGCTTTTCTTTACTGGGAGACTTTTATTATGGCTTCAATCTCATTATTTATTTGTCTGTTCAGGTTTCAGATTTAATCTTGGTAGGTTGTATGTATGCAGGAATTTGTCTATTTCTTCTGGATTTTTCAATTTATTGTCATATAGTGCTCCAGTGTTTGGTGCATATATATTTAAAATTTTTATATGCTCTGGCTGAATTTACCTTTTTATCATTATATATTGACCTCCTTTATCTCTTATAGTTTTTGTCTTGAAATCTATTTTGTCTAATATAAGCATAGCGACGCCTCTTTTTGTTTTCATTGGCATGAGATATCATTTTTTATTCCTTTATTTTCAGTCCTATGTGTGTCTTTATAGATGAAGTGTGTTTATTGTAGGCAACAGATCAATGGGTCTGCTTTTTATCCATTCTGTCAGTCTATGTCTTTTGATTGAACAGTTTAGTCCATTTATATTAAATGTTTTTTATATGGAAGGACTTACTACTGCCATTTTGTTATTTGTTTTATTCTTGCTTGTGGTCTTCTTTCCTTTCTTCCTGTCTTCCTCTTGTGAAGGTAATTCTTTCTGGTGATATAATTTAGTGCCTTGTTTTTTATTTTTGTGCATCTGTTGTGTTTTTTGGTTTGAAGTTACAATGAGTCTGCAAATACCATCTTAAAATTCATGATTTCAACCTAATAACAACTAAACACTATTGGAATAAACAAACAAACATATAAAAAATAAAGCTAATAATCTAAGCCTTAAATTTAACCTCTTGCTTTTTAACTTTTTGTTGTTTCTAATTATATCTTGTAATTAATATGTCTTGAAAAGTTGTTCTACTTATTATTTTCGATTGCTTTATTGTTTACTCTTTCAACTTAGCATAAAGGTAGTTAACACACTACAGTTACAGTGTTATAATATTTTGTGATTTTTTGTATACTTACTACTGCCAGTAACTTTTATATTTTCAAGTGATTATTTATTGCTTATTAATGTATTTTTCTTTCTGATTGAACTACTCTCTTTAATTGTAGGATGGGTCTGATATTAACTAAATCCATCAGCTTCTGTTTGCCTGATAAAGTTATTTTTCCTTCATGTTTGAATGATATTTTCACTAAATATACTATTCTAGGGTAATTTTTTCAGCACATTAAAATGTCATACCACTTTATCTTGATCTATAAGTCTTCCACTGAAAAGTGTTCTTCCGGGCATATTGGAGCTCCATTGTATGTTATTTGTTTCTTTTCTCTAGCTGCTTTTAGAATTCTTTCTTTATCCTTGACCTTTGGGAGTTTGATTATTACATGCCTTGAAGTAGTCTTTGGGTTAAATATGCTTGGTGTTCTGTAGCCTTCTTATACTTGGATACTGATATGGTTCTCTAGGTTTGGAAATTTATCTGTTATTATCTGTTGGAATAAACTACCCCTATCTCTTTCTCTACCTCCTCTTCAAGGCCAATAACTCTTAGATATTCCCTTTTGAGGATATTTTCTAAATCCTATAGGCTTACTTCATTTTGTTTTTTGTTTGTTTGTTTCCTCTGACTGTGTATTTTCAAATAGTAATCTTTAAGCTCACTAATTCTTCTTTTGATTAATTCTACTGTTTAACGACTCTAATGCCTTCGTTTGTATGCCAGTTTCATTTGTCAGCTGCAGAATTTCATCTTGATATTTATTTCAATCTCTTTAATTATTATTAAAGTATTATTTCAATATCTTTGTTAAAATTATCTGAATTTATTCTTTGTGTTATTTTGAATGTGTTTTCTCAGCATACCTATTTTGAATTCTCTCTCTGAAAGGTGACGTATCTCTGTTTCTCTGGGAATGGTCCCTGGTGTGTTATTTAGTTAATTTGTGCAGGTCATGTTTTCCTGGATGGTGTTGATGCTAGTAGATATTCTTCAGTGTCTGGACATTGAAGATTTAGGTATTTATTGTAGTCTTCACTGTCTGTGTATAACTGTAGCCTTCCTTTTTGGGAAGGTTCTTCAATATTTGGGAGAACTTGGCTGTTGTGATATAAGCTGTATCTACTTTAGGGGGAACCCCAAGGCCAGTAACACTGTGATTCTTGCAGACTGTTAGAAGTACTGCCTTGATGAGTTTGAACTGTATCTGGGAGAATTTTCTGGATTACCAGGCAGAGACTCTGGTTCTCTTTCCTTACCTTTTTCTAAACATATGGAGTCACTGTCTTTTTTTCTGAGTCATCAAAAGCTGGAGTTGGAGTCACACAAGTACCCATGTGACCACCACTGCTATGACTGCACTGGTTCATACCTGAAGCCAGCATATGGCTGAGTCTCACCCCAGGTCTGCTGTACCCACTCCCTGTATACTACCTATGCTCACTCAAGGCCCTTAGGCTTTATAATCAGCAGGTTGCAAAGTTAGCCAGGCCTGTGTTTCTTTTTTCCTTTAGGTTGACAAGATCTCCCAACTTTTGGGTGAGTCCAGCAGTGATATCTGGTGGTCAGGGATTAGATTTAAAAACCTCAGGAGTTTACTTGGTGTTCTATTATATTGCAGCTGAGCCAGGTACAGTTTTTCTTACTCTTCCCTCCGCTTTCCAAAGTCAGTGAAGCCTCACTCTGTAGCCACAGCCACCTACGCCACAAGGAGTACTGCCAGAATACTGCAGATGTTCCCTTAAGGTCCAAGGGCTCTTCAGTTAGCTTGTCATGAGTGCTGCCTGGCCTGGGACTCACCCTTCAAGGCAGGAGGCTCCAGTCTGGCCCAGGGCAGGTCCAGAAATTTTGTGTAGACACCAAGGATCTAGAACCAGAAATACCATTTGATCCAGCAATCCCATTACTGGGTGTATACCCAAAGGATTATAATGCATTCTACTATAAAGACACATGCATAGGTGTGTTTACTGCAGCACTATTTATAATAGCAAATACTTGGAACCAACCCAATTGCCCATCAATGATACACTGGATAAAGAAAATGTGCCATATATACACCGAGGAATACTATGCAGTCATAAAAAAAATGAGTTCATATCCTTCGCAGGGACATGGATGAAGCTGGAAACCATCATCCTCAGCAGACTAATACAGGAACAGAAAACCAAACATCACATGTTCTCACTCATAAGTGGAAGTTGAACAATAAGAATAAATGGGCACAGGGAGGGAAACATCACACACTGGGGCCTATTGGGGGATGGGGTTTAAGGGGAGGGATAGCATTAGGAGAAATACCTAATGTATATGACAGAGTGATGGGGGCAACAAACCACCATGTATACTTATTTAACAAATCTACACATTCTGCACATGTATCCCAGAACTTAAAGTATGATAAAAAAAAAATAAATAAACCTTTTGTAATTGTTTTTTTCAGTAACTATTCTCTTTGGTTTTTATCAATTTTGTAGGTTTATTTATTTTTTTTTTTTGAGATATCTTCAAGCTTAGAGATTCTTTCTAAGATGTGTCTAGTCTACTAATAAGCCCATCAAAGCCATTCTTGATTTCTGTTATAGTGCTTTTGAGCTCTAGCATTTCTTTTTTATTCTTTCTTAGACTTTCTGTCTCTCTGATTAAACTGCCTATCTGTTTTCTCATGTGATCTACTTTATTTGAGCCCTTAACATAGTAACCATAGTTGTTTTAAATTTGTAGTCTGATAATTTCAACATCTCTACTATATCTGAGCCTGGTTCTGATGCCTGTTCTGTCTCTTTAAATTATGTTTTGTGTTTTTAGTGAGTTCTTGTACATTTTTATTGATAGCTGGTAATGATATACTAGATAAAAGAAAATGCCATAAATAAGCCTTTAGTAACATGGGGAAGGAAAAGTATTCTATATATTTATTATTAGGTCCCAGTCT
The DNA here is from genome assembly GCF_003255815.1 of Theropithecus gelada. Taxonomy (NCBI): domain Eukaryota; kingdom Metazoa; phylum Chordata; class Mammalia; order Primates; family Cercopithecidae; genus Theropithecus; species Theropithecus gelada. The sequence continues at coordinate 142,111,302 of NC_037689.1, read as the reverse complement.
TTTAGGGAGACTGTACCTCTGGAATTTGATCTTCACATGTGCTTCTCAGACTCACTCCCCATCCCTTAGGTGGGACAGAATAGCCAGGGTAAACTGGAGTTTGGGATTTCCCTCTCTCATTTGAAAGACTAGAGGAAGCTTGAGTTGATCGATCCTCTTTCCTCAGGTCAGTTGGGCTCTGATAAAACCACATCCAGCTAGGCTCTAGTAAGTTTATGCTGAGGGAAGACTATTAAGAAGAACAGAATATTCTAAGCAAAGTTAATATGTATATTTTTTCTCCTCCCCTTGTCAAAATCATGAGAGAATATTTTTCATAAGAACCTGGTCAAGTCCCTAAATGTAAAACTCACAAAAATGGCGGGGAGAGGGTCATCCTTCATTACTGGGTCCTTCCTAGAGATTTAAGTCTCAGATTGTTCCACAGTGAGCCTCCAGCAGTTTGTCAATTACACATCAGGTTTTACTACCTTGGCACTGGTTCCCAAAGGGATTTCTACTGCTGAGTTTCTGCTCCGGAATGGTGTAACTTTATTTATTCTCCTGTTACACTTTCCAATTTGGGGGTAGCAGTCTGCCGTGTGGCCTCACTTTTATTACTGGTCTAAGAAGAGTTGTTTTTTTCAGTTTATTTACCTTTTACTCATTAGACTGAAGTGGCAAAACTACAAGATTCTGTATACTGGAAGTCTCTTCTGCTTTTTTATTTTTAAAAGTAGATTTTTTTTTGTACTCATGCATATATGCTATCAGGTTATATATTATTTTTTATTTAAAACTTAGTTGGCTTCCACACAAAGCAGGAAAATATTTTACAAAATGCTCTCAGTAAATGTCTTAAAATTTATCTCATAAAACTTAAAATAGCATCTGAAACAGTCTCAAATATAAATCTATCAATCAAAAACTCTTAATCTGAAGCTCCTTTCTGCATCCTGCCACTAACTAACTTGGCTTTCCTAGACGATGCCTTTTCTGTTCTGGGCTCTATTTTCCTTCTCTGTAAAATGAGATGAAATAAGTTGGTTTCTAGGATTTTCTAAGCCCTTACTTCTCTAAAACAACCATCTGAACAAACATCTGTTATCTGAGGGAAAATGCCAGATGTTGTAAAATACAAACAAACTTAAGATTCTGCTCTTGAGAAGCAATTTAATTAGAAGCTAAGTGCAAGTCAAATACTAATACATAAAACAAAAATCCAGGAGTATTGAGAAGTGTAAGCAGAAGGTATTACACAATGTTACATCATGAGTAAGCAATGGAAGACTAGAATTTTGAGGACTTATGGTTGTCAAGGAATACTTAAATGACTTGATATGAGTGGAATGAAAATGGCAATATCTTGTTAGAGCCAGTGATATTTGTAAATGAAGAGTTAGGGATAAATTGGAGATGAACTTAGAAGGAATCAGATCATAAATAATACAGAAGTCAAAATTGATACTTTAAATCAGGCTTTGGACATAGGGAAATTCATATTAAGGGGAATAAAGTACCATATGACATTGATATACAAATTTATATTCAATAATTAACTCCAAGAAAGTAATGTTTGAACTAAAAAGGAAGAAATAATGTGAAGAGGTAAATAATGCCATTTCAACCAAAGGAAATGCAGTGTGTAAAAGCACACAATAGCAAAAATGTACTACATATTTGGGAAATGAAGAGAAAGCTGTTACAGTTGGATAAAGGAGAGTATCACACACTACAGTGAAAGAAAAAACTGTCAAGATAGGTGGGGTTCAACTTAAGAGAGCTCATAATACCACACCAAGGTATTTTGTTTTCTGTCTATTATTATTAGTAGTAGTAGTATTAGTAGTAGTAGTAAGACAGGGTAGACAGGGTCTCACTCTATCACCCAGGCTGGAGTGCAATAGCATGATCTCAGCTCGTTGCAACCTCCACCTCCCAAGTTCAAGCAATTCTTGTGCTTTAGTCTCCTGAGTAGCTGGGATTACAGGCACATGCCACCACATTTGGCTAATTTTTGTATTTTTACTAGAGATGGGATTTCGACATGCTGGCCAGGCTGGTATCAAACTCCTGACCTAAAGTGATCCACCTGCCTCAGCTTCCCAAAGTGTGGGATTACAGACGTGAGCCACCACACCCAGCCTTGGTTGATTTTTTGTGTGTGAAGGAAGCTTTCAAGATTCTTAAAGAAGAGAGTGACATGATCTGAATCCATTTTGGTAAGCTCAAAATCCTAACAACTCTATCTGCAACATAAGAACAGCAATAAAAATGGTGGATATTACATTGTAATAAGGCAAATAAGAAATGATGAGGAACTGGAGAGAGAAAGTAAAATAAGAAAGAAGGAATAGATATCCAAGTGAAAACTAAAATAGCAGCAACAGGATTTAACAATGAAAGAAAGAAGTTGATGCTAGAGTAATACAGCAGTAGTGATAATAAAGGAACACTATTAATACTAATAGACACAATATTTTTATGTGTATGTGGTTTTTGGTTTTTTTTTCTTTTTTTTATTATACTTTAAGTTCTAGGGTACATGTGCACAACATGCAGGTTTGTTACATATGTATACATGTGCCATGTTGGTGTGCTGCACCCATTAACTGGTTGTTTACGTTAGGTATAGCTCCTAATGCTACCCCTCCCCTTCAGCCGACCCCATGAAAAGCCCCAGTGTGTGATGTTCCCTACCCTGTGTCCAAGTGTTCTCAATGTTCAACTCCCACCTATGAGTGAGAACATGCAGTGTTTGGTTTTCTGTCCTTGCAATAGTTTGCTCAGAATGATGGTTTGCAGCTTCATCCATGTCCATACAAAGGACATGAACTCATCCTTTTTTATGACTGTATAGTAGTCCATGGTGTATATGTCCGAATTTTCTTAATTCAGTCTATCATTGATGGACATTTGGGCTGGTTCCAAGTCTTTGCTATTGTGAATAGTGCCGCAATAAACATACGTGTACATGTAGACACAATTTTTTATGATCACTATTTGCCAGACACTGTGTTAGGGTCTTTACATATATTATTTCATTTAATCCTGCAATTACTCCCTGACAGAAATCATCCAGTTTTACTAATGAGGAATGTGAGACTCAGAGAGGTTAAGAAATTTGCGTATGGTCACACAGCTTGTATAAAAAATAATTCTCAAACATTTTGATATTTCTTACTTATTCTTTATTCTTTCAGCAAAGGTTTATTGACCACCTCACATCAATGTAAGTATTCTTTCTCCCACAAACTTTTCACATGCATACATAAATATTGTGTCTTTGTTTGTCAACTCTCTCAAATTTGGGGGTAAGGAATCATATCTTTGTATCACAATACCCTCAATATCTAATGTGTTTCTTGGCCTGTAGGGGACACTCAACAACAATTCTTCATTGTTTTTGGAAAAATACATATAACATAAAATTTACTAACTTAACCATTTTAGATGTACAGTTAAGTAATATTACCTACATTCCCATTGCTGTGTAACCAATGCTCACAACTCTTTTTAGATTGCAAAAATAAAACTCCATATCCATTGGTCAACCACACTCCGTTCATTCTTTCACCAGCACCTGATGATTACTGTTCCATATAAATTTGTCTACTTTTCGTACTGCATATAATTAGAATTATACAGTATTTGTCTTTTTGTTACTGGCTTATTTATCTTAGCATAAAATCCTTGCCCTAGTCCACTTTGTTTTGCTGTGACAGAGTATCTGAGGCTAGATAATTTATAAAGAAAATAGGTTTATTCAACTCATAATAATGGTGACTGGAAAATCCAAGAGAATAGTTCTGGCATCTGCTCAGCTTCTGATGAGGGCCCTGTGCTGCATGACAACATGGCAAAGAAGGAGGAAGAAAAAGCATGTACATGAAAAGAGACCAAACACAAAAGGCAACGTCACTTTATAATAACCTGCTCTCATGGAAACAAATCCTTTCTAGTAATATCTAATCCAGTCTCTTAAGAATGGCATTAATTTATGTTAAAAAAGCTAACCACCTCTTAAAGGCACCACGTTGTAACATTGCCACACTAGAAATTAAGGTTCCAACATGAGTTTTGATGACGACATCCAAACCATAGCAGTCCTTGAGGCTTATCCATGTTGTAGGTTACATCAGAATTTCCCTCTTTTAAAAAGATGAATAACATCCATTGTATGTATGTATCACATTTTATTAATTCATCCATGATGAACACTTGAGTCGCTTGCACCTTTTGCCTATTGTGAATAATGCTGCTATGAACATGGGTGTACAAATAGGTTTTCAAGACCCTGCTTTCAATAATTTTTGGTATATACCAAAAAGTAGAATTGCTGAATCATATGATAATACGATTTTGTATTTCCACCATACTGTTTTCCATAGCAGCTGTACCATTTTTACGTAACCACCAACAGTGCACAAGGGATCTTATTTTTCTACATTCTTACCAACAATTGTTATTTACTATTTGTTTTTCTCAAAATAGCTTACCCATATCCTAATGAGTAAAAAGTGGTGAACAATAATTTCTGAATGAATAAATGAGAAATGAATGTTTTTAGCCTAATTTTTTCTTTAATTCATTTCATTCTTTCTAGAATAGTTATGGATTCCATTAGCTCTAATATATTTTATTCTGTGTTTTGCTTAGGCTGTGTGAAAACGTTGCTGAAACTTCCCATATAAAAGTAATTTTAGATTTTGTAATTTTTCTTCTATTTTTGGTATGCATCCTACAAAGATACCTTAAGAATACTCAGCTGACCTTCACAGTCTACCCATGGCATGTTTGGATAATTTGCAGGTTTTAGATAGGCTCTGGGCATTGTTTTTTCATGAGTAGGCTTTTATAAATCATTGGGCTGGCAAAAATATAATTAATAAAATCTAATGGGTAAGAGACACTTTATGTCTTTGTCAAGCCAGTTAAATTTTGTTTGTTGTACATGCACTGTAAAATTAAAATGCAGAAAATCATCTATAGAGGTTTTCTTTAGAGGGAATGAAAATGTTGTTTAAAATATGCTGCACAGCATATAAAACTTGGAGACAGTGATTTTAATTTCAAACTGAAAATTATCTATGAAGGTGTTGAAGAGTATTGCCTGTGTGCTTTCTTAAAGATCGGTATAAGTAAAAACTTTTGTCTAATGTGCTTTTGCAAAAGCAAAAAAAAATGCCTTCCATAAATATACGTTCACCCAGTATTTTTAATTCGGCATTTCTACTTACACAAAAAGAGTGCTCCAACATCAGTTGTTTCTTCACCGTTTTTTATTCACTGTTTAGAGGGACTGCTTTGGATTTGTAGTAACAATTTTATCTTTTTGTTTCCATTTGTAGAAAATAAATTTCTATCCAAACAAAACATATATGTTATAAATGTCTATATGTAGTATATATAATGATATATAAATACGTATAGAGTCATATAACACATGTATAATTATATATAACATACAAGATATGATATATAATCTGTATAACTATATATAACATATAAGATATATATAATCTATATTATACATATTTATAATTGAATTATTTATAATTCAAACAAAAAAGAACCAACCCCATTTACAATGGCACCAAAATAATAAAATAGTAATAAACTTAATTATGGAAGCAAAAATATTATATCCTGGAAACGGTGAAACACCACAAAAAAGAAAGGAGACACAAATAAATGGAAAAACATTCTGTGTTCAAAACGTAAAAGCACAGTCTCTTCAACAGATGGTTTTGGGAAAAGTGCATATTCACATGGTGTTGGGAAAACCTGATTTCCAGATGCAAAAAAATAAAATTGGACCCATATCTTAAAACATACACAAAATTCAACTCAAAATAAATTTAAGACTTAAAAACGAGACATGAAACTGTAAATCTCTTAGAACAAAACACAGGTGAAGACCTTAATGGCATTGGTGTTGGCCTTAATTGATTGAATATGACACCTAAAGCACATGCAACAAAAGGAAAAGTAGATAAGAGAAACTACAAGCTTCTGCACAGCAAAGGATACAAAAGTTGCCTTTTCATCAGTGAAAAGACAACTTTTGAATGGCAGAAAATATTTTCAAACCATATATCTAACAAAAAGTTAATATCCAAAATATACAGCAACTCAACTCAATATCAAGAAAGCAAATAACCTGGTTAAAGAATGGGCAAAAGACCTCTATGAAATAATAAGAAATATAAATGTTAGTCTATTCTCCCAGTCCCTGGAACAGAGCTCTTAAATGCCTTGTAATTTACTGAGTGATGGGATTCTAAGAGTATCTTTTAGTCTAGTATTTGGCCTCTGCCCCAGTTCCTGAGACAGAAATTGTAATATTCCTTTGTAGATTGGGGTGCTAGGCAAATCTTTTGTTGTAACATTCGATCTTTGACTTCCAGTTTCTGACACAGAGCTGCTAAAAGCTTTGAGATTTCCTAGGTGATTAGAGCATTTTTTGTTCTAATTAGATGACTTTTGGTGAGTTCCTGGGTAGCCTTAAGATGGGGATTGGTTGCCAGGGAAACCATTTCTGTAATTAGAGGATTAGAACTTTCAGCCCCACTCTCTGACCTCTAGGGAGGGCAGAAAGTTGATTTGATTACCAATGGCTAATAATGTAATCAATCATGCCTACATAATGAAGCCTCCATAAAAACTCAAAAGGACAAGAATAGAATGAGCTTCCAGATAACTGAACATGTGACTATTCCTGGAGAGTGGCATGTGGGAGAGGGTATGAAAGCTCCATGTGCCTTCTCTCATACCTTGTGCTAGGCATCTCCTCTATCTAGGTCTTCATTTGTATCTTTTGTAATGCATTTTATAATAAATGACTAAATGTAAGTCACACATTTCCCTGAGTTCTGTAAGAACCTCTGGCAAATTAATTGAACCCAAGAATGGGTTATGGTAATTCTGATTTATAGACAATCAAAAATGTGGATGACAACCTACTACTTGTGATTAACATTTGAAGTGGAGGGAGGGGCAGTCTCGTGGAACTGAGCCTTTAATCTGTGGAATCTGTTGCTATCTCCAGGAAGATAGTATAATAATTGGATTGAATTAAAAGACACCTATCTGGTGTCTTTGGAGAACTGTTTGCTTAATGTGGGGGAAAAAACCACACATTTGATGTCTGAAGTGTTGTATTGCTTAGGTAGTGAGAGCAGGAAAAGTACTCTGTTTTTTGCTTGGTTTTAAAAAATATCATATCTCTTTAATTTAAAGAGGTATGTCTCAAAAGAAGACATACATGTAGCCAATAGGTATATGACAAAATGCTCAACATCACTAATGTGAAAGGAAAATAAATTTTGGGGACCCAAAATCACTAAGCTAAAGGGAAAAGTCAAGCTGAGAACTGCTTAGGGCAAACCTGCCTCTCATTCTATTCAAAGTCATCCCTCTGAGGCTCACCTGAGACAAACTCATATCTGATTGCTTCCTCTCTCCTATTGTTTATATACAAATGCAGATTCACTGAGCCAGGCTAAATTGTGTAATCTGTGGAAGGCTGATCAAAGACTCAAAAGAATGCAACCCTTTTGTCTGTTATCCGCTTCTAACCCGGAAGCCCTCACTTTAAGTTGTCCTGCCTTACTGGATGGAACCAATGCACATGTTACACGTATTGATTGATCTCTCATGTCTCTCTAAAATGTATAAAAGCAAACTGTACCCCCAACCACCTTGAGCACATGTCTGAGTCTGTGTCACACGTGTGTTGTTAACCTTGGCAAAATAAACTTCGTAAATTGAGACCTGCAGATATTTGGGGTTCATACTAATTATCAGAAAAATGCAAATTAAGCCCACAATGAGATATTACTCCATACCTGTTAGTATGGCTCTATCAAAAAAAAAATAATAACAAGCCTTGGTGAGAATTTGGAAAAAAGAGAACCCTTGCTCACTGTTGGTGGTAAAGTGAATTAATAGGGCTGGTATGGGAAATAGTATGAAAGTTTCTCAAAAAAATAAAAATAAAACTACCATATAATCCAGTAATCCCACTTCTGGGTATATATCCAAAGAAACTGATATCAACTTATTAAGGGGACATCTGCACTCTCATGTTCATTGCAGCATTATTCACAATAGCCAAGATAAGCAATCAACCTAAGTCCCATCAACAGATGCATGGATGCAGAAAGTGGGGTGTATACACAACAGAATACTATTTAGTTTTTTTTTTTTTTTTTTATAAAAAAGACGTGGGCATCTTTTTTTAAGATGATACAATCCTAAGCTCACTTGTAGGACAGATGTTGCACAGTAACAGGGGAAACTAGAAGCTACCACCCCTACTTAGTTCATTGATCAAAAACAGGCATATCACTGTGAGACAAGAAGGCCATTGTCCCCATCCCCAGATTTGGACTAGTGGCACAGAGATATTGCCCCGGAGAGAGGCAAATCATAAAAACAAAGATCTCTGAAGCTCTTTTCAAGGTAAGAGATTTTGTTGGAAACAACATGGGAGGAAGTTCAAGGCTAAAAGGGCTTGAAAACAATGGGAATTCTGGTGGTAAACTATTAAGAAGCATAATGGCATCTTCATGAAAACAACAAGCCAAACTGTAGACCAGTTAGTTTATCAGAGAGGTCTCAGGAAAGAGGCAACTAAGAAGAGCCCTCCATAGGTCAGAACAAAATTTCAACACTGTTTTCAAAGACTACCACTGCAAAGTGTCCTGAATTTAACTGTATTACACTGAGTAGCAGTTTATGCTTCAGAGCATTGTTGAAAACAAAAGAGCAATCAGTGACAATTTGTATTGTTTAACAGCTGAGTGTGATGCCTAAACAGACAGCTTAACAAAGAGATAGAGGAAAGACACAGGCCAAGACAGCCCTGATAATAACACTCTCATCCCAGGGTAAAATTATGCATGGCCAAAGTTCCCATTCTGAGGAGCAACATCAGAGGCTTCACACTGAAAAGAAAATGGACTTCACTAAAATAGCCCAGATAAGTCACTAAATAAATACATAAGCAAGAAACAACAGAAAATCCAAGCAGGTGGAAGTGTGGACAAGTGTCAAAACTGGCTATAATGTTTTATGAAAAATATCCAAATTTCAACAAAAAATTCTGAGATATGCCAATAAGTAGGAGAGTGTGATATAGACACAGGGGAAAAAATAGACAACAGAAACAGCCTGTGAAATGGCATACATGTTGTTTTTAACAAATAAATACTTCTAGCAACCATTATAAACATGTTCCCAGAACCAAAGAAAACCATTTTTAAATAAGGAATGGAAGGCATAACGACAATTATGGACATAGAAATTATAAACAGAAAAACAAGTTGAGAAGTATAATAACTGCAATTAAAAATTTACTAGATGGGGCTTAATAGAAAAATTGAACTGGAAGAATAAAAAATTAGTGAACTTGAAGATCAATCAATAGAGATTATGCAATCCAAACAACAGAGGGGAGAAAATAGAATGAAGAGAAATTATGAAAGACTCAGGAAAATGTAGGACACCATTAAGTACACCATCATCTGTGTAATGAGAATAATACAAAGAAGGGGAGAGAAAAAGAAGATGAAAAAATTATGCCAAAAATAATAGCTAAAAAAATTAGTTAAAAAAGTCATTAATCTACAAATGAAGGAAACTCAGAAAACTCCAAGAGGATAAATGCAGATTGTGAACCCATAAATCTGAGAAAGGTTTCAGTTAATTTCAAAAGTTTATTTTGCCAGGGTTGAGCATGCATGCCTGTGACAAAGCCTCAGGATGTCCTGATGACATCTCACCAAGGGGGTCAGAGCATAGTTTGGTTTTATACATTCTAGGGAGACATAAGACATCAATCAATATAAGTACGATGAAAAGGTGGGACAACTTGAAGCAAAGGCAGAAAGACTCAAACAGGGAGGAGGCTTCCAGGTCATACATAAATAGACAAAGGGTTGCACTCTTTTCAGTTTCTGATTAGCCTCTCCAAAGGAGGCAATCAGATATGCATTTATCTCAGTGAGCAGAGGGGTTTCTTTGAATGGAATGGGAGACAGGTTGGCCCTAAGTAGTTGCCAGGTTGACTTTTCCCATTAGCTTAGTGATTTGGGGCTCCCAAATTCATTTTACTTTCACAAGATCCATACACAGAAACTTTATGGAAAAATATTGAATACCAGATACAAAGAGCAAATCCTTGAAGCAGCAAAAGAAAAATACAACATGTGCATATAGGAGAATCATAATAAGATTTTTTGCTAACTTCTCACGGGAACCAATGTAGACCAGGAGGCAGTGAGATGACGTATTTAAAGTGTTATAAGAAAGAAACATTCAATCAAGTATTTTATATTCAAACTATCTTCATAAATGAGACATCAAATGAACCAGGGACCAATTCAAGAGAGACAGAGATACATAAACTTTCAGAGAATTCAAAAGAGCTGCCTTGAGGAAACTCAACAAAATTCAAGATGACACAGAAGGAATTCAGAATCCTATCAGAAAAATTTAACAAAGAGATTACAATAATTAAAAAGCGTTAGGCAGAATTCTACTGTTGAATAATGCATCAGAGTCCCTTAATAGTAGAAATGATGAAACAGAAGAATTAGTGAACTTGAAGACAGGCTATTTGAAAATACACAGTCAGAGGACACAAAAGAACAAAAAGAATGAAGCATGTATACAAGATCTGTACATACAATGGAGCTCCAATACACGTGGCAGCAGACTTCAGTGGAGACCCAATGAGCCAGGAGAAAGTGGCATAACATAGTTAAAGTACTGAAGGAGAAAAAGTTTTATCCTAGAACAATATGTTGAGCGAAAATATCCTGTAAACATGAAAGAGAAATAAAGACAGGCCCCCCCAAAACATAATTTGCTGAGAGATTTTATCAACATCAGATCTGTCCTACAAGAAATTCTAGAGAGAGTGCTTCAGTCTGTTAAAAAAGAAAAAAAAGAAGTTTAATGATCAATAACAAATCATCAGTAGGGACAAAGGTCACTGGTAACAATAAATACACAGAAAAACCACCGAATATTATAGCATTGTAATTGTGGTATATATACTACTACTATCATGAGTAGAAACCCTAAAAGGTGAACCTATTAAAAGCAATAACTACAACAACTTTTTAAGACATAGATAGTATAGAAACAACAAAAAGTTAATAACCATGGGGATGAGCTTGAAGGGTAATGTCTTTATTTGGATTTCCTTTGTAAGTTTTTCTGTTTATGTAATCAGCATTAAGTTATTATCAGTTTAAAATTTCCCCTATGTCTCATAGTTATATTATTTATAGGACAAAAAGGGAAAAACACAGTTATATAGGAAAAACAGTTCTACATATCAGTGAAATTAAATTAGCATACATTTGAAGTGCATTCTGATGAGTTAAAATATACAGAGTAAGGCCTAGAGCAATCACTAAAAAAAATTATCAGGCATAATGTGAAAACATCATTTAAGGAATACAATTTTACACTAGAAAATACTCACTTAATGTGAAATTGCCCTTAGTGTTTTCAGAGATAAGAGAAGACATACTATCCATAACTAAATAAAAGTTTTCACTAAAAATGGAACAGAGTAATAAATAGATCTTAGAAATTAAATATATGAGAGCAGAAATTTAAAGAAATCAATTCTTAATTTAGAAGATAACATTGAAGAAATCTCTCAGAAATTAAAATGAAAAAACACCAGAGAAGATACATGAGATAGAATTGGTTTTCTTAGAAAAATGTTTAAGTAGGGGATTATTTCAGCATGCCTAACCTCAGAATGACAGGAGTTCCAAAAAGAAAGAATAAAGAAAAAAGAGAGAAAATTTCTGAAGTAAATACATTCATACAAGTGAGAGTATGATTTTCCAGATTGATAGGCTCCAGCATAATCTCATAATGTTATGAAATGTTTAATATCAGAGATAAAAGGAAAAATGAAAACATTACCAAGCTACTTTTGTCTATGATGAAGTAAGAAGTATGAAAACAGCTCTTTCACTATAACAATAATAAAAGTGTGAAAATTATATGAAGCAACTCTTTTCAGGTATTTGACAACAAGAAACATAGACTGCAATCCCTGTAGGTGTCAAAATTTATGAGGTGAACCCCATGATTACTGTAGCTCTCTGCCTGTGCAACTCTTTGCCAACTACAGTGCAGCATCCTGGAGGCCAAGACAGTTCCACTGAGCTGATGAGGCAGAGGTCAGATTTCATAGTGGCTGAAATAACTGGAACCCATGACACTAGACACCAGAGAGGAGAAAGCTATGCAGAGAATAGGTTCAGAAGTCTCTTAGTGAGTCCCTCCATGAGTTAATAGCTGAGATTTGGATTCCACATATTAAAGGTTTACTAAAAAGAAGCTTCTATGGTGTTAAAACCAGCACACAGAAACTAAAAGTTCATTATTGCTAGGTCATATAAGAGTTCCAGTCCAGCCAGAACACAAAGACCAGAGTCTCACTTTCGTAACACTCTAAAATGGCGAATATTACAAAGTCAGACAATGTCAAGGGCTTCTGAGGATGTAGAACATCTGGAACCCTCTCAATAATTGCAGGTAAAAATGCAAAAGCATTCAATACCTCTGGTAAGGCCTTTAGTAGTTTTTTTTTTTTCTTATAAAATTAAGTATACACTTAATTAAAGTATAAAATGACTGAGTACACATATCTCTAGGTATTAAGAGAAATAAAAATTCTTGTCTAGTCAAAGACTCATACAGGAATATTTATAGTATGCTCTTATCATGATAGCCAAAAACTAGATATAATCAAAATTTCTGTCAACAGGTGAAAATTTGGCATATCCATACTCAGTGACAAAAATGAATATGGATATGCACAACAATGTGCATTAATCTTAAAAATATTATGTTGCACAAAATAATCCAGACATAAAAGGAAACATACTGTATAGTTTTATTTATGTAAAACTGTAAGAAAGACAAATCTACTCTGTAGGAATTTAATTTAGATTAGTAGTTGCCTGGGGACAGGAAGGGTGTGGCGACTAACCAGGAAGAGAGGCATAAGAGTACTTTTTGGGTGATAGAAATGTTGTATTAGGCTGGTGCCATTATAAGCAATGGAAAAAATGCGATTAATTTTGCACCAATATAATATATTGATTGTAATGGTGGCTACATGGGTGCATGTATCTATCAAGTCATTTAATTTTACACTTTGGAATTGATTTAATGTAACACTATATATGAAAAGAAATAGGAAAGTGTAACCAATGTTTATTTTAAAAATTAATAAAAATCAATGCCAAATGACCCAGGTGTTGGATTTAGCAGTCTTTAAAGTAGCTACTTTAAATATTTAGAGAGTTTTAAATTTAAAAAATGAAAAATAATAGAAGGAAAATGGCATAAATGGGGATCTCTAAAGAAAAAAATGGAAATCTATTAAAGGGATCTAAAGGAAAGACTAGATCTGAATAGTACAATATGAAATTACAAAATCCGTTGGATAGCCTTGGCAAGTAGATTGGAGGTGGCAGAAGAAAGAGCCAGTGAACATGAATATAAAACAAAAGTAACCATCCAAGAACCATCTGAAGAATCAAGATACTAAGAGATTGAAAAAAAACGAACAGAGTTTTGAGTCTTGTGCCACAATGTTAAATAATCTAATATACATTTATTTGATGTCCCAGAAGGAGAAGAGAGTGAAAATGGGTATCATAATATTTGATGTATTAGTGCCTGAAAAGTTCCCAAATTTAATTAAAAATTATCAATTTACAGATTAGAAAAGCCCAGTGAACCCCAGGCAGGATAAATGAACACAGGAGTGCATGAATGTGCATGCATTCCTAGTTATATCTAGTCAAATTCCTAAATACCAAATACAGAAGAAACTTTAGAGTAGTCAGTTTAATAAAAAGACACATTAAGTCAAGGAGAATGATAATATGAATTAGCTGATTCCTATCCGACACAATTAAGGCCATAAGACAATTGAATGTTATATTTAAAGAGTTAATGGAAAAATAGGCAACCCAGAATTCTGTATTAGATGATGATATTCTTCACAAAAAAGTAAAATAGACTTCACATAAATGAAAGCTGAGATCATCTGTTACCAGAAGACCTGCAGTTAAATAAATGCTAACTGATTGTTTTAGACAATCATTGTTGATGCCTGATGGAAGCTCAGATCTATAGGTAGAAATGTACACCACCAAAAAAACAGTAAATTAATGGGTAAATAAAACAGTTCTTTGAAAAGAGAAATATAGAAAAAAAGCCCTTATCACATACAAAAAATAAGAAATATTACAATCATGCCTTAAAAATTCTAAAGGAAGATAATTTTCTGGATAAAATTATATATTTAGCCAAACCAAAAATGGATTATGAGTTAATCTCATGTTCAGATTGTAAAAAAGCAAACAAAAAATCCAAAATATTCTTCTCATGTACCGTTTCTCAGAAAGTCACTGAATTATGTATCCCTCTAAAACAAGGGTGTTAAACAAGAAAATGGGAGACATGACATCCAGAAAACAGAGGTTTCAACTCAAGAGAGAAGTGAAGACTGCCAAGACCCAACCTGAAGGATTTTGGTATTGTGAGCTGGGCGTGAAATCCAGACAGCTCTATTTTTATTATAATAAGCTCTAGGTGATTTTGGTGCAAAGTCTGACTTAGAAACCATTCTTGCCTAATTTTATAGTAACCCTGTGAATTAGGCAGACCCAATATTATATCCTCATTGTACAAACTGAATTAACCTGATGCATTTAATAAGTAGAAAAACTAGGACTACTCTTCAATATTTTGAGATATTTGAGATATTTTCTCATTGCTGGAATGCAATTATAATAGTGTTTTTCCAACTGTTGTTCTGATGTTCAGCAGCATCAGGATCTGCAGGAATAGTTGTCTAAACTGTAAATTCTGGGCCCGAACCAATAGAGATACAGGTTTAAGGGGTTGGTGATGGGGCCCGGAAATCTGAATTATTAGCGAGTGCCCCAGTTCACTGAAGTTTGAGAAGGTTGATCTATAACTACCCCAAAAAGGTGATTATTTACAAACAGATTGGAGTGAGGAACCACAGCCAGCACATAATGCACTTTTATAAAATGTACAAAAAGGCCTTCTCTACCTGTTAGAATTATAAATAGGTGCCCTTCTTTTCTGTTATCAGAGTAAGGACTTGGAATGAAATGAAGGAAGAATTCAGCCACCCATTATACCCTGGGTGGGCCAGGAGCCTCTGTGCATTGTGAAATCAACAAAAACATGGGAAAAGGGGAATTATTTATTTGCATATATAAATTTGGCGCTCATGTTAACAATGATATTGATAATTTGAAGGCTATTTTTATACAGTTTTTATTGGAAGCCGGCTCAGTATACAATGTTAACCCAGTCACATGAAAATATGTTCAAATATCATAAAGGAACAAATAAAACCTGCTTAGAAGAAAATTTCAGTGTTTCATGTCACTTGTAAATCCATTCTTTCCCTATTTCATTATGTGATTTTGGGGTTATTGATATTCACTTTCTTAAATCCTCCAGTATTTTCAAAACTATATTTAAGTGGTTCCCAACCTCTCCATTGAATGAAAGTGCATTGGATGTAAATCTTTTAACTTTGTTGTCTCTTATTATTACATGGCCTGCACACCTGTGACTTTTTGGCAGTGCATCTGATTGTAGCTGGAAAAATAATTGTAGATTGATGTTACTGCACATTTTTTTCTTATTTGCATTATATTCTTGCAATCCTTACTTCTTAAAATCACTTTTCAGTTTCCCTTCAGTTTCCCAGGGCAAATATTTCAGTATGTGGCCAACGAAAATATAAACTTGAACTAATGGTATAAAAGAAAAAATTAATTACCAGGAGCATAACTCCTCTTAGAAAATATTAGGTATGTTAGGATATATGTAGAATTGATTTTTTTTCCCCTACATGCCTTTTCTGAGAGTTAAAAGTGAGTAGGTTCCTTTGTATAAAAGCCAGGCAAAGCTGGGCGCAGTGACTCGCGCCTGTAATCCCAGCACTTTGGGAGGTCGAGGTGGGCGGATCACGAGGTCAGGAGATCGAGACCATCCTAGCTAACACAGCAAAACCCCTTCTCTACTAAACATACAAAAAAATTAGTCAGGAGTGGTGGCGGGCGCTTGTAGTCCCAGTTGCTGGGGAGGCTGAGGCAGGAGAATGGCGTGAACCCGGGAGGCGGAGCTTGCAGTGAGCCGAGACTGCGCCACTGCACTCCAGCCTGGACGACAGAGTGAGACTCTGTCTCAGAAAAAAAAAAAAAAAAAAAAAAGAGAAAAAGTCAGGCAATCAGATTTGCTATTTCTATTCCCCTTTCCACCACCACCTGGAGAACATAAGATGGCACTTTAAAATTTGCAATTCCTTGAGCTTGAGCATGACGAGTGTTTATAATGTCAGTGTTTCAAATGTTATGCCTAAAATAATACTGCCCAATTTTTGTTTATTTCTTCTTCAAATACAGCCAAAATCTGACAACTTATCCCAGTCTTCACTGCTACCACCCTACAACCTTCATCAAATCACTGTCACTTCTGACCTAGATGACTTCTACAGCCTGCTAACTAGTCTCACTGCTTTCACTCTTGTTCCTCTTCAAATTGTTCTCAGAAGAACAGCCATATTGATCCTATTAAGGTATATGTCAGATCATATTCTTCACTCCTCAGTATCCTTTGAAGGCTTCTCAACTCACTCTCGGTAAAAGTCAAAATTCATCTGGAAATGTGTACCTTCAAGGGATCCTCACACCCCCTTATCTCTCTGATTTTGTTCCCTACTGCTCTTCATCTATCTCACTCCAGTAATTCTGGCTTCCTTGAACACCCCATGCATGTCCCTGCTTCAGGGCCTTTGCAATTGCCAATCTTTCTGCCCAGGAGCTCTTCCCTCAAATATCTTCATGGCTAAATCCTTCATCTCTGCTAATTTTTATTGAAATTGAAACTCTTACCCCTTTCACCAGTCTTGCTTATTGATATGGTTTGCTCTGTGTCCCCAACAAAATCAAACCTTGAATTGTAATAATCCCCACATGTCAATGGCAGGACCAGGTGGAGGTAATTGAATCATGGAGTGCAGTTTCCCCCTGGCTGTTCTCATCATAATGAATGAGACTCATGAGATCTGATGGTTTCATAAGAATTTGCCATTTCCCCTGCTGGCATCATTGTCTCTCATGCCACCCTGTGCAGAGGTGAGGCCTCCCTAGCAATGTGAACCTGGGAGTCAATTAAACCATTTTCCTTTATAAATTACCCAGTTTGGGGCAGTTCTTTATAGCAGTGTGAGAATGGACTAATACACTTATCCTTACTTTATTATTTTATTATTCCTGACTTCATTATTTTCCATAGCATTTTTACCAGCTGATATATTGTATACTTTTCTTATTTATTTATTCTCTGACTACCTCTCTCACACACACAAAATATCAACTCCAAAAGAGTAAGAACTTTTGTCTGTTTGTTTACTACTCTATTTCCGTAGCCTAAAATGATTCTGGGTATATACTCAAGACTATTTCTTGAATGAATGGATGATTGAGTAGATGGATGGATTGTTAAATGGATGATTAGTATTATATATACCATAATGTTGTTTTTCAGGACATGGCCAATAGAACTTTGTATATGTGCCTTTTTACTGCCTTTCGAATAACCATTAAAAGTCCTCATCAGGTGTCTCCTCCCTCCCCGCCCCCACCCCACAGAGATGGAGTCTTGCTGTCTCACCCAGGCCGAAATGCAGTGGCATGATCCCGGCTCACTGCAACCTCTGCCCCGCTGGGGTTAAGCAATTCTGCCTCAGCCTTCCAACTAGCTGGGATTGCAGGCGTGTGCCACCACTCCCGGCTAATGTTTGTATTTTTTGTAGAGACAGGTTTCACCAGGTTGGCCAGGCTGCTCTGTGAACTCCTGACCTCATGATCCACCCCCCTCAGCCTCCCAAAGTGTCAGGATTACAGACTTGAGCCACCACACCTGGCCTCATCAGGTGTCTTATTTACAGTTCTGAACATTCACTTATCCTGACTGTCAATAATACCCCCCCATTCTATTTTTAATATTGGAAAATAGACACAATACATATACATTAGGAAAAAAAAAAAAAAAAACTTCTTCCATCTTTCTCTCTCCATACTTCTCCAGAGCAACAAAACTGTGCACCTGGGTAGGTACTAATTGCAGTTATGTGAATCTCTATTTGTATTGTACTTTTTAATCCTCACAGAATGTTTAATTACTTCATTTAGAGAGCAAGTGAATGTTTTTTCATAGTAGAATTTCTTTAAAAAATAGTGGAAATGAAAACAAGATAAAGTATTTCTCAACCAAGATTAGTAGTGTGGGAAAATGGCACAAAACCATGATTGAAAGAAGCACTACTTCATGAATGTAGCCAAGCCTGGCTTTTGGCCATTTAGTGGAACTCTTTTGCATATGCTGATTTAATTATATTCTTTAATGGAATGTGTAATATAAATGTGCCCTTGGCATAGAGATACTAGAGCTTTGTTTCTATATGACCTCAAATAATTTTGTTCACTGTTGTTAAAATAAATGGAATCAAGAAGAGATAGACCACTTAGTTTAGGAATTATGGAGATATAGAAATAAAATATATTTGTATACCACTTTATACTTAAAAAACACATACAAACAATAAATCTTATAACTGAGATATTGTATAGTACAATCTACTTATTTGAAAGTAGTTGAACTTGAGGCTCAGAGAGAGGAAGTGACCCAAGGTCTTTCACAAAGATTCATTTGATGCTAACAATAACCCTATTAGTTTGGTAGAGAGGATATTTTTAACCTTAATTTGCATACAAGGATTTTGAAGCTCAAAGAAAGAGCACGATTTGTATAAAAGGCATTGACCTAAAAGAAATAAATCCTGCTTTCCATTTCTGATGCTACCTTCTAGCTTTTCTTGTAAATCCTTGGCCGATTCCCTTACCCATTATTGGTTTCAATTTTCTCATTTGCAGACCAGAGAAGTGAAAATAAGTTACTTTCTAACCTCTCACGTGATGATTCTACAGCTTTCTCATGGTAAGGCAGTCAGGCCATGACTCCAGTCAGTTTCGTCTTACCTCAAGCCCAGCACAGTTTACTCTACATATTGCCTCTTTGTATCTGGAACAAGAAGATCCTTATTTTATTGTAAGAATAGGACAAAGTTAGATACTACTGATAGTTGTAACTGAGTACTCCTAAGTGAAGGTTGAAATTATATAATTTCACAATTGGGAACCAAAAAGAATTTCCTTCCTGTTTTTAATGAAATGAAAAAAAAAAAAAATCTTTAGACATACTACCCTTGATCCAGATGTGATGAGCAGATGGTACAAATCTCTTTTTGAAGAAGAGTAGGGGAGCATCTGCAAAAACATTTTCACTTTCAAAGGAGAGAGTATTACTTGAGCCCTTATTGAAAGAGAAAGATTTCACTCTTAACATTTTGTTTGCAGAAAGAAAAGTGTGTAGCCTATGTGGAGCCTATTGCACTGCTTGGTCTTCTTGGGAAATAAATGCACTGAGACGCAAATGAGGCTATGAGTAAAGAATAATTTCTGTGTATGAAGACTCAGTGACCTGCATTGGGAGGGAATCAATATCAAATTATTGAAGCCAGTGATACAATCATTGCTTACGAATGTGATGAGGTATATACTGTCTTTGGAGTCAGGTAGACATGGATTCATATGCTGTCTTTGTCACTTATAATTTGTGCTTACTTGGACAAGTTATGTATATTTGTACTTCTCAATAGATCAACAGAGACCAGCACAGAGTAGGCACTGCATACATGTCAGAGGAGTGAATGAAGTTTTATTTCTTATTCACATCTTTATCTGTAAAATGTAAGTAAAAATTTCTGCCTGGCAGTGACTTTATAAATATTAAATGAGAAAATATATGTTATGTTCTTGTATTAGTTTTCCAGGGCTGCTGTAACGAGTAAACTTTGTGGTTTATAGTAATAGAAATGTATTACTTCAATCTCATTCCTTGTTATTGGTCTGTTCAGGTTTCAGATTTCTTCCTGATTCAACCATGGTAGGTTGTATGTATCCAGGAATTTGTCTATTTCTTCTAGATTTTCCAGTTCATTGGCATATAGTTTCTCATAATAGCCACTAATGATATGTTACATTTCTGCAGTATCAGGACATAATATCTATTATTTCATCTCTGATTTATTTGAATCTTTTCTCTCTTAGTCTAGCTAAACATTTGTTAATTTTGTTTACCTTTTCAAAACATCAACTTTTTGTTTCATTGGTCTTTGTGTTTTTTTCATTTCAAGTTCCTTTGTTTCTGCTCTGATATTTATTATTTATTTTCTTCTACTAATTTTGGGTTTGGTTCACTCTTGCCTTTGTAGTTCTTTAGGATGCCTTGTTAGATTGTTTATTTGATTTTTGTTATATTTTTTGCTGTAGGTATTTATACCTATAAATTTCCCTCTGAGTACTGTTTTTGCTGTATCCCATAGATTTTGGTATGTTGTGTTTGCATTTAATTTGCTTCTAGAAAATTTTGAGTTTTTTTCTTAATTTCTTCATTGACCCACCAGTCATTCAGGAGCTTTAGAAAGTCTGCTGTCAGACATACTGAAAATTCATTGTGTGTGTGTGTTTTTTTTCTAGTGCTGCTTTTATGATCTTTTTAAAGTCCTTGATATTTGGAAGTTTGATTATTAAGTGCCCTGAAGTAGTCTTCTTTAGGTTAAATCTGCTTAGTGTTCTGTAACCTTCTTATACTTGAATAGTGATATGTTTCTCTAGGTTTGGGAAGTTCTCTGTTATTATCTCTTTGAATTAACTTTCGACCTCTATCTCTTTGAATAAATTTTCTACCCCTACCTCTTCTTTAAGGCCAATAACTCTTATATTTGCCCTTTTGAGGATACTTTATAGATTCCGTAGGCGTGCTTCATTTTTTTTCCTGTTTTTTCCTCTGACTGTCCATTTTCAAATAGCTAGCCTTCAAGCTAACTAATTCTTTGTTTTGCTCGATCAGTTCTGTTATTAAAGGATTCTAATACATTCTTCAGTATACCAATTACATTTTTCCACTGCTGTGTTTCTGCTCAATACTTTTTAATTATTTCAATCTCTGTTAAAATTATCTGATAGAATTCTGAACTCTATCTCTGAGTTATCTTGACTTTCTCTGAGTTTCCTCAACATAGCTATTTTGAATTCTCTTTCTGAAAGTTTACATATACCTGTTTCTCTCAGATTGATCTCTGGTGCCTTATATAGCTTATTTGCTGTGGTCATGTTTTTCTAGATGATGCTGATGTTCACAGATATTCTTTGGTGTCTGAGTATTACAGAGTTAGATTCTTATTTTCGTCTTTGCTTTCTGGGCTTGCTTGTACTTGTCCATCTTGGAAAAGCTTTCCCGATATTTAAAAGGAATTGGATGTTGTGATCTAACCTGTATCTACATTACAGGACACCTCAAGACCAGTAGCACTGTGCTTCTTGCAGACTCATAGAGGCACCATCTTGATAGTCTTGCACGAGATCCGGAAGAATTCTCTGGATTACTAGGTAGTTTAAATTAAAAAGCAGGCAAATGCCATGAACTGAGACTTCTCAAAGGAAGAAATTTGTGTGATCAACAAACATATAAAAGAAAGCTCAACATCACTAGTTAGTAGAAAAATTCAAATCAAAACCACAATGAAATACCATCTCACACCAGTCAGAATGGTGATTATTAAAAACTCAATAAACCAAAGATGCTGGTGAGGTTGCAGAGAAATAGAAACGCTTTTACGCTGTTGGTGGGAATGTACATTAGTTCAACCATTGTGGTTGAACCATTGTGGAAGACTTTGTGGCAATTTCTCAAACATCTAAAACCAGAAATACTATTTGACTCGGCAGTCTCATTACTGAGCATATACCCAGATGAATATAAATCATTCTATAACAAATATACACACATGCGTATGTTCACTGAGGCACTATTCACAATAGCAAAAACATGGAATCCACCCAAATGCCCACCAATGATAGACTAGATAAAGAAAATGTGGTGCATATACACCAAGGAATACTATGAAGCCTTAAAAAAGAATGAGATCATGTCCTTTGCAGGAACATGGATAGAGCTTGAAGTCATTATCATCAGCAAATTAACACAGGAACAGGAAACCAAACACTGCGTGTTCTCACTTATAAGTGGGAGCCGCACAATGATAACACATGGACACAGGAAAGCAAACAACACACACTGAAGCCTGTTGGGAAGGGTGAGGTGGGGAGAGGAAGAGCATTAGAAACAATAGCCAATGCATGCTGGGCTTAATACCTAGGTGATTGGTTGATTGGAGCAGCAAACCACCATGACACATGTTTACCTATGTAACAAACCTACATATCTTGCACATGTACCCTGGATCTTAAAATAAAAATAGAAATAAATTTGCTATATTGTATATTCAGCAAGTTTTAAGACTCAAGAAAATAACTTCTACCTCAAATCTTTCTTGAGATTATTAGAACTTACTTGTGTAAATTTAATTGTATGGCATTTCTTCTTTCTTGGAGTATATGAGTTCAGTAGACAGGTAACAAAATCCATATTATAATGCTTAGTGGCACAGAGAGATATAAATGATTGCACATAACATTGTATCTTAACTAAAATGAAGTGATAGCTGACTGCATATTTGGACTTTGTTTCATTGTTTCCATGCATTTAAAATAATCCCCCAGTGGTAAACACAGATTCTGCAACAAAATGTTTGAGGATGAAAGTCAGAATTGAATCATTAAGAGATTTGATGTCAGAAAAACCTGGTTCCAGACTCACACTCCACTACTTATTAGCTATAATCTTTTGGACAGGTTGCGGAGCTTCTCAACTGGTATTTTCAGAGCACACAGGTGCTCTGTGAAATGGTTACTAGAGGGCCAAGATACTCTTAGTCTTAAGGCAGCCAGAACCTCCTATCCTGTGTACTGTGGCCAAAAGCAGTCTTCTTTTGTTTATTAGTCCATTTTCATACTGCTATGGAGAAATACCTGAGACTGGATAATTTATAAAGAAAAAAGAGGTTTAATGGACTCACAGTTCCACATGGCTGGGGAGGCCTCACAATCATCGTGGACAGCAAAGGAGAAGCAAAGGCACGTCTTACATGACAGCAGGCAAGAGAGCATGGGCTGGGGAACTGCCCTTTATAAAACTATCAGATCTCATGAGACTTATTCACTATCATGAGAACAGCATGGGAATACCCGTCCCTATGATTCAATTACCTCCCACCAGGTTTCTCCCATGACAGGCAGAAATTATGAGAGCCACAATTCGAGATGAGATTTGGGTAGGGACACAGTCAAACCATATTTGGTTACTCCTGTGTGCTGCTGTACAAATATTATTAATTTCTAAGTGTGTCATGTGGTTAGAAAATAAACGTTGAGAAGTTGCTGATGTCTGAATCTCAAACATTTGCTGTAAAAAAATGGGATTGCTGTGAGAATTAAGTTAGATAATATTCTTTCTGGTAAATAAGAGCTCAATAGATATAAATTATTAGTAGTAGTAAAGGGTAAAGATATGCAATAATAAATGTATAAGTCAGTTATTTAAGAATCTGAGCCTTCATGCAAAAGGAAAGTGGCATGGATAAATAATTACTTTATATAAACTTATGCATGGTTTGATTTACTTTTATTATATATATAGATGATAAATATGTATAAACTTTCTATATATTTAAAGTAGTGTATATTGTATATAAGTTATATATAATATATAACACATATATAAGTTGTGTGTGTGTGTGTATGTGGGTGTGTATATATATATACACAAAATAGTGAATTTTTCAAAAATTATCCAAGACTCCAGTGTTTCTTCTCAAGGGAATCTCCACAAAAATATTTTCTTTCTTTTTCTTATGTTTTGTTTTTATTTTCAGTGGTGCTTCCTCCAGGTTTTGAAATTAACCAGAGCACTTCCATTATTGAGTGAGCAACTGTTGGAGGAAGATGCTTTATTTTGTTCATTCTATTATTGAGTGAGCAATGGTTGGAGGAAGTTGCTTCATTTTGTTCAGTGGTAGTTGTTTACTCCTTATGCCCAGGTACCCCATTTGCCATGCTTTTTCATCAGCCTGTCATGTTTTCCATTATCTCTGGTAGAGTATTTGACAATTTTCTGGGATTCATTTTGTTGTCAGTCAGAACATATTTACTTAGTTGTAAGCCTGCCACCAGCCTTCACTTCCTAACTTTTATCTCAATGAAGACATTGAAAGAGCTTGTAGCAGGTGGTATGCCCTTCTCCCATACTAAACAGATACGCTACTTACAGCTAAGTCTATCTGTTAGCTGCCATAAATTTTTTTCCATTGTGTAGTTGAAAACAAGACTGAAGGGAATACACCTGATTTTAGCCAAAAGAAAGAGACTATTTCATCCTCATGCCTGAACTCTGAAATTTGAAGAGACTTTCCTATTTAAGATATTCTATACCAAAACAAATTTTGCCCTTTTAAAAAATAGTTACCTCCTAATTTGTATGAGGCACTGTGCCACAGACAAGAGAAATTAAGAGTGGAATTCCACACGTCCCTGAAATCTAGAAGCTTACAATTTAACCTGTACCAGAATCACCTGGGAGACTTGTAAAAATACGGATTCTAAGTGCTCCTTACAGTAGGTCTGGGGTGTGGGCTTTTGAATCTGCAAGTTTTACAAGGATCTCAGATAATTCTGTTATTTCTGACCTTTAGATAACACTTTGAGAAACACTGCCTGATAGGCGACACAGAGAGATAAAGCATGAAGAATAGTTCAGTGCTAGGAATGTGATTATGGTGTTCAGTAGAAAGTAAAAAGGTACCTTTCCTGGAGACCTGGGTCACTGTCATGGTACCATTTGGGGATTAATTTGCATAGGCAAATTTAGGTCGGAATATACAAGACTTTGAACATCAGCTTAAGGAGTTTGAACTTATTCCAGATGTCACAGCATTTGAGCTACACTTACTAGGTCAGTGAAAACCACTGGATGATTTGAATAAAAGGTGATTTATCAATTTTTGTAGGATAGTTTCTCTGGCGACAAAACCTAAGATGAATTGGAGCAAAAAGAACTCGAGAGTTTCTGTAGCTAGGAGGCATCTGTTGTTAATTTTCCAGGTATGAGGTGGTAAGTATTCAGGCTAGAGTGGTAGCAGTGGAAAAATATAAATGGCATACAATAGAAGGATTGTCAAGAAACCATAGGGGTGCAGAGGCTGAGGGTAAAATAGAAAGGGCTTTAAGATTTGGTACGTAATAATGAAAGATTGAAAGTTTTCCTGACTGATACAGGAAGATTATAAAGAAAGAATGAGTTCCTGGGAAGATTGAGAGTGTAAGTTCGAACACACTTGATCTGAACTGAGAAGAGAAATATTCAAGTAGAAATTTTATTCTAACAATTAGAGATACTGACTACAAACTAATAAACCCAATGTAGACCCCACATGTTGTAACAATGGTGAAATGACCACAAACTCTATTTTCTGCTTTGGGTTCCATAATAAAAAATTGTTAATACACCACAAATGATTTTTTTTTTTTTTGCTATATCTGGAATAACACTTAAGAGATATATAATGATAATATGGTAACAAATACCATGAAGATAGCAAAAGTTAGATGTCCAAGAAGATAATAGGTAGAGTCAGAGGGCAGAGGGCAGTAAACAACCTAACCAGTCAAAATAAAAAAAAAAAAGAAACGAAAAAAACCACTGCATGCATCATCATACACTTGGATCAAACTCACAATGTGTTTACCCCCCTTATCAAGGGTCATTTGAAACTTATGATAAATCTTATTTGAGAATTGTAGGACCAATACTAAATCAGAATAAACTAAATTTAATTTCTCTTTAGGCCAATTTTATCTCCATAGGTGTAACATCCTGAGGAGGGTATAAATCAAATGCAAAGAACGCCTGTTCCTCAATGTCTAAAGTGTCATAGGACTTGTTAGCAGTATACAATTGTATTTTCTCCACCACTTTTGTATTGCACTGTCTACTGGTATTTGGAAGAGAAAAGGTTTTGTCATAGAAGTTATAAAATTCTACTGTGTCATTTTGTTGTCCCTCCCAACAGAAATGGACCTTCCCTATATACCAGATGCTATGTCCCATGGGAGTGGATAGTAGAGGCCAAATTTGGGAAAAATCAGGGTTCCAAGTGGTTTGAGGGCATAGCAATTCTCATTTTCTATTTTCACAATCTGTAAGGGATAGGGGATGCCTTGTGTTATTATCAGCTAATGTAGCCCACCTATTTCCCAGGGGAAGTGTTCTTGCATTGTTTACAATGCCTGCCAGTTGAACAACAGAGTACAAATGAGCCTCATTTAACTTCGGTGCCTGAGCTCTGAGAATACAATGTTTAAGGTCACATTTACCATCCAAAAATCTTCATAAGTTTGGGGAACCATATATTTTCCACAGGTGTTTGGATTGTGCTTCAGTACTGAGGATTGTAGGCCATTGCTTCATAGCCACCTCAGATTCCTTTTGTAATAAAATAGACGTGAGCCCCTGTTGGGTAAGAGTACATGCTCATTCCCATCTTTGGGTTTGGGAGTATGTTTTCCTGGTGTTTCTGGTTTATTCTATCCATTCGATGAGTGCTGCGTTATCTTTGAAAGCAGCTTCCCCTCCTTTTTCTTCTTCCTGGAATAGCATTCCTTCTATGTGGCCTATTTTTGACAGCGAATTTTTTTCTAAAGAATGTCTCTCTTCATTAGTCATGAACTCAGCTTGCCCCAGTATGCCTACCCCAGCTCCAATTCCTGCAGGGAGGCTGTGCTTTAGTTTTTTGGATGGCCTGTTTTGGTGTATCCACCAGGAATGCTGTCGCCATTGTATACTGATGGCATTTATACAATTTGGAAAAACGGAGTCAATCCAGAACTGCTGGGTATCCCAAACAGTTGTTAGGTGAGTGGAGGTTACACCTAAGTATACTCTTGTCTGGGTATTCCATAAGGCTTCCCAGAGGCACCCTGGTCTTAGGGTGGAATTTGTGCTCTCAGGGACCTCTGTCCACCAATTGACTCCCATCAATATTTATTTAAGGGCAGTGTCAGTGTGGTTGGTACTGGATAGGGGGATCCAGCCACAAGCACAGGGCTGGTGGTTATTCGGGCAGGCCATGCTATGGCAGTTTACACAGGAGGCAGCTACATCTTTCCCATTGTAACCAAGCAATTGTCTCAATTGATTATTCCCAATATCTATTATTATACAATGTTCTACCTGGTTAGACCCTCTCAGCCATTCTCCTGAGGCATTGTTAGGCAGGTATTCCTGCAGGGAGTCATATTTGGTTGCAACCCTATAATAGAGGTACCCTAAAAAGAGGGGACCTCGGGGAATGTTTAGAATGTTGCTGTTCCATATAAGAGTCCTCATTTTTTCCTGGTCTATATCATACCAAATGATGTGGGCTCGGCCTGCAGGAAGATTGCTGAGGTGTACAGGGGACCAGGAGAAATGTTCAGGTTTGAAAGAAGGGGTTTGCAGTAGGCAGACAGAGGAGATTGTGGGAATAAGAATGAACAAGTAAAACATTTTCCTGGAATGAGAATGAACAAGTAAAATATTTTCCCGGCTTTAGCAAGGGAATATATGGCCGCACCCATTTAGAAAGTTATACCAAGGAAGATTGCATAGATTCCAAACAGCTTCTTAGGGTTAAAACATTCAAGGGTTTAGCAATATTCTATAGCAAGGAAAGGAAGAATGAGAGTCATTTTAGGGGTCATGAGAATTGGCCTGATCTGGTGTCTCTGGAAGTATGCCAGCTTTCGTTGTATCCCTAGAGACCGACTTAGCCTCCAGTGTTCTCTTCATTCACAGGCGCGTGTCAGAGACTGGTTCAGAAGTCCTTGGGTGGTCAGGAATGTGGCTTGGCGCTCATTTTCAGTGTGAAATATGAATCCAAGAAGCGACTCCCTTTAACTTTGCAGCACAAGAGTTGGTTCAAAGCACCTGATAAGGTCCTTTGCAGCAGGGTTGCAGGGAGTCCTCCAGTTGATGTCTTTTGCAACATACAAAGTCACCTGGCTATCATCCGTGGTCTTTGGGGTCATCAGCCCCACTAGGAGCTAACTGTCGAAAGATCCTGTTACCAGCTTTGTATTATTTCTTAAGGTTTTGAGGAGCCCTTGACAATAGTGCCATCTTTGCCCTTTGAGTAAGGCTGGTTTGTATAAGCCCTCACCCAGCCTCCTAGGTCTCCCTATTATGATTTCACAGGGCAATAAACAATGTTTTTAAAAAGGAGTGGATCTAAGATTAAGCAAACCAGTGGGAGGGCTTTTGGCCAAGGAAGGTTAAAAGCCTCTGTCAACTTAGCTAATTGAGTTTTTTGGGTGCCATTTGTCTGTTCCACCAACATGGAGGATTGTGAATGGGAGGCACAATGAAAATGTTGTATTATGGGCCAGATTTTGTAAATGAATTGAACAACTTGTCCAGTAAAATTAGTCCCATGATCACTGTGCAGTTCAGAAGGAATTCCCCAAACTGGAACAATTCTCTCTAACAAAATTTTCCCTACTGTTAAGGCGGTAGCCCTCTGACAAGGAAATGCTTCTACTCAATGAGAAAACATGCAAACTAAGACCAGCACATATTTGAAAATTTGAGATGGAGGCATCTGGATAAAACCCAACTGCCATACTTCAAAAGGTCCTATTGGCAAAAGAAAATGACCTTGGGAGCCATGTAAGGGCTTACCGGGGTTATGTTCTGGGCATATAGTGTATTGAGAGTGTATACCTTTGGGACTACCATGAGGGATAGTTTCCAAAAGTATTGTTTTCCCCATGATACCATTGTTTTCAGGAGCCCGATGAGTGTTTTCATGAATAAACTGAAGGAAAGGCAATTGTGCACCTATGAGAACTATGGGGTTTTGGTTGCTGTTGTTGTTAGGCCCTAGCTATAACTCCTTGCTTGGGTGAAACATTGCTCCCTTCTGCTGCCAGTTTGTTTCTCTTGAGGGGTACATGCTTGTTGATACTGTAAAAGAATGTTAGTGAGGGTATTTGTAGGATGAAAGGTACATTCCCATGCAGGACAGGCCATCTTTCCTAGGGCAGCATTCTTTGCTGCAGCATCAGCTAGATTATTTCCTTTTGCTTTTTCAGTGTTATCTTTTGAGTGGCCAGGAATTTTTATGATTACAAGTTGCTTTGGCATCTGAATTGCGTCTAGTAACTCCTAGACTTGGTGCCAATTTTGTATGGCCTGTCCGGATGTGGTAAGAAATCCTGTCTGTTTCCATAGCATGCCAAAATCATGGGCTACTCTGAAGGCATATTGGCTATCAGTATATATATTTGCCACTTTTCCTTTGGCTAATTTACAAACTCTAGTTAATGCTATTACCTCTGCCATCCGGGATGATTGGACTCCTTGGAGTTGGGTGCTTTCGATTATGTCTGTTACAGAAGTGATGGCATATTCGGCCCGGTAAAGCCCCTGGTTGCCCCTTAAATAAGAACCATCCGTGAACCAAATTAATTCAACATTCTTAAAGG
The DNA here is from genome assembly GCF_003255815.1 of Theropithecus gelada. Taxonomy (NCBI): domain Eukaryota; kingdom Metazoa; phylum Chordata; class Mammalia; order Primates; family Cercopithecidae; genus Theropithecus; species Theropithecus gelada. The sequence continues at coordinate 142,081,684 of NC_037689.1, read as the reverse complement.
GAGTTTTCTGTAAATCTTCCCTAGGTGAGAGTAAGATATTAGTTAGTAGATTGAAGTTATGTTCCTCTTCCACTTGTTGTTCATCTGGAAGGGGGAGCAGGGTAGCAGGGTTAAGAGCGTTACAGTGCTTCAAAGTGATGTTGGGAGCAGAAAGCAGGGGTACCTCATAAGAGGCGAGGTGCCTAACAGAATAGTGTTGAGTGTGGTGAGAGCTTAGAAGAGATTTCACAGAGTGGGGGACATAGATGGTCAGGGGGACCCTAGGACAAATTCTTCGACGTTTTTGCATAAGGTGGCTGAAGCTGATACAGCCCTCATACAAGGAGGGTGCCCCCTTGCTGGATCTAACTGTTGACTAAAATAACTAATTGGTCTGTGATTGTCACCATGTTTTTGAGTTAATACTCCTACAGCATTCATGTTTATTTCATGTACATAGAGGGAAAAGGGAAGACTATAGTTGGGGTGGCCTAGAGCAGGTGCTTGTGTGAGAGCCTGTTTCAGACCTTTTGTGTGTTATTTTTCTCCCTCCTCCCAGTGGATTGGGGTTGGCTGGGTCTGTTTTAGTTTTTTATATAGGGGTTGGACCATTAAGGAGTAGTTTTGAATCCAATTCCTGCAATAACCTGTTAACCCTAAGAATCCTTTTAATTGCCTTTTAGTTTGGGGCAGGGGAAAGGTCATAACAGCAGAGATTCTCTCAGGGTTTATTAGTAGCCCCCCTGGGGAAATCATATGTTCCAAATATTTAACTTGGGGCAGGCAAAATTGTAATTTTTCATTTGATACTTTGTGTCCCTTAAAAGCAAGCTGTTGTAATAAGTGGACAGTATCTTCTCTGTATTTTTCCCAGGGAGGATGAACACAACAATAAATCATCTATATACTGAGTTAGAGTAGATTCATTTGGAAATTCAATGTCATTTAAATCTGCCTTTAGTATTTGAGAAAAATAAGTAGGACTTTCAGAGTAGCCCTGGGGTAAGACTGTCCATGTGTATTGGTGATTTTCCCAAGTGAAAGCAAGAAGGTACTGGCTGTTTTGCTCTATAGGTATGCTGAAAAATGCACTACATAAATAAATAACAGAGAAGTGGCTGGCAGTGATAGGAATATTGGACAGTAAGGTGTGGGAGTTAGGAACAACAGGGTGTCTAGGAATTACTATTTTATGTATAGCTCTTAGGTCTTAAACAAATCTCCAGGCTTTCCCATTTGGCTTTTAACTGGGAGGATCGGTGTATTGCAAGGACTGGTGTGGGGTATTATGAATCCTTTGTCTAAATAGTCCTGAATGATTGGTTTGATTTCTAGTAAGGCTTCAGGTCTAAGGGGATATTGCCTTACACTTGGCAGGGGTTTGGATTTATTTCTGGTTATCTCGATAGGGATTGCTGACTTAATTCTTTCAGTATCTGTGGAAGAGCCTGCCCATAAGGAGTCTGGTACCTTAGATAAGAAAGGCTTTAATTTTTCCTGTCCAGAATCTTGATTAACTTTCACAAGCATAATATTACATGTGGGCTTTTGTAAGTCTTCTATGTCTCCCAAGTTGAGATTCATTTCTCCCTTCTGTGAAAATGAGATGTGAGCATTATGGGCCTCTAGGAAATTCCGTCCCAGCAGGTGTATGGGGACACTATCTACTATTAAAAAGTGATGCCCTACTAGTTCTCCTAATGGAAATTGAAGGGGATTTGATTGAAAGCCTATCATTGGAGAGTTTGAAACCCCCACCATTTGGACTTTTTCTTTACTCGGAGGGAAAGTGTTCTTAATCAAGGTAGGGTTGAGGGCTTACAGGGTAGCACCAGTGTTGACAAGGACTTTGGTATTTTCTCCATTTGTGGATATTTCTGCTTCTCTTAAATCATTAGTTGGAAGTGGAGAGGAAACTCTCTATGCCCTCAGAGCATCCCTATTCTAATTTTTGAGTCGTTCTAGTGCCTTCCTCTGGGGCCCTTTGCCCAATTTGTGCAATCACCCATTTAAGATTTTCGCATTATTTTTATTTTTATTTTTTTTAATTTGAGACGGAGTCTCGCTCTGTCACCCAGGCTGGAGTGCAGTGGCCGGATCTCAGCTCACTGCAAGCTCCGCCTCCCGGGTTTACGCCATTCTCCTGCCTCAGCCTCCCGAGTAGCTGGGACTACAGGCGCCCGCCACCTCGCCCGGCTAGATTTTTGTATTTTTTTAGTAGAGACGGGGTTTCACCGTGTTAGTCAGGATGGTCTTGATCTCCTGACCTCGTGATCCGCCCGTCTCGGCCTCCCAAAGTGCTGGGATTACAGGCTTGAGCCACCGCGCCCGGCCCGCATTATTTTTTAAAGTGTCCTTTCTTTTTGCAATAGTGGCAAGTTGCTTCCTCTTGGGGTTGCTTAGATCTCTGGGAAACATGGGGCCCTTGCAAACTCCCAGCTTGGTCACTAAGTTATTTTAGTTGTAAACTCACAATTTTAGAGACTCTGTCCTTTTCTTTCTTAATGATTGTGACAACTGGTCAGCTAGGGTGGCTAGGTGGCTAGTGGGCAAGGAACCCCAAGCCACATTATTCCTCTTTATTAGGGTTGCTAACTCCTTATCTAAACCTTGAATAAACTCAGAATTTAGTAAGGTGTCTCTTCTAACACGCTCTAAGTTTTCAGGAGGTGTTCCTGAAAACTGTTTGAATGTCTTTTCAAACCTGATATAAAAGTCAGGTATGGTTTCATTTGGGCGTATTTTACATTGTTGCACCTTTGCCCAATCTATAACCTTGGGGAATATCCGTGGTATAGTCTCACAGAGGCGATTGCAAAGCTCTCTGCATTTGTCTCTTCCAGTTGCATCTATTCTGTCAAAATCTTCTGAAGACTGTTTCCAATCTGCTACCCTAAACCATTCTTCAGCTTTGTTTTTGGGGACCAGTAAGTCAATCAGCTGATATAGGTCAGAGAACCCTGGATAATAAGTCATAAGCATTAATTGGAACTCCTTAGAAAACCCAAAGAGATCTTCAGTTGGATTGGGGAATCCAGATACCAGGGCCTTTAACTCTGATTTGGTCCAGGGCGTATGTATTATGTTAGAATACTCTCTGTCTGTGGGGTTTTCTCTAAAAAGAGCAACTACGATATTATTTTCTCCAGCTATTTCTGGTCCCCGTGTGGCTTGATGGGGTAGGGGAAGGGGGACGAAGAATGAAATTGTCCGGACAAGGAGGGTCAGGAGAAGCAGAGGGGAGGCAGTTTCTGGAGCCTTCCTGATTGCAGAAGTAGCTTCTACTAAATTTCTTGAAATCTGAGAGAGTTTAAAACATTTTAAAAATTAACTTCCTGGAGGAAGGCAAGCTTATTGTCCCCTCTTTTTGCTGATTCTAGGTGCCAGCTGAAGTGGGACTCCCATTCATTTTCTTCGATTTGGGAGCCTAATTTTTCCGATCTAGCATGCGAGAAAACCAATTTAGGGGTATCAGAAGTTTCCCATTTTAGAAACCTTAGAATTAGGTCATCTTTAGTAACATCTTCCCATTTACATAAATACTTGCAAGTAAAGGCACCATAACTATTAAACATAAACCCAGCTTGGGTGCCTGTAGCGGGCTGCTCCCCTTGCCTTTCCTCTTTTTTGGAGGGTTTATTTCCCATCCTCTCTCTCTTTTTTGGGGGGAACGGGGGGAGGGGAAATGACCTGTGGCCTAGGGTTTTTGTGTTGTGGATCAATATGTGCTGCTTGTGGGCAGGACTACACAGTGGGTCACCACTGAGTGGTTTCTACCCTCTTACGTGTCTCAGTTTCTCTCTTTAGAGCTCTATTACCTCTGAGAGGGCTCAAAACACTGCGTGATCAGCCCTTATATGTGTTTCCTGGATGAGCCTTTTTAAATCAATATTTGTTGATGTGTTTCCCATAGGGCCGCTACATGTTACGGGAGCTCAACCCCCTAGAGACTCCACGAGGCCCCCCAGTCACCCAAGGGCACCTTTCAGCTGGAAGGTGAAATGCCCCTTCTCTTTGGAGGTGAGGAACTCAGTCTCTCATTTACCTATGAAAAATAACAGTTCAGTTCCTCAGGCAAAATGCACGCAGACCACCCAATTGAGATTAATTTTGATAGAAAAAGAAATAGGGAAAGACCCTTCTGAATACACCTCTGAAACTAAAATTAAGATTTTAACCAAATTCCTAGGAGAAAAGAGAGGAAATAAAAACCAGCTCAGAATAAATCAAGTACCATCAACCAAAATGGATGGTCCAGGGCTCAGGAGGACTTACCAGTTCCACTAGAGGAGAAGCTCAGACTCGGTGAGGCTGCAGTGGGCCCCTGCTGGTACCTTAGCTCCAGTTTCGGGCAACTTCTTAGGGGTCCTGAGTCTTCTCTGAGGCTCCACATGTTTGGGTGCCAGATTATTGTCAACAAAAAGAGTCAAACTCTGTAAAATATTTGAAGAGATTTATTCTGAGACAAATATGAATTACAATGGCGCATGACACAGCCCTCAGGAGGTCCTGAGAACACGTACTCCAGGTGGCTGGGGTACAGCTTGGTTTTATATATACTACGAAGGCATGAGACATCAATCAAATACATTAAAGAAATACATTGGTTTGGTTCAGAAAGGCGGGACAACTCAAAGTGGGGCTTACAGGCTATAGGTAAATTTCAACATTTTCTTGTGGACAACTGGTTGAGTTTATCTGAAGACCTGGGATTAATGGAAAGGAATGTTCAGGTTAAAATAAAAGATTATGGGGACCAAGTTTTATTGTGCAGAGGAATCCCTCAGATAGCGGACTTCAGAGGGACAGCAGATTGTAAAATGTTTCTTATCAAACCTAAAAGGGTGCTTGGCTCTTCATTGGTTGTCTCCTGGATTTGGAAAGAAAGGAAGGAAAACAAAGGGGGAAGGACGGTCTATATAGAATGTGGATTTTTCCCACAAGAGACTTTGCAGGACAATTTCAAGATATGACAAAGAAATATATTTTGGGGTTAAATATGTTTTCCTTGTTTCCTAATGTTATGCCAGAGTTAGATTGAAAAGTAAGTCACAATATATGGGGTCAAATAAAATCCGTGTGATGAAAGTTGATGGTTTGTAGGGCATGACTCTCTAGACCCCTTGGCTAGGAATTTGGGCAAGATAAAATATCAGAGCTTAGTCCTCAGTAGAATATCAAAGAACCATGTAGGGAGTGAATTTCAAGCTTCAAATACCAAAGGCAAATGAAATTTGACTTGACTTTTGATAAGCTATGTAATCATTTTCTAGCATGCTGCGAAGGTGTCCAAGGTGATACTGGAAAACCCCCGGAGGCTGTTATTGCCACTGACTGTATATTTTTAAATGTTTTCTGGATGGTATTTGGGTAGATTTCTAATAGTCTTTTTAGACTTCACTATAATATTTTGAATAATTATTTAATTGTATACTGCCATAAATTAAATGCTAACAAAATATTGCTTTAAAGATGATGCAATAATAACAAGGGTTGCATTTATTCTTTGAAGCATGGGCGGGAATGGATAGCTAAAATAGTTAGAATTTGTTGACTATAAAAGTGCATTGAAAATATATGAAAAGTGATTCACTTCCTTTGTGGCCTATATGCAAAACATTCATTGCTTTTAAAAGTCCCTGAAAATGAGACCACCTGCCTCTGCTGTAGTGGATTAGTAACTAAAAAAGCAGCCCCTTTTGGCTGGCTACAAGTTTCAGTCTCTGAAGGGAATTTTCTTCCTGCTGTCAACTTCTCATTTAGTTGGAGGTCATTTATACATTTCCGCAAGCCCAGGATTACCCAATGTTTTTTCTTTCTCCGAAGAAACATGATACAAAATACAACTAGTAGTCTAACCTTGTGTTTTTTCATTTCTCCTTCAAGCATCATAGCTAGGGATAGCTTGGGGACCTAGAGAGTATGAAAATAAAGCAGATGTGAATAACCTATTGGCTACTCCCTTTCTCTTTGTGTCAACCAGTGCTATTGTTGAGAGAGACTGGTTAGAGAAAACCTGGTAGCAAAGAGAGGCATGCAAAACTTTTTGCTTCTTGTTGAGCCTACCTACAACATAAGGGTGAGTTACAGATCAGACCTCTCTTAAATATTTTTTTTTAAAAAAACAAACTTGGTGTAAATTCTCACACTTCTGCAGGCTTGTGTTATTTATTTCTTATCTGGTATTCAGAAAAATATATTTCTGCTTGTTATACTCTTCAGTGTAATTCTAAAATAAGGCCTTGCATTTGACAAGAATGCCACTATGATGTTGTTTTTTTATGTTTTACCAATAATAATGGGCTCCTTTGATGTTTTGTAAAAGAAAAAAATATATGTGCCATAAAAAGATATCTATACAGAGAGCATCAATTTTTGTCTGTCCTGTTAACTGATAAACTCACAGTAACTGACCCTTAATAGGAGCTCAGAATGACTTAATGAATGAAAAGTTACATGTTCTAAAATATAAATAAAATAGAAATTCAGGCAGAAATGAACACTCACCTTAATAATAATCTTGAAAAGAGACCAAATGCAAATTTCAGCATTGTTCACAGAAACTAATCATGCCACATACTGTAAGTTCTTTGTTGTTTACAAACTAATAATAGCTCTTCATGTCCTAAAGATTATCCTTTCAGAAAATTGATCATTATTATAATTTCAACAGCTTCTAGTGGAGATTCAGGTTTGATTCTTTTATTCTCAATAATATGTAATTGAATCTTCAGTCATGAAATTTACATTTTGAATGTATCAGTATTCTCTTATAATAAGCAAGTGTTGGAGCATCGGGAATTCTCTGGAGAATCAAAACATTGTAATCAGGAACAGTTAGTCCACTGAAAGATATTCTCTTTTTTTCAGGTTGAAATTTCCTTAAACATTTTTTAGTCCAATAGCTTTTGGGGTACAAGTGTTTTTATTATTATTATTATTTGAGACGGAGTCTCTCTCTGTCGCCCAGGCTGGAGTGCAGTGGTGAGATCTTGGCTCACTGCAAGCTCCGCCTCCTGGGTTCACACCATTCTCCTGCCTCAGCCTCCTGAGGAGCTGGGACTACAGGCGCCCACCACCACACCCGGCTAATTTTTTTGTATTTTTAGTAGAGATGGGGTTTCACTATGTTAGCCAGGATGGTCTTGATCTCCTGACCTCGTCATCCACCCTCCTTGGCCTCCTAAAGTGCTGGGAGTACAGGCATGAGTCACTGTACCCGGCCACAAGTGGTTTTTTTTTTTTTTTAAATTACATAGTTGAATTGTATAGTGGTGAATTCTGAGGTTTTAGTGTCACCAGAGTATTGTACATTGTACCCAATATGTAGTTTTTTATCCTTCAGCCCACTACAAACCTCTCGCTTCTCAGTCTTCAATGTTTACTATTTCACTCTGTATGCCTTTGCATACCCATAGCTTAGTTCCCATTTATAAGTGAGAACATAAAATATTTGGTTTTCCATTCCTGAATTATTATAATACTTCACTTAGAATAATGGCCTCCAGGTCCATCCAAGTTGCTGCAAAAGACATTGTTTCACATTTTTTATGGGTAAGTAGTATTCAAGTAAGTAGTAAGTAAGTAGTGGTGTATATATACCATATTTTCTTTATTCACTCATTGGTCAATGGGCACTTAGGTTAGTTCCATATCTTTGCAACTGTGAATTGTGCTGCAGTAATCATCCATGTGCAGGTGTCTTTGTAATATGATAACTTTGTTTCCTTTTGGTACATACCCAGTAGTGAGATTGTTGGATTGAATGGTAGATTAAATTTTTGTACATTAAGAAATCTCAATATTGTTTTCCATAGAGGTTGTACTACTTTATATTTCTACTAGCAGTGTATAAACATTCCATTTTACCACATCCATATCAACATCTATTGTTTTATTGACCTTTTAATAATGGCCATTCTTGCAGGGAGTTAGGTGGTATCTTACTGTAGTTTTAATTTGCATTTCTATGATGATTACTGATGTTGAACTTTTTTTTTTTCATTTGGTTGTTGGCCATTTATAATATCTTCTTTTGAGAAATATATATTTGTGTAATTCACCCACTTTTTCATAGGAATGTTTTTCTTCCTGATTTGAGTTCCTCCTAGATTCTGAATATTAGTTCATTGTCACAGGCATAGTGGTATGGTTTGTCTCTATGTCCCCACCCAAATCTCATGTCAAATTGTAATCCTCACATGTCAGGGGAGGGTCTTGATGGGAGGTGATTGGATCATGGGGGTGGATTTCCTCCATGATGTTCTCATAATAGTGAGTTCTCGTGAGAACTGATGCTATAAAAGTGTGACACTTCACCCCTTGCTCTCTGTCTCCTACTGCCATGTAAAATGTGCCTTGCTTTCCCTTTACCTTCCACCATGATTATAAATTTCCTGAGGCCTCCCTAGTCATGCAGAACTGTGACTCAGTTAAACAAATTATCTTTATTAGTTACCCCATCTCAGATAGTTCTTTATAGTGATGTGAAAATGGCCTAATACAGAAAGTTGGTACTGGGAGTAGGGTGCTCTTATAAAGATACCTGAAAATGTAGAAGCGACTTTAGAACTGGGTAATGGGAAGAGGCTGAAGCAGTTTGGAGGGCTCATAAGAAGACAGGAAGATGTGAGAATGTTTAGAACTTCATAGAGACTTGTTGATGGTTTTGAACAAAATGCTGATAGTGATATGGACAATGAAATCCAGGCTGAAGTGGTCTCAATGGAGATGAGGAACTTATTGGGAACTGGAATTAAGGTCACTGATACGGTTTGGCTCTGTGTCCCCACCCAAAACTTACCATGAATTGTAATCCCCATAATCCCCACGTGTCAAGGGCAGGACCAGGTGAAGATAATTGGATAATAGGTGTGGCTTTTCCCATGTTGTTCTTGTGATAATAACAGAGTCTAAAGAGTTCTGATGGTTTTATATTATTTCCCCTGTTTTGCACTCACTTTGTCTTGCCACCATGTGAAGAAGATGCCTGCTGCTGCTGCTTCTTTTTTTTTTTTTTTTTTTTTTTTGACAGAGTTTCACTCTTGTTGACCAGGCTGGAGTGCAATGGTGTGATCTTGACTCACCACAACCTCTGCCTCTCAGGTAAAAGTGATTCTCCTGCCTCAACCTCCCAATTAGCTGGGATTACAGGCATGTGCCACCACACCCAGCTAATTTTGTATTTTTTAGTAGAGATGGGGTTTCTCCATGTTTGTCAGGCTGGTCTCAAACTCCTAACCTCAGGTGATCTGCCAGCCTTTGCCTCCCAAAGTGATGGGATTACAGGTGTGAGACACCATGCCTGGCAAAATGCCTGCTTCTTTTTTGCCTTCTGCCATGATTGTAAGTTTCCTGAGGCCTCCCCAGCAATATAGGACTGTGAGTCAATTAAACCTCATTCTTTTATAAATTATCCAGTCTCCAGCAGTTCCTTATAGCAGCATGAGAACTGACTAATACACTAAATTGGTACTGAGGTAGTGAGGTGCTGTTATAAAGATACCTGAAAATGTGGCAGCAACTTTGGATTTGGGTGACAGTCAGAGGTTGGAAGAGTTTGGAGGGTTCTGAAATAGACATGAAGATCTGGGAAAGTTTGGAACTTCCTAGAGACTTGTTAGATCACTGACTGAAATGCTGATGGTGATACCAACAATGAAGTTGAAGTCCAGGATGAGGTGGTCTCAGATGAAGATGAGGAACTTGTTTAGAACTGGAATAAAGGTGACTCTTGCTATGATTTAGCAGAGACTGGTGGCATTTTGCTCATGCCCTAGAGATCTGTGGAACTTTTAACTTGAGAGCAATGACCTGAAATTGAAACTTACGTTTAAAAGGGAAGCATAGCATAAAAGTTTGGAAAATTTGCAGTCTGACCATGTGATAGAAAAGAAAAACCCATTTTCTGAGGAGAAATTCCAGCCAGATGCAAAAATTTGCATAAGTAACAAGGAGCTTATTGCTAATTACCAAGTAAATGGGGAAAATGCCTCCAGGGCAGGTTAGAGGTCTTCATGGCAGCCCTTCCCATCACAGGCTCACAGGCCTCGGAGGAAAAAATGGTTTCAGGGACCAGGCCCAGAGCCCTGCTGCTGCTCTGTGCAGCCTTGAGACTTGGAACCCTGCGTCACAGCCAAGGCTAAAAGGGGCCAATATACAGCTCAGACCATTGCTTCCGAGGGTACAAGCCCCAAGCCTTGGTGGCTTACATGTGGTGTTTTGCCTGCAGGTGAGCAGAAGTCAAGAATTGAAGCTTGAGAACCTCTGCATAGATTTCAGAAGATGTATGGAAACACCTGAATATTCAGGCAGAAGTTTGCTGCAGGGATAGTGCCCTCATGGAGAACCTCTGCTAGAGCAGAGTGGAAATAAAATGTGGGGTTGGAGGCCCCCCACAGAGCTCTCCCTGGGGCACTGTCTAGTGGAGTTGTGAGAATAGGGCCACCATCCTCCAGAGCACAGAATGGTAGATCCACTGACAGCTTACACCATTCACCTGGAAAAACCACAGATGCTCAACACCAGTCTGTGAAAGCAGCTGAGAGTGGGGCTGTACCCTGGAAAGCCAGCCCCAGTGGCGGAGCTACCCAAGGCTATGGGGGCCCACCCCTTGCACCAGTGTGACCTGTATGTGTGACATGGAGTTAAATAAGGTTATTTTGGAACTTTGAGGTTTAATTTCTGTCCCATTGGATTTCAGACTTACATAGGGCCTGTAGCCCCTTTGTTTGGGCAAATATCTCCCATTTGCAATAGGTGTATTTATCCAATGCCTGTATACTCATTATATCTAGGAAGTAACTAAATGGCTTTTGATTTTATGTGTTCATAGGCGGATGGGTCATGCCTTGTCTCAGATGAGACTTTGAACTTCGACTTTTGGGTTAATGCTGAAATGAGTTAATAATTTGGGAAATTGTTGGAAGAGAATGATTATGTTTTGAAACGTAACGACATGAGATTTGAGATTTGAAACTGGTCAGGAGTGGAATAATATGGTTTGGCTCTGTGTCTGCACAGAAATCTCTCCCTGAATTGTAATTGCCATAATTCCCATGTGTAAAGGGTGGGGCCAGGTGGAAGCTAGATCTTGAGGTCAGTTTCCTCCATGCTGTTTTTGTGATAATGAGTGAGTCTTGTGATATCTGATGGTTTTATAAGCATCTGGCATTTCCTCTGCTTGCACTCACTGCATCCTACCACCTTGTGAAGGAGGCGCCTGCTTCTCCTTTGCCTTCTGTTATGATGGTAAGTTTCCCCAGGCCTCCCCAGCTATGTGGAACTGTGAGTCAATTAAAATTTTTTATAAATTACTGAGTCTTGGGTATCTTTTCATAGCAGTGTGAGAACAAACTAATACAGTCACTCTTTCTATGCTTTAGTAAAAAGACTGTTGGTATTTTGTCCCTGCCCTAGAGATCTGTGAAACTTTGAACTTGAGAGAGATGATTTAGGATATCTGGCAGAAGAAATTTCTAAGCAGCAAAGCATTCAAAAAATAACCTGGCTGCTTCTAACAGCATAATCTCATATGCATTCACAAAGAGATAATCTGAAATTGAAAGTTATGTTTAAAAGGGAAGCAGAGCATAAAAATTTGGAATGTTTGCAGCATTACCATGTGGTAGAAAATAAAAGTCCATTTTCTGAGCAGATATTCAAGCTAGCTACAGAAATTTGCATAATTAAAGAGAAGCTGTTGATAGCCCAAGACAATGGGGAAAATGTCTTCAGGGCATGTCATAGACATTGTGGCAGCCCCTCCTATCACAGGCCCAGAGGCCTAGAAGAAAAAAAGGGTTTTGTGGGCCAGGCTCAGTGCCCTTCTTCTCTGTGCAGTCTCAGGATATGGCACTCTGCATCCCAGCCACTTCAGCTGGAGCCATGACTAAAAGGGGCCAAGGTACAACTTGGGTTTAGGCTTTAGAGGGTTCAAGCCTCAAGCCTTGGTAGCTTACACGTGGTGTTGGGCCTGTGGCTGTGCAGAAGGTACAAACTGAGCTTTGGGAATCTCTGCCTAGATTTCAGAGGATGTATGAAAGCAAATGGATATCCAGGTAAAGTCTGCTGCAAGGGCGGAGCCCTTATGGAGAACCTCCACTAGGGCAGTGCAGAGGAAAAATGTGGACTTAGAGCTCCCACACATAGTTGCCCCTGAGGCATTGCCTAGTGAAGCTGTGAGAAGAGGACCACCGTGCCCCAGACCCCAGAATTGTAGATTCACCAGCAGCTTGCACCCTGTGGCTGGAAAAGCTGTGGGAACTCAGTTTCAGCCCATGAAAGCATCAGCTGTGGCTGTAACCTTCAGAATCACAAGGCAGAGCTGCCCACAGACTTGGGAGCCCAATCCCTGCATCAGCATGCCCTTCGTATGAGACATGGAGTCAAAGGTTCTTATTTGGAGCTTTAAGATTTAATGACTGCCCTGCTGGGTTTGGGACTTGCATGGGGCCTATAGCCCCTTTGTTTTGGCCAATTTTTCCCATTTAGAATGAAGACATTTATACATTGCCTGTACCCCTATTTTATCTTGAAAGTAACTAACTTGTTTTTGATTTTACAGGTTCATAGGCAGAAGGGACTGGCCTTGTCTCAGCTGAGACTTTGGACTTGAACTTTTGTGTTAATGCTGAAATTAGTTAAGACTGTTGGGGATTGTTAAGAAGGCATGATTGTGTTTTGAAATGTGAGAAGGACATGAGATTTGGGAGGGGCCAAGGGTGGAATAATATGATTAGGCTTTGTGTCCCCATCCAAATTTCATGTCAAATTATAATCTTCATGTGTCAGAGGAGGAACCTGATGGGAGGTAATTGCATCATGGTGGTGGAGTTTTCCCATGTTGTTCTCATAATAGTGAATGAGTTCTCACGAGAGCTGATGGTTTAAAAATGTGGCACTTCTCACCTCACTCTCTGTCTCTCCTGATGCTATGTAAGACATGCTTTGCTTCCTCCTTGCCATCCACCATGATTGTAAATTCCCTGAGACCTCCTCAACCATGCAGAACTGTGAGTCAATTAAACCTCTTTTTAAAATAAATTACCCAGTCTCAGGTAGTTTTTTGTAGCAGTGTGAGAACAGACAAATACACATAGTGTGCAAATATGTTCTCCCATTTTGTGGGCTGTTTACTCTGATAATTTTTTCTTTTGCTACACAGAGTTCTTTTGTTTGTTTGTTTTTCAGTTTAATTGGGTCCCATTTATTGTAGCTATGTTTGCTTCTGGGGTTTTATTCATGCAGTTTTTGCCTAGGCCAATGTCCATTGAAGTTTTTCAGGTCATGTTCTAGAATTTTTATGGTTTCAAATCTGAGGTTTAAGTCTGATTCATCTGGAGTCTGTTTTCATTTCAGATGAGAAATAAAAATCCAGTTTCATTCTCTTATGTGTAGCTAGCTAGTTTTCCCATCATCATTTATTAAATATGGTGTTCTTTCCTTAATTTATGTTTTTGTATGCTTTCGATACTGGCTTCACTGAATGAGTTAGGGAGGATTTCCTGTTTCTCAATCTTTTGGAATAGTTTCAGTTGAATTGGTACCAATTTTTCTTTGAATGCTGGTGGAATTCAGCTGTGAATCCATCCAGCACTGGGCTGTTTTTTGTTTTTTGTTTTTTGGGTTTTTTTTTGCCAATTTTTAAATTACTGACTCAATCTTACTGCTTGTTATAGATCTGCTTAGGGTCTCTATTTTATCTTGATTTAATCTAGGAAGTTTGTATGTTTTAGGGACTTTATGCATTTCTTCTAGATTTTCTAGATTTGTACATAGAGGTATTCATAGTAGTTTCAAATAATCTTTTGTATTATTGTGGTATTGGTTGTAATGCCTCCATTTTCATTTCTAATCAAGATTATTTGAATTTCTTTCTTCTTGGTTAATCAAGCTAGTGGTCTATCAATTTTGTTTATCTTTTCCCAGGAACTACTTTTTGTGCCTTTTTTTGTATTTTTTGTTTCAATTTAATTTACTTTTCTGATCTTTGTTATTTCTTTTCTTCTGCTCAGTTTTAGTTTGGTTTGTTCTTGTTTCTCTGGTTACTTTAGATATAATAGTAAGTTGTCAATTTGTGATCTTTCAGACTTTTGATGTAGGCATTTAGTATTATAAACTTTCCTCTTAGCAGCATTTTTGCTGTATCCCAGAGGTTTTGATAACTAGCATCATCATTATCATTCATTTCAATTTTTTTTTAAGTTTTCATATTGATTTTCTTGTTAACCCCCAAATCATTTAGGAGCGGATTGTTTATTTCCATGTATTTGTATAGTTTTTCAGGTTCCTCTTGGAGTTGATTGTTTTATTCCACTGTTGTCTAAGCAGATATTTGATACGATTTTTTAAAATTTATTGAGACTTGTCTTGTGACTTATCATATGGTCTACCTTATAGAATGTTCCATGTGCTGGTGAGAAGAATGTATATTCTGCAGGTCTTGGGTAGAATGCTCTGTAAATAAGTATTAGGTCCATTTGTTCTAGAGTGTAGTTGAAGTCCATTTTTTTGTTGAATTTCTGTCTCAATGATCAATCTAGTGCTGTCAGTGGAGTACTCATGTCCCTCACTACTATTGTGTTGCTGTTCATCTTATTTCCTAGGTCTAGTAGTATTTTTTTTCTTTTTTTGAATATGGGAGCTCCAGAGTTAGGTGAATATAAATTTTAAATTATAATATCTTCTTGTTGAGTTAATACTTTTACCATTGTATAATGACCTTCTTTGTCTTTTTTTACTGCTGCTATTTTAAATCTGTTTTATGTAATAAAAAGTCACTGCTCCTGCTTGCTTTTGGTTTCCATTTGCATGGGATTTTTATTTTTTTACTCCTTTACGTTGAGTTTATATAAATCCTTATAAATCCTTATATGTTAGTTGAGTCACTTGAAGACAACAAATTTTTCTGGGGGGACAGAGTCTCACTCTGTTGTTCACACTGGTGTGTGTGCCATGATTGCAGCTCACTGCAACCTCTGTCTCCCAGGTTCAAGTGATTCTCCTGCCTCTGTCTCCCAAGTAGCTGGGATTACGGGCATCCACAACCATGCCCAGCTAATTTTTGCATCTTTAGTAGAGATGGGGTTTCACCATATTGGCCAGGCTGGTCTTGAATTCCTGACCTCAAGTGATCGACTCACCTGGGCCTCCCAAAGTGCTGGGAATACAGGCATGAGCCACCACACCCGACTTGGTCTATGTTTTTGATATTTTTGTTTATTCTGCCAATCTGTAGCTTTTAAGTGGAGCATTTAGACCACTTATGTTCAACATTGATATTAAGGTGTCAGATTTTTTTTCAGTGTTTTTGTTAATTCTTACGTAGATCTATTGCTTTTATTGTTGTGTTAGTATTTTATAGGCCCTGTGAGTTTTATGCTTTCAAGAGTTTCTATTTTTGTGTATACTGAGCTTTTATTTCAAGATTTAGGGCTCTGTTCTGTTCCATTGGTCTATATCTCTGTTTTGGTACCAGTACCGTGCTGTTTTGGTTACTGTAGCCTTGTAGTATAGTTTGAAGTCAGGTAGCGTGATGCCTCCAGCTTTGTTCTTTTGGCTTAGGATTGTCTTGGCAATGCGGGCTCTTTTTTGGTTCCATATGAACTTTAAAGTAGTTTTTTCCAATTCTGTGAAGAAATTTCACTGGCAGCCTGATGGGGATGGCATTGAATCTATAAATTACCTTGGGCAGTCTGGTCATTTTCATGATACTGATTCTTCCTATCCATGAGCATGGAATGTTTTTCCATTTGTTTGTATCCTCTCTTATTTCCTTGAGCAGTGGTTTGTAGTTCTCCTTGAAGAGGTCCTTCACATCCCTTGTAAGTTGGATTCCTAGGTATTTTATTCTCTTTGAAGCAATTGTGAATGGGAGTTCACTCATGATTTGGCTCTCTGTTTATCTGTTATTGGTGTATAAGAATGCTTGTGATTTTGCACATTGATTTTGTATCCTGAGACTTTGCTGAAGTTGCTTATCAGCTTAAGGAGATTTCGGGCTGAGATGATAGGGTTTTCTAGATATACAATCATGTCATCTGCAAACAGGGACAATTTGACTTCCTCTTTTCCTAATTGAATATCCTTTATTTCTTTCTCCTGCCTGACTGCCCTGGCCAGAACTTCCAACGCTATGTTGAATAGGAGTGGTGAGAGAGGGCATCCCTGTCTTGTCCTGGTTTTCAAAGGGAATGCTTCCAGTTTTTGCCCATTCAGTATGATATTGGCTGTGGGTTTGTCATAAATAGCTCTTATTATTTTGAGATACATTCCATCAATACCGAATTTATTGAGAGTTTTTAGCATGAAGGGCTGTTGAATTTTGTCAAAGGCCTTTTCTGTACCTATTGAGATAATCATGTGGTTTTTGTCTTTGGTTCTGTTTACATGCTGGATTACATTTATCGATTTGTGTATGTTGAACCAGCCTTGCATCCCAGGGATGAAACCCATTTGATCGTAGTGGATAAGCCTTTTGATGTGCTGCTGGATTCAGTTTGCCAGTATTTTATTGAGGATTTTTGCATTGATGTTCATCAGGGATATTGGTCTAAAATTCTCTTTTTTTGTTGTGTCTGCCAGGCTTTGGTATCAGGATGATGCTGGCCTCATAAAATGAGTTAGGGAGGATTCCCTCTTTTTCTATTGATTGGAATAGTTTCAGAAGGAATGGTACCAGCTCCTCCTTGTACCTCTGGTAGAATTCAGCTGTGAATCCTTCTGGTCCTGGGCTCTTTTTGGTTGGTAGGCTATTAATTATTCCCTCAATTTCAGAGCCTGTTATTGGTCTATTCAGGGATTCAGCTCCTTCCTGGTTTAGTCTTGGGATGGTGTATTCATCCAGGAATGTATCCATTTCTTCTAGATTTTCTAGTTTGTGTAGAGGTGTTTATAGTATTCTCTGATGGTAGTTTGTATTTCTGTGGGATCGGTGGTGATATCCCCTTTATCATTTTTTATTATGTGTATTTGATTTTTCTCTCTTTTCTTCTTTATTAGTCTTGCTAGTGGTCTATCAATTTTGTTGATCTTTTATTATTTCTTCTAGAGCTGGTCTGGTAGTGACAAATTCATCCAGCATTTGGGTGTCTGAAAATGGCTTTATTTCTTCATTTATTAAACTTAGTTTTACTGGATACAAAAATCTTGACTGACAGCCATTCTGTTTAAGGAGGCAAAGATAGAACCCCAGTCTCCTCTGGCTTATAAGGTTTATTCAGAGAAATCTGCTTTTATTCTAATGGGATTTCCATTATAGGTTGCCTGATGTTTTTGTATCACTGCTCTTAGAATTGTTTCCTTCTTGTTGACTCTAGAAAGCCTGGTGACTATAAGGCTTGGTGATGTCCTTCTTGCAATGAGTGTCCCAGGAATTCTTTGAGCTTCTTGTATTTGGATATCTAAGTCTTTAGCAAGCCCAGGAACATTTACGTCAACTATTCCCTTAAATAAGTATTCCAAAATTTTGCTTTTTCTTCTTCCTAACACCAATTATTCTTAAATTTGGCCATTATACATGATTTTATATTAGTCAGAAACTTTGTTCATTATGTTTTATTCTGTTTTCTTTATTTTTTTCTGACTGGGTTAATTCAAAAGCTTTGTGGTTGAGCTCTGAAATTCTTTCTTTCAGAATTATGTTTGTAATTCCCTAAATGTGTTTCTTTTTTAATTTCCAGATGTTTTTATTATTCTGTTAATCTCTTTATAATTTTTTCATTTATATCCTGCATTGTTCTCTTATTTATATTGGTTTTCACTTTCTCTGGTATCTCCTTGTGTAGCTTAATAATCAACCCTTTGAATTATTTATCTGTTATTTCAAAGATTTCATCTTAGTTTGAATCCATTGCTGGAGATCTGGTATAATATTTTGGGGGTACTGCAGTACCCTCTTTTGTCATATTACTAGAATTATTTTTCTGCTTCCTTCTCAATTGGGTAGACTATTTCTTTTAATTGTTCTTGAGTTTAGTTTTAATTTCTTTGGGTTTTTAAAAATCTATTTCCCCTATTAAGGATGTGAGTTTAACATTTTGAGTTTATCATAGCCTAATTTATCTCTTGGTGCTTTCAGAGAAAAATACTCTGTATAGGTTCCTTGGTTATAGAGAGTCTTTGTATGATGGCTTTTGCAGATGCCTGTTGTAGTAGCAATGTGACAGGGTGTGTGAGCAAGTTCACTGTCTACTATGGGGTTGGAGTGGCAGAGGTCTCTGAAGCTTATCTCATTCTTCTGTGGTGTGCAATTTCTTATTTATTTCCCCCAGTATTTTATTTAATGAATTAAATTGTTCAGGCCAGTAGTGGAGGTGTCCAAAGTAGAAACTGGTTGTGGCTAAAAGACATGAATAACTGCAACACACAATGGTGGGCCTATGTCCCAGTCTTGAGAGAGATGACTGAGGGAGTTCTCAGTGAAATGTACTGAGGTCTTATCAGTGGGAAGGGTGGGAGCAACTTCAGCTTTGCTGCTGCAAGGCCTGCAGGAAAGTGATCCACCTTCCAGACTCACTCCTGACTCAGTCTTTCAGCTATTTACATGAGAGGGGTATCTCTTTTCATCTGCAAGAATGTTCATGTTCCAGTGGAGAGGAATTGTGACTCTACACCTCATGCCAGCCTGAAGCTTGCAGGGCACTCCTCCTGTTGGGATATAGTCACCCTGAAGTGTTCCCTAAAGCCTGTCTGTATGAGTACCCATGCTGAGGTATCATGCAATAAGCCCTAGCTGAGCCTGCACTTACGGACAGAGGGGACAAAAGGTTCCCTTTTTCACGACCCTTCCTGAGCAGCAGGGCTGCCTAATTCTTGGGGTAGAGTTGAAGAATTTCCCACAGAGGCCAGCACTGAACTTGTGCCACTGCTAGAAGAAACTTCCCACCAGCAGAAAGTTCTGGGACTCATGGTCTGCCTTCCAGATTATTTTGTCTTATGGAGTGTTCCCTTGATGTGGTACACTCTCCCTTGACCTAGAAGTAGGAGTCCCTGAGAATCAGACTACTATGAATGCTACTGATCCTCTGGGTCTAGCTGCCCAATGGGGCTGCCACACTCCAAGCTGGTGTTGGGGAATGACTGCAAGGGATCCAGTAATGTGACCTCTCCTGAAGTCTCTCAACAGTGGATATCAGCACCAGCTCTAATAGAGGTGGGAGGGCAGTGAAAGGTGGGAGGGCAGTGAAGTAGACTTTATGTAATTGCTTGGTTTTAGAAAACCTTAGTGTGTTGGCTTTCTCAAATGCTGGTTTTAGTAATAATACACTGGTCATGTGGACAAACTAAGGACGTCCTGGTTAGCTGGGGTGTTGCAGGCAATAGTGATAGCTGAGGTCATACACATTTTCTTTTTCCTGGACACATTCTACCTGAAGATGCTGTAATGATCTGTGTCAGTTGACCTTCAGCCAGGAGGTGGCATTTGCAAAAGAATGCAATCTGTGGTAGTAATGGTGGGATCCGTGCTTGCCTTACGTTACCCAGGGGAGGTATTCTGGTTTCTCAGGCAATGGGTAGTGCCGTAAGGCATCCCAAAGTTTCTATCATTTGTGTTAAGCTACCCGGGTAAATGAAGAGGCAAAGTCAGGAGGGGGCTGGGTTAGGCAGGCCTGTCCTCTGGCTCTCCAAGTGCATGTCAAGCAGCATCCCCTGTGGGGATGTGCTACTGGGTAAAGTTACAGGGTGAAGCATAGTTGCTTCTGCTGCGCAGAACAGTTTGCACAAGGAGCGTGAAGTAGCAGGTGGCATTGGTGCAGCTCCAATGCAGTTGGCAAGGAAGGTCCCACATCTGCAGTGTTTCCGTAGCAGCAGCTAGCTAAGTTCCCAGTCATCTATACTCAGAACTCAAAACTGCCCTAGGCCATAAGCTTTCCCTGAAGAGATAGCAAAAGTGACTTTTAGGCCACACTCCTCCCAGTCTACCCACCAAATCAGGGTGCCTAGCTCCTGTGCTCATGGCTACAGCACCCTTTCCACTTGCCCTCCAGCTCTGGCCAAAGAAGTCTTGTCTTCACTTAAGATTATATTATAAAAAATTCAATTGGGAGATTCTCTCAGCCTGCAACCACTGTCTGAGTTAGTGGTCAGATTTCTACAAGGTCCCTGAGAGTTAGGATCAGAAATGGCTTCCTTCAGTGTACACTGGAGACTGGGAATGCTCACAAAACTCTTTCTGCTGCTGCTCCTATTGTTGTATTTCCCAGCTCTTCCTAAGTCAGTTTCAGCACTGCATATGATTAAGCCTTTCCTCCAAGCCTAGATTGCCAGGTTCCATGGTTGACGTGTACATCCTGGAGGCAGTCTTTCCCCCTCTCGCAGTCTGGGGACTTACAGTCTTCCACCAGGCTCTTAATGAAGACTGCTGCCTGCCACTTCTTACAAAGGGTCTGTTGTTTCTTTCAGTTTTCCTGTTAACTTCCTTCCTTGCTTTTTGAAAAACAATTCACATAAGTCTCTACACACTAGTTTGTCCTTCCAAGTGGGAGAAATGTGTTAACCTTGCCTCCAAACCGCCATTTTGGAAAAACAAAACAAAACAAAACCAACAAAGCAATATTCTCTTTTTATAAGGAAAGCCAATCACCTTCCTCTTTAATGTGAATTCTGACCTCTGTTGCATTATTGAGCAGACACATGTAACTTTTAATGCTTGGTGTATATTAGTCATATTTTCTACTTAAATGTCAAATGATATATGCTTGGTAATTCCTTAGGTAAATAGTGTATAGCTACACAATTTAAATCAATTAAAGCTTGAAAACGTCTCATTTTATTGTAGTTTCCCCCACATCTTGGTGCCTTTAATACATGGCTCACTTTGTTAAGTATTTTTCTGCCAGTTTTAATGAAATGACTTTCTTCCTTGTATATTTAAGCATAGAATGACCAGCAGCATGATGAATTAGAAACTGGCATCATTCAATCACCTGAAAGAAGCAAATCTACTTATTACACTTTATTATTGACATTAAAATATATATACTCTGAAAATTCTAACATGTCTCTCTTCACCCCCAAATATTGCAACTTATACAGCTTTTAGAAATAGAGCTTTAATACCCTTTTTTTTATAATAAATGCTGATGAGAGGAAAAAGGAATAGTAAATTAAACATTTAACATGTGTCTTAATATTAATGATAGATGTGAGTTATGTGTGCAGTTTCATAATTTGTTCCATTGGCACGTAGCAGTAGTCTTTTTAATCACTGTGCCTTTCGCATTTACCCAAATCTCCAGTATATAGGAAACATTTCTGTGTATAACAAAGACTAATATGTGTTCAGTAAAACTTTCCAGTCATTCAGAACGTTCTACAGTTTTATCTCTGTCTTCAGGAAAATGATTTTAGGCATGGTATGAATGTTGGCAGAAAAATGACATTGGCATATTTTTTGTACTTTTGCTATTTCTGGAGTAGGAGGCTTTCTCTATGGATGAACATGGAGCAAAACCTTCCATTATTTGTTTGAAAATTTTATTAATTCCATTAATTAAAAAATTACATCTTGTAAAAATTGTACCAAGAAAATAGTCTTCCCATTCTCAAAGAAGAAAAAATACACAAAAACGTTCACTGCAGCAGTGTTTATAATGGTAAAAAAGGCAACCAACATAAAAGTTCACAGAATCAAGAAAATCATGTTAGACACTCTCTGTGGAATATACTATAACCATTAAAATGATAAAATGTGATGAACATTGCATAGTTACCTGAAAAACATAATACATCAGGTAGAATTTACAAAGCTGAATGCAAATTTTCATCTATATTAAGATGAAACATATGTCTAAACAAGGTATGTGTATGCATGGGAACTGAAAGAGAGTCAGGAATAGTAAACATAGATAACGTTGTTAAGAGTGTGTGTGTGTATATATATGTATATAGTGTGTGTGTGTGTATTTTAAAAGTTTCTGTTGTCACTGTTATGAAAGTGTTTTATTTGTTAATGTATTTTACAGTTTCCATGTAACCACATTTCCCCTTACCAACTGCTTATCATAATGGGCTATAATTAATGCATTGTTTTATCCTATTTAGCCTTTGGTGTTGAACTCCAGCAGTGTTCATGGGCCGTTAAGTTTTATGACTCTATAATGACAGAACATCTTCTTAAAGCCTAAGTGACCTTCAAATAGCTGAGAGATTTGTTTAGATTCTCTGGTCTCAAAGAATAAATAATACATCCATTCACTCAATAGGGGGATTTACTTGGGCAAATCAAACATGTAAGAGAGAATTATCAACATGTTCATCATCTGTTCGATATCTCATAGATGAAATGGGTGCTAAATACCATATATAAACTTGACAAAATAGGTAAACAATTATTTAGAATAGGTATTGCTTCTGTCACAAATTTTAATTGAATTTAGCACATTCAAGATTAGTTCAATGAAACTTAATATTTTCAGCATTTTATCCTCTGACAATGGCATTATTCGAAACCTAGCTCATATACAAATATTATAAGTTGTTCTAACACTGCAGCTCTATGTGCAAGGACAGAGAACTGTATGAATTGATTTATTAGTATGCTTTTTTTTTTGACTAAGACAGAAAACAACATGTCATCATGTGGTAGCAAACAGAATAATGGCCCTAGAAAGATGCCCACATCCTAATCCCTGGAACCTATTAATATGTTACCTTCTGTGGCATAAGAGACTTGAAGATGTCATTAAGTTAAAGATCCTGAGATGAAAAGATTGTCCTGAGTTATTTGGGTAGGCAGAATATAGGCAAAAGTCATTATAAAAGGAAGGCAAGAGCATCACAGAAGGAGATCTGAGGATAGAAACATAATCCAGAGGACAGAAAATTGAAAGTACTGTTGTAGGAAAAACCAGGTTCTTGTCACATTACAGGAATGATTAGGCTTACAGACAATTTGTAGGGTGGGGGAGTGTATAATTTATTGGGCAAAAAAGAAAAAGGAAAAATACAACACAGAAAAGTGAGATGAAGTCCTGCTAACGGGCTGTGCATTTCACTGATTGAATCCCAGGTTACCTCACAAGAACAGCAGGGGCCAGGCTCCCCCAGCCCCTACAAATAGCATGAACTTTCATCACTCCACCCTATTCTCTCAGTGCAAAGGATATTTAGAAATTATCCAGGGACCCCTTTATACTTGGCTGTCTCATTCCCCGCTCTAAAGAAGTACATCTAACTGCCATTATAAGGATTAGAATAAGGATGAAGACCAGTCTTAACTGCTTCGTGCTGACAGGGGGCGCTGTTTTGAGAAAACGGCGGTCAGATCTCCCTCAGAGGTCTATTTAAGGATCCCTGGCAGAGGGGGCCATCATCCAAGGCTCCGGTTACATGACCATTTGGAGTTTGATGGCCTGAAAAGAAGACATAAACTGGGTTATCTGAAAACGTGTATCGAAATGAAACAAGGGACAGTAAGGATAGCTCAAAAATCCTGATGCCTTTTACCAGTTTGCATGAGGAGAGGGAGGCCAAAAGCCCGATTGGTTAATAAAAAACGTTTACCCCTTTGCCAGCATGTCAGGCTTCTGGTTCCCTTCCCCTGAGCCAACCAGTTTAAGGTTTGGGAAATTAACTTTTTCCATTTTGGAGGCTACATTCAAGGGGAGTGTCCCATAATATGGAGACACGATTACCTATCAGTAAAGAGAGGACAGAGAAGGAGAAAGAACAAAAGGAGGCATTTTTAAAAGGGGTCCCAGGGGTTCAGGATGCATTCAAAAGGGGTACAGACTGAAGATGGATGGCTACTCATCTAGAAAAAGGGGAGTGGGAATCCCTGGTTCACTTCTCTTCCTTGCAAATACGCAGGGCATGTGAGGGAGGGAAAGTGAAGCAGTCCTCTTTCTTCCCTCTGTTCTTGTATCCCTGAGTCCCAGTGACCATGACAGGGTGCTACTCATGGGTGCCTAAATAGCCTGCCCCCATGAACCAGAGAGGGCCTAGAGAATAGGAATCATCTGCTCTCACCTATGCCTCTGTCTCCCCTACTGCCAGTAGCTTCGGAGTTCCCTAGACCTCACTTAGGTCATGGATACTAGCATGACCTTTATCCATGAAACGGGAAGCTTGGCTTAATTGGCAGGAATTAGCCATGCTCACCTGTGCTGTGCCTTTTAATCTCTGTTATTGTCTGCCTCTGGATCCTTTAGATCCCGTTTTCTTTCCTAGGACTTTGACCTGAAGCTTAAAATTGAGTTTGGAGGTTCTCAGTGTCTCAGTGGGGTTCCATGGACTCCTTATCATAAACTAAATGCTAAGATGAAGCTGCAGAATTGAGTCATCTCCTCCAACAAGGGAGAGAAAAGGATGCGTTGTGACATGCCCAGATAACTGGTCGCTGTACTTTTGCTTGCTAAGATTTGGGTGTCTGGTGCTTGGTTTTGATTAGCTCTATTGGTCTTACTTTCCCAAAAAGGAAACCTCCAGGTGATGAGCATTCTATTTATTCTCATCACCTGGCAGGATTTGCAGGCTAACTGCTCAGAACTATAATTTTGATCCCGATTTCTACATTAGCCATCCCTTTTCTTCCTTCTGAGCTGCAGCTGGAGACTGCTGGTGGATTCACAGGAACGAGCAGGGTTAGTCTAAACTGTAGGCAAAAACTTAAAAACAACTAATGGGTTTAGAATTTAATGACAAATATATGATAAGTTTTGAGACATAATTTCTCTCTCTCCAGTCTTCATTTTTGTTAAAAAGAAATCATACTAGGACTGAGTTATTTGCAAAATAGACTTTAGTCTTCTACTTGGCCTGATTATTTGCATAAAGTGCAGCAAGAATAGCTGTTTCTACATGAGCTTTTTAAATTGGCTTTGCTAAAACTCGGTTCCACAAGGAATCTCAGATAAGACCTTTTAAAGCCGAGTCCACCCATGGGCTCGTATCCTCGAATACCTGGGAGTTGGGTGATCTTCTCCTCTTAAGGTCCCAAGATAAACTTGGAGCTCCTGGGCCTATTACAAATTGACATTCTTTACTGACTACAGGTCAAGAATTCTGTACAGGGACTGTGTAGAAAAGGCTATGAGTCCAGTTCCCCCAAGGGACTTTTATCCTATCTGCCTGTCAGGCTTGACTCATTAGAGGGAAGCATACCCTTCTAGTCAAAGCCTTGGTAAAACAACTAGTTTCTCCAATTGCATCCTTCTTGCACTGATGCAAAGAACTCTATTGCCACAAGTTTAAGAATATTCACACATAGTTTCCCAATTCTAGAGGAACTAGGCAGAGAGAAACAAACATGATCCAAATTTTGTTCACAGGAATATACCTTACTCAATTATTAAAGGCCGTAAATAGTTCAAAATAAGTAAATAAGTTCCTTGACTCTGAAAAACAGCAAGGATCAGCATTATTCCAAGCAAAAGTCAAAAAGATTGCTTGAGCTTTCCGAGTTTAGTCCATTTTGTTAACTCTTGTTCTACTTCATATTCATCAACATTTTAGCTCTTCATGAGTCCTTTATAGTTCTCCTTTATTTTAAAGTCACAATCTCCAAAGTTATCAGAAACCTGTATTTGAAAGCACCTGTCAGAATTCTATAGCTTATTAAAAATCATTTTGAAAAGGATTAAAACAAGACAACAATTGTCTGTGAGTAACAAAATGTCCAGGGTACTTACAGTTAG
This sequence comes from Theropithecus gelada, assembly GCF_003255815.1. Taxonomy (NCBI): domain Eukaryota; kingdom Metazoa; phylum Chordata; class Mammalia; order Primates; family Cercopithecidae; genus Theropithecus; species Theropithecus gelada. The sequence continues at coordinate 142,056,068 of NC_037689.1, read as the reverse complement.
AAACACAATTGACAAAGAAGTTTGGTTATCTCTGTGGTTTACAATAACTTAACAACCTTAATTATGATTGACAGCATAGACTTTAGACATTAGAATTTTAGAAATCGTATACAGTTTTGGAACATATATTGGTATTATTCATCAAAATATAAACTAAGGCATATTGAACACCATTTTGGTAACCCCATGTACCTAAACATGTCAAATAATCCTGTTCACCTCTCTTTTCTGGTACTCCAGGGGACCTTCTGAAGTATCTGAAAAGCCAGGTGTCAGGAAAGAGAATTTTGAACCTGAAGTTTGATTTGGGGAAGCCTGTTAAATATATTAAACATATGAAACATTTAATGTTATGAAACAGAATTCCAGGTTATCATAAATTATTTTACCACAATGATGACTCAGAAACTTAAAAAACTAAAACCTTTTATAACCCTTTATCAATTATGCTAAAGATCAGATTGGTGCCTGAGGAGCACCTTGTTCTGCTTTCATTTCAATGTTCAATTTACAGAAAAACCATATAATTATAATACCTTTTTGAAGTCAGGCAATATGTTAAAACATAGAATTTTTGTAAGGTTAATGTTTACAATCCCTCCACCACTTCTTTAAACTTTTAGCTTTGTCTTACCTAATTTAAAACAATCCACTAACCCTAGGCCAGAATTTACATTTTTATGCCTTCTTATAACCTTTTACTGAAAACACATTTTACCATTCTTACACACCTCACATGTAAATCTATTTCCAGTAGTCCCAATTACATGTCATAATGGTAGCGTTTAGCAATTTTTAACTGTAATGTAAAGCTTGGTAAGTTGTTTTGATTACGTGCTAGGTGCAGCCAAGGTTTGACTCCTTCCAGCATAATTAAGGGCGTGGTTAACTCCATATGTCCCCAGGCCTTACGGAGTTGAACAGTTCTCAAAAACCAATAAGCAGTACCTGAAAACACTTAGCAAACTTTGCATCTCATCTGCATAATTTAGTTCACCTATTTACATTTTGATGACATCTGCTTTTTACCAATAATCTTTAAGGCTGTTTTTATTTTTTCTCAACGGTTTAAGTCACATGAACTGAAAGGTACCACAGCTTTTCTCTTCACTTTAAAAAATATTTGATCCAAGTGCTTATCTTCCTTTAGGCCAATTAATTAGAGCTCTTTTTATAGACATCATATACACAACACACATATAACCACACAGACAGGCAGAAGAAAACACAGTTGCCGTAAGATCTTTCATCACGGGTGGAGGGATTTATCTGCTTTTATTTCCCCGGGTTTCACGAGGAAGCCAGCGGGCTGTCCCCTGTCATGTGTGCATGAAAAGTGGCAAGACAAAATCAAGTAAAACAGTTCCGTCGACTGAAAAAAAACCAAAAAAACCACAACAAAAAAAAAACCACCTTTTTCCAGCAAAACAAGGTCCCAAAATAGGATAACATAAAGGCCTTATAAATATAAGTTGGATATCCACTTTTAATTAAGCCAAGCACTCCTTAAGAAAATCCTTTTACCTCCCTTCTTATCTGACTTTAGCCACACCAAGCAGCCAGTATTTCTGGCTTTCAAACTTTACTAAAGGCTCAGAGAAAGGAAAAATCCAAGGTAGTTCGTCGAGGGGATGGGAATCAACGGATGGCAGAAGGTCATGCAGATATCAAACCAGAAAGGACTCATTCCCTAAGCCAGGGGGAATCTGGGCCATAAGGAGAAAGGGAGATAGAAGAAAACACAGTTGCCAAACAAAGCCTTGCTATGGGTTTACAGGCCACACCCCCAAGGAGCTAAAACAAGATGGAGGCCTGCCCCAAAGTTTGCTATGAACTATACAGAAAGACATGCAAAGCGCACTAGATTGGCACAGCTTAAGATCAGCCTCACAAGTCCTTTCTGACAATGAAAACTCTACAGAAAATATAAACAGTGATCTCCATCATTTCTGGCCCAGCAAAGCATCTTCCATAAAAAACAAACAAACAAAAATTACCTCACTTAAAAGTTAACTGCTGGCCGGGCGCGGTGGCTCAAGCCTGTAATCCCAGCACTTTTGGAGGCCGAGACGGGCGGATCACGAGGTCAGGAGATCAAGACCATCCTGGGTAACACGGTGAAACCCCGTCTCTACTAAAAACTAGCCGGGCGACGTGGCGGGCGCCTGTAGTCCCAGCTACTCGGGAGGCTGAGGCAGGAGAATGGCGTAAACCCGGGAGGCGGAGCTTTCAGTGAGCTGAGATCCGGCCACTGCACTCCAGCCTGGGTGGCAGAGGCAGACTCTGTCTCAAAAAAAAAAAAAAAAAAAAAAAAAAAAGTTAACTGCTGACAGGGTGCAGAAGAAAACACGATGCCTGGGGAAGAACCTGTTACTCTTAGGCAAACAGTTCCTCCACCCTGGAGAGAAGCGTAATTGCTGGAGGATGGAGCTGGACTCCCTGGCCAGGGGAGGTGGAGACTCTGGGGACACATGATAGGGGATGCCAGCCAGCCTGCCACTGGGCACCCTTGGGCCATGAACCCCAGTCCTGGCCAGGAAGGGAGCAGGGAAGCTGTGCGGGCCTGCAGCCCTTGGGGCGAGGTGGTGTGCAGTTTTCCCTACCCTCAGAAGAGGTCCGAGAAGAAAAAAGCTTAGAAGCAAAAGGAAAAAAATAAGCTTTTTGATTTGCATGATACTCACTCACCCTTCCTCAAGCCCCATGTTCTAGGCACCAAACATGTTTTAGAAAAAAACGGGGTTCTTGTCACACGACAAGGAAAGATTAGGCTCACAGACACTTTGAAGGGTGAGAGGGAACGCAATGTATTGGGCAAAAAGGAAAAAGGAAAAACAACGCAGCAAAATGAGATGAAATCCTGCTAGCAGGCTTTCCACCTCACCTAGTAAATCCCAGGTTACTACACTGGAACAGGAGGGGCCAGGCTCCTGCCCCTGCAAAGGGTGTGAACTTCCGTAGCTCCACCTTGTTCTCCTAGTGTGCAGGCCAGTTGGAGATTCTCTGAGGACCCCTTTATTCTTGGCCGTCTCAGTACTACACTGCTTCTGGCTTTGAAGATGAAAGAGGCCATAACATATGGAATGTATGTGTTTTTTTGTTTTGTTTTGCTTTGTTTTGTTTTTTGAGACAGAGCCTCACTCTGTCACCCAGGCTGGAGTGCAGTGGTGCGATCTTGACTCATTGCACCCTCCGCCTCCCGGGTTCAAGAGATTCTCCTGCCTCAGCCTCCCAAGTAGCTGGGACTACAGGTGCCCCCTACCACACTTGGCTAATTTTTGTATTTTTAGTAGAGATGGGGTTTCACCATATTGGCCAGGCTGGTCTCGAACTCCTGACCTTGTGATCCTCCTGCCTCGGCCTCCCAAACTGCTGGGATTACAGGCATGAGCCACCGCGCCCAGCCTGTATGTGGTTTTTATAAACTGGGTAAGGTAAGGAACTGGATTCTCCTATGGAACCTCCAGAAGGAACTCAGCCCTGTAGACAATTTGATTAGCCCAGTGAGACCCATTTCTAACGTCTGTTCTCCAGAATGGTAAGATAAGAAATTTTGTGTTTTAAGGTGATAAGTCTTTGATAATTTGTTATATCAGCAATAAGTATCAACTATAATGTTTTTGATAATGTGTCCCTGAAAAGCTCATGACCATCTAAGGTTTGAAGATCAAATGGTACTTTATAAACACCCAGGGGGAGATTTACTATTTAAAAGAAGGTCACAAATAGATCCAATTATAACACAAAGCATTTTTTCCCATTGTGAAAAATCAACGCAATACTAATACATTTTATATGCTTATACTGTTTTTGCCACATTTTCATAACACAGAAAATGTTAAAGTATCTCAAGTAAAGAAATAAATTTTGCAGAGACAGGATAGTAGAGTATAAGATTCTGGACTTTTAAGCCTGAGAATGTAGGTTTCATGTTTCAAAACTTCAGAAGTCATTAGGTTGTTAATGGTGGTGGTTCCTGTTGTAGTTGCAGTTGCTGTTGTGTATGTGTATTTCTTGTATTTCTCTTTCATAAGGAAATCTTCTACGCTATGCACAGAAAGACTTGCCCAAGTTTGCTTCTAGTTCTTGAAACTTACCTGTGGTAGCTAAATTGCTAACAACCAACAAATCAGGTTGAGATGGGGCTCTGACATGAATCAATGCTGTTTGGAGACTCACTGGATTACTGAACAAAAGACAACCTTTAAGGGCAGAACTGCTGATTAGAAAATGTAGGTGTCTTTTTCTAGCAGTTAGAATAAACTTGTTTTCCAAAGTAGCTTAAGGACATTTTCAACCCCTGAACTTCCCCATTATTCTCTAAGGAAAACAAATAAAAAATATTCCATGGCTCTAGACTTCTACCTCACATTGCAATGAAGGTCAAACTTCACTGCCACTTCAAGAAATTTTCTGAAAATAATCTTTGCCTAATGTATAAGAAGCAGCCTCCAATTTATGCTTTTGCTGCACTATAAAAAATGCAGTGAGAAGAATCTTGGAACATTCAGGAAGTACTTTTTATAGATTCTATTTTATATAAAAAGTACACAGCATGTGGTGTCAAAATAGAAATTAGTAAAAGTGGGAAACAAAGCAAACAAAGTTGAAAACCATTACAATATTTAGTTATTTCCTCAGTTATATTTTCTTCTATTGCATTTATTAATTGGGTTGTCAAACACATATCTGCAACTTCTCTTGAGCTAAAATTGGTTATTTACCTAACGCTTCATTTTCTAGAATCTGAAAGTCAACACAGCATATATCATGATTCTTCAGGAATTCTCTTCAAGTAAATTGGTGAAGGTTATTATTGTCCTTTCTATGTGCAGTGACTAAGCCAGTCACAGGGAAGTGAGAATCCCTGGAGAGAAAATGTTTGATGAATGTGCTGTGTGTCTGTGTGCCAAGCTGGTGATCTGAGAAAGGAACAAGGAGTTCTAGACACTGACCTCATGCTGAATTGAGCGTGTGACATGGCTCATTAGGGCAATATAGGAACATAACTTGGAGGTACAGATTGATATGATGGTACAGACAGAAAGATTTGCCAGTGGCTGAACCTCTGATTCAGCTCCTATAATATATATACATGTTCATTCGTTTCCACAAATGAAGATTTGTTGACTTTCTCTTTGCCACTGGTAGAATATATCTCAGACTAACCAAGGTTATAATACTTCATCCTTTCTTATTTTTATTTTATTTATTTTTTTTTAGAGATGAGGTCTCCCTTTGGTACCCAGCCTGGCCTCAAACTCATGGGCTCAAGAGATTATCTTGCCTCAGCTTCCTGAGTAGCTGAGTCTACAGGGATATTTTAATTTTCAAGTTGATACTCTTCTATTATAATTTGCATATCACGTTTTTTGAGGTATAATTTATATGTAATAAAATTATACATTTAATGTACCCATTTCAAGGATGCAGTTTGATGTTTTGACAAAATATATACAGTCATGTAGCCAACATCACTACCAAGATTTAGAAAATTTTCCATGAACTTCAAAATTATATTCTTTACCTTTGCAGTCAGTTATTCCTACCCCACAGTGTTCAAGACCTACAGGTCTGCTTTTGGTCACCAAGAATGAGATTAAGTTTCCCAGAATGTCATTTACATGAAAATGAAATCAGACTATAGGCTACTTGTGGTTGGTGTCCTTTGTTCACCTTAATGACTTTGAGATTTATCTATGTGGTTGTGTGAACTGACAGTTTATTTTGTTTTTATTACTGAGTAGTATTCCATCATGTGAATAGATCCTTGTTTGTTTATCCATTCACCAGTGAAGGACATTTGAGATGTTTCCAGATTTTGGCTATTGTGGATAATGCTGCTATGAACATTCATGCACAGGTATTTGTGTGGACATGTTTTCAGTAGAAGTATTGGATCATATGATAGGTGTATGTATACTTTTACCTTTTTAAAAACAAACTGCCAAATTGTTTTAAAATATATATATTATTTTTCTACCTCACCAGCAATATGTGAGAATTCCAAGGTTTTCTACAGTCTCACCAATACTTGCTTTTATCATTCTTGTTAGCTTTAACAATTCTAGTGTGAATGCACTGGTGTCTGTTTTGGTTTTAACTGCGTTGTTTATGTTTTTATTATCTAGTTGTAGGTATTGTTTATGTATTCTGGATAATAGTCTTTGCTAAATATATGTATTGTCAATATTTTTCCCAGTCTGTAACTTGCCTTTCTATTTTCTGAATGGTGAAAAATGACTGATTAATTTAGGTCTTTGTCTGTTACAAACAAATCTAGGTAGAATGATTGATACTACTTTCAACCTCCCCATGTGGCAAAAGACCAAAAAGGCCTAAGACATTTAAATTTTGGACCAATGAATTTTAACTGAGTGACATTTTCAGAAACTCATGACAATGGTCAGGAATACATAGGTAATATTCATAGTTTTGACTTGACATAATGAACAAAATATTTTTTGCAAAAGTATAGAATGAGAGATCTATACCTAGAGTACTATATTTTTGCAATTCTTTATCATTTGTTCACATAATTTTTTTTTTTTTTTTTTTTTGAGATGGAGTCTCGCTCTATAGCCCAGGCTGGAGTGCAGTGGCCCGATCTCAGCTCACTGCAAGCTCCGCCTCCCGGGTTTACGCCATTCTCCTGCCTCAGCCTCTCGAGTATCTGGGACTACAGGCACCCGCCACCTCACCCAGCTAGTTTTTTGTATTTTTTAGTAGAGACGGGGTTTCACCGTGTTAGCCAGGATGGTCTCGATCTCCTGACCTCGTGATCCGCCCGTCTTGGCCTCCCAAAGTGCTGGGATTACAGGCTTGAGCCACTGCGCCCGGCCCGATATGTTGATTTTTAAATTCTAAATGTAGAGAGAGAGAGAGAGTGTGTGTGTGTGTGTGTGTGTGTGTGTGTGTGTGTGTGTGTGTATTTAGTCATTAAGAATTCTATGTATTAACACACTCCAAAATACAGATTATCAAAGAGCTGTTTCATTTTCTTAGCATTTGAAGTATTATATGAAGTTATGGCTGTGTTATTTAACACGTGGTTACATGACTACATATATAAAGAAGGGAATCATGCAGAGTTAAATGTGTTTCCCTTAATAAACACATGCAGGTATAGGAAAAAGTAAACACCTCAGAACAAACGAACAGTGAGAATGAAGAAACCTCAGAACAAACGAACAGTGAGAATGAAGAAACCTCAGAACAAACAAACAGTGAGAATGAAGAAACCTCAGAACAAACGAACAGTGAGAATGAAGGCTGATTCTTGGTACCAGAATCTAAGAGGAAATTCCACTCCCTACAAGACCTATGGTACTAACGGAACAGACCAATCAGTTAGACAAAGTAAATTTTTGAAAATACCTGCATTAAGACACATCTTGATAAAAATTAAATTATAAAGATAAAATATATATACATCTATTTAAAATAAAATCATGTTGTATACAAACGTCAGACTGTCTTCAGACTTTTCCTGTGTACTCCTTAATATAGGCAAATAAGTGTTAAATATATACATATTTTAAGGCACTGAGAAAACTAACAGTTATGGAGTCTGCTAGCCTTCAAGGTGCATCTTGATATGGCTTGCAGAGTTAAATGAGAAACAGTGTTGGTCTTTTGGGAAAAAGTAAATATTTAGAAGCTTCTTACCATATTAAGGAAGAAGGGCCCTGGGGCAGTAAAAATATAAATGACTATTCTGTAACGTGAGCATGTGGAAGTTTGAGCGTAAAGTTCTCATACATTCCTAAGGATGAGTGAAGCAATCAGAATTGAATAGTAAAAAGAGTACTCAAGTAATCTAAATAAATGTAAACTATTATTATCCAAATTTATCTATTTTAAATATTAGGATGCTAAATACATTTTTTAAAGTGGGGCTTCTATTGAGAGAAACATTGAAAACCAATATTCTACACAATTTTTGGAGAAAAGGGACTGAGGTCCACGTACCTTAAATCTAGTAAAAATGATGTTCAAATATGAAGGCACAGTGTGGATAACATGGCCAAACCCCATTTCTACAAGAAAAAAAAAATTACAAATATTAGCCGAGCATGGCGATGCATGCCTGTGGTTCCAGCTACTCATGAGGCTGAGGTGGAAGGATCACTTGAGCCCAGGAGGCAGAGATTGCAGTGAGCTGACATTGTGTCACTGCACTCCAGCCTGGGCTACAGAGCGACACACACTCTCCCTCTCTCTCTCTCTCTTTTACAGCATATATATATAAATAAGTGAATGTTTCAGAGTTAAATATATATATATATATTTAAATTTTTTTCCTAATTTTTAGGAAATTTTTATCTTAGGAAAATGATTGAATTATACTCAGGATTACTGAGAGACAAGACAAAATTAAATGTATGTGTGAGAAAATAGATATCAAGAACTAGGAGTAAGCAATGAGTACACTTAAATACACAGTGGTGTATTTAATGTTGTGAATATGATTACAAAATTCACTGCAAAAGTCAAAAAACAATACTAGACAATGGAAACAATAGTAATTTTATAGCAATAATTTGTATTTTAATTCTCAGATTATAACAACAAAACTGCAAAGGATAAAGAGGGAGAGATAAAAGTGTCGATTTATTTGTATTTCATAGGAGACAATCAAAAACAAAATTTTACTTCACTTTCTGATAAATAGAGATGTGCATGCTAAAGATGGTTAACTACTTGCAGAGTTAAAAATGGGAGGAATATTTTCCAAAACACCAAGAAAGATGAAAGCAAACAAAGGCCAAGGACTTATCCAGAAACAGAGTAGACAGAGAAAACAAAATAACAATGAACATAAAATAAAATAAATGAGCAAACTAACACCAAATATATTTTTTATGACAACAAAGATAAATGCTTTAAAATTCCATTTTGGACATTGTTGTTGACCTACCCAATTTTCATGTTCTTTCTTTTTCTTTTTTTTTTTTTTTTTTTAAATAGAGTCTTGTTCTGCCACCAGGCTGGAGTACAGTGGTGTTATCTCTGCTCACTCTTGGCTCACTACAACCTCCACCTCCCGGGTTCAAGCAATTCTCCTGCTTCAGCCTCCCGAGTAGCTGGGACTATAGGCATGCACCACCATGCCCATCTAATTTTTTTATTTTTAGTAGAGACAAGGTTTCACCATGTTGGCCAGGATGGTCTCAATCTCTTGACCTCATGATCCGCCTGCCTCGGCCTCCCAACAGGCGTGAGCCACCGGGCCCGCCCTCTTTCTTTTTGCAGGTACAATTCACCTGTCATGTGGAGCCTGAAACATCCTTCACGAGATGTAAGGAGAAATGCAAAGATTAAATAAAAATGAGTTACATGCCCTGTACAAGAGATGCATCTAAAACAAAGTGACACTAGAAAGTTTAATATAAAATGAAGAAAAAAAGATATAGAAATCATACCGCATAAGGCTATATTGATAAGGCAAATGTTAGGAAAAATGCAGGGTATTGACATGTGTTGTCTTCTTCTTGTGGCTTTTAGTGAGGTCTTGTGTGGGTGCTAGAGAGAGAAACTTAGGCTGAAGATTAAAGCAGAATGGCAGGAAGATAGGGCTTTACTAAGAAGATTTTAGGAAAATAGCCTAGTAGGAGTTGAACACTGCAGTGCAAGCAAAGTTTGATCTGAAGCACATCTACCAAGATTAGAGAAAAATTGCAAGGACAGTAATGGGTAATGCATTTTCTGGCTTCTATTTAGACTAAGCCACCTAGCAATAATCTGGACAAACTTTGACAGAAATGAGAGAAAGGTAACATTGACCAATATGAAGTACACAACACCACCTATGATTTATGTTTTCAAAACATTTTATTTGAATCTTACTAAGTAAATAGACTTACCTTTCAGTTTAGAGTAGAGAAGCAATTTATACGAGATCGTGAGGAAATAATTAGACACATCCGCAATGTGGGATATTATACAAAATATGTGGTTTAATCTCTTTAAATGTCAGTGCCGTGAAAAAGTCAATATTATAGATTAAATGAGATTAAAGGTACATAACAACCAAATGCCATGAGTAAAAGTTGATTAGATTCTTGTTTGGAAAAGATGAAATTCAAGAAAATAACTATATTAGAAAGTATTCTGAAATTGTTAATAGTGTAAGGATGATAATTATTTTGTGGCTTTACAGAAGAATGTTTTTAATTTTAGCAGACTCTTGCTGAAGTTTCAGAGACGAAGATTCATGATTCCTGAAACTTACTGCAAATTATTCAAGAAAACATATATATATACACACACTAAAATGTATTCATATATATGTATATCTAGATTAAATATGGCAAAATGTTTTTAATTGTTCAGTATCTATGGTGGTATATGGGAGATCATTGTTCCATTCTTTGATCTACTGTCTCTGTTTGAATTTTTTTCCAAATGAAATGAGAAATGAAATATGTAAAGTTCTTTCTTAAGTGCACAACGAAACTTCCAGACCTGCTCATGATGTAGTAAAAAGGCACAGACTTACCCTTCTACATAAACACAAAGAAAACTAAATAAACTTATATGAAACAACCGTTTTCATATATTGGCCAACAGTAAATACATGGGTGATTACTGAGAGTCTGGCAACTGGAAATCCTTCCAGGCCACAGTGCTGAAAGGGGCATTTCAGACACACACTGTCATTGAGTTGGGGAGACAAAGGCTGGATATTGAAAAAGCTGAAGGAGCTGGAATTTTGGAGAGCAGAATACCACAAAGGAGGGAGCTACAGGGAGAAGAATCTGTAGAAATCTTTAGAGAATTTCCCTTGATTTTGTTGCCATGCAATAAACCGTGCGCGTGCAGGATAAAATATCACGAGGTAAAATAAAAAACAATTGGGGGGCTGAACGCAAGAGTTCCTAAAGTGAACACACGCCTAGGACTCTTGATTTCAGAAAAGCTGGAGGGAAAGGATCCTCAATGACCACTTGGGCATTCAGTGGAGCTCCCAGAGGAGGTAAACCTCAGTAGTGGTACTATCCTAATCATGGAGTAAAGGTTAAAAACTAGCCTTGAATGATACAAAGATGCTCCACGAGTAAGTTAACTGCCTTCAAGAACAAATTTGCTTCCTAAACTCTAAAATAATACAAAACCTCCCAGCACTCAAAAGTGAAACTCGAAATTTTCAATTTTACCACCAAACATCACTAGACTAGTGAAGAAGCAGAAAAGTGTAACTTATAAATATGAAAAAAATCAGTAAATAAAAATAGTCTCTGAAGTAACCCAGGTCATGGAATTAACAGGTAAGGACTTTTGGAACAGCCATGATAAATATACTCAATATGCTCAAGGATTTGAAGGAAAATAAGCAAAGCGAGTAGAACACATGAGAACAGTGAGAAAATAAAGTAAATACATTAAACCAAGGAGTGAAAAATACAGTACCTGAAATCAGAAGAGTGCATCACAGGATTCATAGTGAATTAGCCAATGCAAAATTAAAGACTGGTAAACTGGGCCAGGCGCGGTGGCTCATGCCTATAATCCCAGCACTTTGGGAAGCCGAGGCGGGCAGATCATGAGGTCAGGAGATGGAGATCATCTTGGCCAACATGGTGAAACCCCGTCTCTACTAAAATACAAAAAATTAGCCAGGTGTGGTGGTGCGTGCCTGTGGTCCCAGCTACTTGGGAGGCTGAGGCAGGGGAATTACTTGAACCCGGGAGGCGGCAGTTGTGGTGAGCTGAGATCGGGCCACTGCACTCCAGCCTGATGACACAGCAAGACTCCGTCTCAAAAAAAAAAAAAAAGAAAAGAAAAGAAAAAAAAAAAAACGAAACTGAAGACATAGGAATAAAAACTAAAATAACTGAAATATAGAGAGACAAATTAATGAAAAAATTGACAAAGCATTACCAACCTGTGAGACAACATCAAACACTCTGACATAAGCGTAAAGTTCCCTCCAAATAAGGAGGATGGGATTGAACAGCAAAAACTATAGCCATCTATTTTTTTTCCAAATGTAAGACATGATATGAAACCCACAAATTCAAATACTTTGATTAACTACAAACATGATAAATGCAAAGAAAACCACTCCAAAGCATATCATAATTAATTGGTGAAACCTCATAATATAAATAATATTTTTAAACAGCCAGAAATAAAAGATATACCACATACTGAGGAACAAAGATAACACTTTTTACAAACTATGTAAATAAAAAGAAAACAAAATAATGTATTTGAAAGAGAAAGAAACTCTGAATCTGAAATTTTACATTCAGCAAAAATATCTTTCTAAATGAAGGAAAATAAAGACTTCCAAGAAACTGAAAAATAGGAGAAGTCATTGCTTACTGAAGTACACTGCAAGAAATGTTAAAGGAAGCCCTCTGGCTGAATAAACATGATAACAAACTGAAACTTTGACATGCTCAGATGAATGATGATCTCCAGAAATGGTACATACGTGGTAAATATAAAAGGCTTTCTTCTATTTTTAAAATTTGTTTTAAAGGTAATGGTGTATGTAAGGGGAAATTAATAATTTATTGGATGTTAATAATATAAGCTGAAGTAAAACGATACCAACAATTTATTAAAGGAAAGGAAGGAGAAATGAAATTGTTCTATTGTAACTTTCCTACGTTATCTATGTAGCTGACTCTTGAACAACGTGAAAGTTAAGGAGACCAACCCTCTCATGCTGTGGGAAATCCATGTATAACTATTGCATCCCCAGCTACTCATAGCCTACTGTTGACAGGAAGCCTTTCTGATAACATAAACAGTTGATTAACACATATTTTTATGTGATATCTATTAAATTATATACTTTATGTTTACAATAAAGTAAACTAGAGAAAAGAAAATGTTTTTTTAAAAAAACATACGGAAGAGAAAATATATTTACTATTCATTTAGTCAAAGTGGATCATCATAAACATCTTCATACTCATTGTCCTCATATTGAGTAGGCTGAAGAGGAGAAGGGGAAAAAGGGGTCTTGTGATCTCACAGGTGGCAGAGGTGAAAGAAAATCCATGTACAAGTTGACCCATGCAATTCGAACCAGTGTTGTTCAAGGTCAACCGTGGTAGCTGATTGGATTTGAGAGGTGAGAGAAACAAGGGAAGAATGACTGCCTTGTCAGATGGCCATGCCCATCACACAGAGGGTGTTTTAAAAGGGAAAATTAAGATGGGGTATGATACTGTGATTTAATTGGGTCACATCTTGTTTAAGGACTATGGGATGCCTATGTGTAGAAGTCCAGTAGGCGGTTGCAAATGTAAGACGGGAGTTTGAGTGACTGATCTGTGATAAAAATAAATGGGAGTTTTCTGTTAGAGTTATGGAAGGTAATGAGCTTACTCTGGTATAATGAAAACAGGGTGGAGGAGAAAGTCCTGAGGTATGCCATAATTTCAGGATCAAATGCTGAGAAAGTAGCAAAATAACAAAATTCGAAATGAACAGAGAAGTAGCAAAAACAAAAAAGGCTGGTGTTCTGTAAATCAAGACTACTACGAAGGAAGGAGAGTGGCTAAAATGCAAAAGGTTACTACATTGGGTTCTCAATTACAAGTGTGAGTACTCGTATAAATTAGTAGTACAGATTATTTAAAAAATTGGAAGATGTTTTATTGTAGGTGTCATTTACCCTTTAATTGGCCTTATCCTTTTATTTATTATTACCTCAATAATAATACATGAAATTTCACATGCAAAATACCTGAAGGAGCTGTTTTCATTTATAAGAAGTGCAGATGCAGGGAACCTATTTAAAAAAATTGTTTTTACGGCTATCTGGGAGTGAGCTGGGTTTGAATTTCACTGTTCTGTTGCAAGTGACTTACTCAGATTATGATTTCATTCTGTTTATTTTAACCGTGGCAATCTTGAATATTTTTGTTCCTGTCTCGATATGGAGGTCAAGGAGAGAGGAAAGGAGCAAAAACTCTCTGAACAGATTTTAGTGTCATATTCATGAAAAAGTAACACAACACAGATAGTTGATACCATGCCTAAGACAGAGGTGATACTCAAGGAACATGTGGTGAATTGACGTCAATTTAGTGGATTTCTTGTGACTATTTCTAAGGTTGAATGGATAAAACATGTAATGTAGTTTCTGCCTGGTTAAAAATGTGGATTTTACTGTGAATCCTACTGCTTGTTTTGTAATACCCCAGGATCTTTTCATGATGAAATTGTAGATTTTAAGAAATATTGAATCAGTGTAATTCTGGGTAAAAAAATGTAAACTGCATAGCACTTTTTGAAAAGTAAGGCGAGGTCACAAATGTGGGTGCTGTCATGCCCCCTTTGGCTTCTAAAAGTAAGCTGAACTTGTCTTTCTATTTTTGTTGCATTTTGTTTTTATTAATATTTACCTGCTTTTCCTATTCATTTGCATTAATAATTGCAGGAATCTAATACCTGAATCTCAATTATTTGATATTTCACAGTCATTATACTTAAATTCTAAAGGAAATGGACCTCTTCCTAAACTGGCAATGGTTAGTAAAACTCTCTCTGGTCTGCAGGTCGGCGCACAAAGTTAATCACACTTGCTTCTTGTTTATTGCACGGAAGTTCTATGTATCACCCGAAGCACCTCCAAACGTGCAATGAGAGTTTGAAGAAAAAGATGCTTTGCTAATTGCATCCGATACCTACAATTTCCACGCAAGTGACATGCCTCATTTCCTGGAGTGGAATACATGTGTTTTGCTATGAAGGTTATTAGTTTATGAGTGACTTTTAAGAAGTAAACTTTAGAGTATGTCTGTAAAATATAGCTTCTGAGAATACAAATTTATCGCAGAATCTGATCTCTGTTTTTTATAGCTAGTAGAGTCTGATACTTTTCACTTTTAATATTCCTTTTAAAAGTATATTCAGTCAATAAAACTTCAATGTCCTATATGAAAGTTTCCATATCACCAGTCCTTTTTTTCTTAAGTTCTTTAAAAAGTGGGGTGTGATGTGTTTGTGTGTGTGTGTGTACGTGTGTGTGTGTGTGAGAGAGAGAGAGAGAGACAGAAAAACAGAGACCAAAAGAAAGAGAAAGGAAGAATAAGGGAGGAGTGTAGAGAAAAGTTGTAAATTTTATATGTTATGTTTGGCTTTCATTTATTAAGATATAGATAATCTACAATGTTGAAAAACCCAAGTTAGTCTGTTTATTCCTTCATTTGTTCAATTTTCATTAATTTATTAAACATTTATTGCATTCATTAAACATTTCTTGAGCATCATTTCTCATTGGGTGCCAGGTACACCCAAACTCACTGTATATACAGAAATGAATCAGACAAGCTCTTCCATTTTAGGAAGTTCTAATATAGTAGAGAAAACAGAAAAACCCAGGGATTGTCACAAGGTGATATGGTATAAGAGACATATGATTCCTAACTCATTTTTGGTGGCAGAGAGATTTGGATTCCATATCTGCTGATTTCTGGATATGAGACTTGGGGCAAGTCACTTTTCTTCTCTCTTTTCCTGCATGTCTAAAATGGGGGATATGTTTTAAACATAGGGTGCTGTGGTGAAAATGTACAGATAATCCGAGAAAGAACTTGAAATTTTAAAAAGCTCAGGCACATGGATAATTACTGCTCTTATCATGGTTGAGCTTAAGTGAACAAAAAGGTTGCAGGAAAAGTTTTAACTATGTTTGTTAACCACTCCCCAGACTTAACTTGAAACCCAAGAATTAGGGTCAAAAGTAGAATGTTTGGATAGTAAAATATACCAAAACTGCTTTGTACAGGATATATTTATAATCCAGAGTTAGTCTTTAGGGCATTCTAAACCTAAGAAATCCTTCATATTTTCCAGTAAATTTCTAGTCTAGAAGAGTTCTTTAATTTGCCTGTACTGCTTCGTCCTCATTCCACTCTGCTGTTATTAATATTTATAAGGACAAATGTCTTCCTAGGTTATCATGTTGTACCATCTATTTTGGTTGGTCCTTGATCATCCTGCAGCTTTTCCCATCTTTAAGCACTTGGTAAGGAATACATAATATGGTTGGCTTTGTTTTCAGCATATGCCCTTCTGTCTCCCAAACTAGATTGTCACATCTCAGCTCTCTCAGTCTGCTCCACAGTACCTAGTCCTTACACATGTCTTCATTTAATCATCCAAGTGGCATTTGCTAAACATTCATGATATGCTGTGGCATTATGCTAAATGCTTATAATATCATCTTATTAAATCCCATAACAACAATTTAAGGTAGGCATTATTATAATCCCATTTTATACATGAAAAACTGAGGCTACTTGAAGTTGAATGACTTTGAGCAAGGTCATCTAGCATTTCAGCTGTTGTTTTTTGGCCAGCTCAGATCAATAGAAACAGATTCTACTTTAACACCTCTCCTACTGCCATGTCCTACAGAGTCCTGGCTTAAAACTCCTTCCTCTACTCCCTCTAGCCAAAGGAGCTGAAATTCTATCATACCCCGCGCCTTTTCTACTCCCTAGGAAGTAAAATGCCAACATGAAGTCTTTGCTGCTCAATTTCAGCTAGACAAATATTCTAATTTTGTTTTTCCTATGAATGTGGCAGCGAGACCGCCTTCATCCAGCATAGTTTTGTGTAATTTGGAAAGGCAAAAGCAAAAAAAAGAAGTTTTAACATTAAAGTAACGTTTGTGTCATTCAATACACCATTGAGTGAGATGCTCTTTATATACATTATTCTCTTTCCGTAGAAATTAATAACCATGTTATAGCTATTAGTGAGGGATATAAGAATTACTGTTATAAAGTTTAAAGTTTGGGATACATGTTTCAAGTAAGTCGTTCAGTATTATCATTTTTGATGAATGTGATGCATCTCGTGTAAAAAGCCAGGTGCCCTAGATGAGCACAGTTCTGTTTTCTTCATTATTGCTTTATCTTTCATTTTCTGTCCAAAGGGAAAAGAGGTGAAACAGGAAAAGGGATCAACAACAGGTATTATTATATTCTCCTCATCATTTATTTTCATGGGTGATGTTGAAGCAAAAGTTAAATAATAATTAAAACTCTTTCCTCTAAAAATAATATTAGCAGAGTAGTGTTTCGACGTCATCAGATAAAAAAGAAAAATTTAATATCAACTTGATTTCTGCATATATTTGGGAGTGAGATGAAATATTGCTTGGAGAGTTGAAATTCTCAACATTGCAGTATTCATAGTTCTCATCGTTAATTTCTGATGTGAACATACATAATTTGTGATATACTTTTGCCTAAAGAAGTCTCTCCAAAACTCCATGAAGAGAACCCAAAATATAGTCAGATTCATCCAACGAGACTACTATTTTCCATTCAGACCTTTAAATGTTTTATTTTTCAGTGATTCCTGAAACAATCTCTCAAATTCCAAAGCAGACTTAATAAATTATTTAAATGTTGGCACAAATCAATAGTGAAAGTAATAATATCATCTGCGTTTTTTAGTGGATGACTTCATTTCACTTATTTAAAATGTCCAGCATCATTCTTAGGGCAAGAGCAAAGCATAAAGGGGCTACTGGAAAGCAGGACAAGGGGAAGGTAACAAACATTGAGACTCACTCAGCAAATTTTCCCTTAGGCAGTCTTTCTTTCCAAGTGTCTCCGATCTTCTATTAATAGATTAGGTTCATGCAACTTTCTCTGGAATCTTGGCACTATAAAGGATAATTTAAATAGGATGTGATGGAGAGATCCCTGAACTCTGAGTCTGACAGAGCGAAATCTGAATCTTGGCTCTGTTACTACTACCTTGCTGGGCTTCAGTTTCCTTATCTGTAGAACAGAGACAACATAGGTCTCACATAACACCGTGGACAATATGAGATAATGTATGTGAAGTTATTTAGACAAAAGCAGGAGATTCATGTCAGATGAGAGTTGTACATCACTTGGAATTCCATCATGATGTTTTCATTGAAGTGAAGGAATTACTTCTTTTTGGCTTTGCAGAAATTTACTTCCCTTCAGATCTGAGTAGGAGGAGACCTCAGAAATTACTTAACCCTCACAGCCTCTCAGACGGATAGGAGATTATTATCTGTTTGGAAACCCCCAGTAATAAAGAAGCCACTGCCTTCTGAACTATTTCACTCCATTGTTTAACAGCCCCTGTTAGAAGTGATTTCTACTTCCTCCATACGTTCAACAAATATTTATTAAACATCTACTATATACCAAGCATTGTAGATTAAAAAGGTGAGATAGACAATCTCGCCCTTCTGAAGTTCACAGCCTGATGAGGGTGATATACATGCAAACAATTACAATCATCTAATGAATATTGTGGTCTCTAGGCAGAGGGACTGTGTAAGTGCAGAGAAGGGGTGTTAGCAGGGCCCTGCATAGAAGTAGGAGGGAAAGAAAAGGCAAACACTGAAGCAGAGACTTAAGGGATGAGTCAGTTCTTTTGGTAAAGAACAAGGAAGTGGGTGTTCAATTTTAAAATCCTGGAACAACATGGACAAAAGCATGAGGCGGGAGAGGAGATGGCTTGTGTGGGAAACCACAGGTGTGACTGGAAACTGAGTATGGGTGGCATTGTAAGGGCAAAGACTTTCAGGCACCTGATCATGAAGAGCAGTGCTTGCCACCCTAAGGAGTTGGAGCCTTATCTTGAGGGTACTGGGGATCATTAGAATGCTTTGATCAGAGGAGTAATCTGGCCAGGCTTGTGAAGCAAGGGTAAATGTACTCTATAACTCTTGTTGCAAGAAACGGTGAACAAATTTAACTTCAACTGACATCAAATTAAATCTGCCTTGGTGCATCCCCTCCCCTTTGCAGGATAACATAAATCCGATATCGGTTATGTTTTATGGAGTTTTGCTATTTTTTCAATTTGTATAGAATCCTTGTCTGCTTTGTTTTTTATTGAAGTTACTGT
This sequence comes from Theropithecus gelada, assembly GCF_003255815.1. NCBI lineage: Eukaryota > Metazoa > Chordata > Mammalia > Primates > Cercopithecidae > Theropithecus > Theropithecus gelada. The sequence continues at coordinate 142,037,195 of NC_037689.1, read as the reverse complement.
TTCAAAGTGAATTCAGGGTGATTTTTTACTCTTGTTTTTTATTATGGTTATAATATCAAATTGTGTTTCATTGATTAATACTAAAGAAAATTATAGAGAAAACCATAAGCTCACATAGTCCAAAATCTCTTTGGAAATAGAATTCTAAAGTCTCCAAAAAGAATCATTTTACCTGTGGTGGATTTCATATGTCCATGTCTGTGTGCAGGTCGTACCTTATGTAATATCCGGCATGGTGTATCGTGGGGTAGGTTCTATAGAAGGAAATGGAAAGCATGATGTTCTTGTCTCTTTCTCTGAAAAATTCGGAGTATCCAGTCTCTCCCATGACAAGGTGCTTTGATCTTCTTAACACCAGCCTCTCAGTGGGGCCTAAACTCCTAAAGGAAAAGTTGTAAATGTGGGAGTAACTCTTTCAGGTAACTCTACCACTTTGGATTTTAAACATAGTGGACGTAGAAACAAGACTGTCAGACTCTTAAACAAAGAATCGAACACCCCAAACACAGAGTTTGATTGCCTTCTTGGGATTGGGAATAAAAGTGTTTACTTCACCCTTTCAGAAGTTGTTTAGCAATAATATCGAAACAAAGCAATATCTTAATAGGTTATCCAGGCACAGTTGCTTTGACGAAATGTCAGTATCATAACTGAGAGCAGGATTGGCAGGGGACAGGAGGTTAAGGCAGACAGAAAGCTTCGTAACTAATTAGGAAATTAATTCAATAATTCACCCGTTACCTCAGCAAATATTTGCTACTCTTTGCCAAGCACTGTTCTAAGCACTTAAGATATAGCTGTGAACAAGAGAGATGCAGATCCTTACCTTTATGAAGCTCACATTATTTTGGAGGATAAAAGCAAATAAAATAAATTAATAAAATATATAGTATAGCATATTTTGATAAATGCTGTTGGCAAAATCAAGCAGAAAGCGGGAAGAAGAAATGAATGAGAAAAGGTGAAATCATACGGCAGCCGCAGAGGCCTCACTGGGAAAGTGACATGTGAGTGAAGACCTGAAGGAGACGAGAGATTAATTTGTCAGCCATAGAGTTTGAGTAGGATAAATCTTACCCCCGACCTCAGGAGTAGGCCCTAATGATTTAAACGAAGCAGCACATCCCATCCCTGAAGACAGCCTTCCAGGCAGAGGGAAAAGCAGGTGCGAAAGTCCTGAGATGAGGTGGAAGCTTGCATTGTGTATTCAAACTGCAAGGAGGCCGACTGGGGTGTTGTAAGTGAGGAAAAAGGAGCAGGCTCAACGAGGTGGTATAGCATTGTGGATAAATCACATACTGTAGGGCCAGACTACCCAGGGTACTTGCCTCTCCTACTGGTCCAGGGTACTACTCCAGGGTAGTCTCAGTTCTTTTGCTACTTAATAGCTCTGTCATTTTGGGCAAGGTACATAACCTCTCCATGCCCCAGCATTGAAAATGGGTTTGCTAATAGTATCTACCTCATAAATTTGTTATTAAAGTTTATAATCTGTTTTGAAATTATTTTTGTGTATGATATGAAATACAGATATAACATCATTTTTATAAAATGCTGACCAGTTATCTATCATAATTTGTTGATGGTCTCTTTTTTCTTATTTGTTTGTAACATTGCTTCTGGCAAATGTTTCCAATTTCCATATATCGCGGGTCCCCTTCTGGACTTTTACTTTTTGTTCTATGGGTCACTGTCACTGTCTCTGTGACAGTACCACACTGTCTTACTAGCCATAACGTGATAGTAAAATGCATACGTTCACTTTATTTTTCTTCTTCCATAGGGTTTTAAGTATTCCTTGTACTTTCTTCTTTCATGTAAGTTTTAGAATTAGATGGCCAATTTTCTTAAAAAAGCTCTGTGTCCAGGCACAGTGGCTCACGTCTGTAATCCCAGCACTTTTGGAGGCCAGGTGGGGAGATCACAAGGTCAGGAGTTCGAGACCAGCCTGACCAACATGGTGAAACCCCCGTCTCTACTAAAAATACAAAAATTAGCCGGGCATGGTGGCGGGTGCCTATAATTCCAGCTACTGAGGAGGCTGGGGCAGGAGAATCACTGGAACCCGGGAGGGCAGAGGTTGTAGCAAGTGGAGGTTGCAGCGAGCCGAGATCACGCCACTGCACTCTAGCCTCGGCAACAGAGCGAGACCCCATCTCAAAAATCTCAAAAAAAAAAAAAAAAGAAAAGAAAAAAAAAACCGTTCTGTTGGTATTTCAATTGTTATTTAACAGAATTTACAGGACAATTTGGGGAGTATATGCTTATGATATTCAATCATCTTTTCCATGTTCATGATATGTGACTCTAGCTCTTATTATTGTATTTCAGTACCATTTTACAATTCTGTATATACAAATTTTATCTGTTGATTTAATCTGAGAAAAATTTCTATCTTCTATTGGTATTATAAAATACATCTTTTATAAGTATTTTTTTCTAATTATGCTTCAAGTATATAGCAGTGTCATTGAATATAGATTCATGGTTGTGAGCTTTGTCTCTAAAATTAGCCTGTCTGCATTTCAATCCTGGCTCTGCAACTTTTATTGTATAAACTTTAAAAACATTATTAAACTGCTCTCTGCCTCAGTTTCCTCACAGGATGTAAAATAGTAATAATGTCTTGTTGGACTGTTATGCATATTGAAGGTAGTTAATGTAACTAAAGTGCTTATGATAACACTTGAATCAGAAGAAACACTATATAAACGCTTACAGTTCTTGTTGTTAATATTACATAGTCATTTTATATATACTCTGTTCACCAAACTCATTATTGATCATTATTTTTTTCTTGGTTTAACTGTACTCACTAGATCCTATAGTACAAGTTGAATAAAAGCGGATATGGTCAAAATCTTTGTCTCCTTTCAGATTATAAGAAGAATGCTTCAGATGTTACATTGTTAACAATTACTTTTGGCATTGATATTTAATAGATAACCATTTTTGATGTTAAATAAATTTCTTTTGAACTGCATAAATGCTATTTGAGGGATCCTTTCTCTTGGGGAACAGTTAACATAGAATGGGTCAGTCCAAGTGTAAGAGTGTGTTATCCAGCGTTTTTTGTTTTTTTTTTTCTCTTGAGCTATAGTGAACTGTTTAGATAACTTTTGAATTATTAATCTAGCTACTGTAATAGTTCATTCGACCCTGGATATTCAAACTAACAACACCAGGGCAACAGAAGTCTTAGACCTGTACGAGGAGGTTTAGTTAGCAGAAGCAGCAGAAGGTTCTCATTATATCCCATGTTTCAGCAAGGCCCTGTGTAGCATTTAAATGTGACAATGCGTTTTAAATGAATAATGTCCTCTGAAGACCAGGCCTTTCACTACATGTTGGTGTAAACTAACAACTCACAGTAGTGGTTCTGCTTAGAACTAAATGCCTTGAACAATAAGATAGAGGAGCATCATTTTAAAGACAGTTGATACACAAGATATTACTGTTACGCCTCCTTGAAATTGTAATTATCAAATTACATTCTGAATCTTAATATCTGTTCTCCTTTAAGAAGATAATGCAATTATGTTTATAGAAGTTATTTAACCAGGCAATGAGACTACAGGGGACTAGAAGATTCATTCTGTGATTCACAGAAAACAAGAATCAGAACACACACTAAAAGGAATAGGAAAGAAGATAAAAGTTAATGTGCTAGGGGTATCAAACGGAGTCAAAACAGAATTAAACATCAGTGGGCAATAGACTTGTCTTGCTTTCTTTATAAATTACTTTTCAATTTCCATCCCAAATGATACAGGTCAATATTTTAGCTGGTGCCATTTTAACATTTATCAGAGTACGTACATATGGCACAGATCCAGTTCATCTGGAATCCACAAAGTTCAAAGGCTTGGTATTATAATCTTTAAAATGCAGGGATAAGGAAATCAAGAAAAATTTTTATTTTGAAAGTATAGTCCTTACCGTGAAGCACCCTGGGTTCAACAATATTAGGGGAGTTGTTTTGAGTTATTTGCATATAATTCTGCAAAACTTATTTTCATATGGATAACAATTAAAGGCTTGATTTTCCAGTAGAGACTTACTTGATGAAAAAGCATTTATTTAGCAGCTACTAAGTGCAGGCTCTATGATAAATCAGTCAAAGTTGATGTCTGGTAGAATTCAGCAATTAATGGACAGAAAATTGCAATGTAATATGATAAATATTCATAAAAGAATTGGAGGTTGTAAATATGTTGAGAAAGACTCAGATACCTCTGCCTGTGGCAGAGTGGGGGACAGGGAAGGCTTCAGAGAGGCATTGGACTGTGAATAGCACATTGAGGGAAAGGTAGATATCTGATTATCAGAGGAGCAGGGCCAGCTTCCTGGGGGTGTGCAACTGCACAGGACCTCACGCTTAGAAGGGACCATGCTTGGTTCAAGGTTCTGCTGTTCCCATCTGGAGACTCCTAAGGCACGTCACATTTTTACATTTTCATATTATGGTAGACCTTGCAAATTTCACAACCAGTCCTGCATAGCAAGCAGAGGACTATTGAAACATCTACATGGCTTCTGCCCTAAAGGGGCTACCTGACTGGGATGGGAGTAACTGTCTCCGTTTTAGGAAGAAAAAATATGGTACAACGCAGAGGATTTAGTGCTGTAAAGATATGAATGAAATATTAGGGCAAGTTAGGGAAAGAACAGATTGATTTTTCAAGAGGTGGGATGGGATGGAGAAAGAGTACTGTATAGAAGTAACATTGAGGTGGGCCTTGAAAAATTCTTTGCATATTTCACAAAAGGTGATAAAAGGCATTTTAATGTGAGAAAATAGTATATGCAAATTTGAAAGCATTCATTCACTGGACACATATTTATTGGTTACTTGTTATGTTCCAGACACTATTTCGGGTTCTTGATATAGAGCAGTGACCAATGCAAAGTCCCTACCCCGATGCAGCTTGAATTTTAGTGAGAAATCTGAACAATAGACAGTTAAGTGAATAAACTTATAATGTCAAATGATGAGAAGTACCATGAAGAAAAATCAAGCAAGACAAAAGGATAGAGAATATGGAGGGGCTTTGGAAAAGGAGTTCCTGATGTGGTGCCATTTCAGCTGAGACTTAAGTGAAGGAAGAGAGGAAGTAATGTGGACAGAATAGCAAGTTCGTGGTCCTGAGACAGGAATAGCACTAAGTTATATGAAATATGCAGTGCACTGTGAGTGCAGCCTGGTTAGAAAGAGAAAGAGTAGTATTCAGTGATGTTGGATATCTAGACATGGACCACACTATGGAGGGGACTATAGGTCATGATGAAGATGTTGGGTTTTATCGTAAGTGAAGTAGCTGCTGTTAGAGTGGAGAGCAAGAGGTGAGCAGGTCTAAGTTGTATCGTGAAAGGTTACCTTGACTTCTTGTGAATAATAGACTTTAGAAGGGCAAGAATGGAAGCCGGAAGGCCAGTTAGAAAGCAATTATAGTAACTAAATCAAGAGATGATGGTGGTGACATCATCTAGAGTGGTCATGGTGGAGGCTTTGAGATGAGGTTAGATTTGAGGTATATTATGAAGGTAAGGCAACATGATTTGTTGATAGATTTGATATGGAGTGTTCAAAAGGATGCTTCCAAGGTTGACGGCCAGAGAACATGGAAGAATGGAGTTGTCATTTACCGAGAGGAAGTCCTGTACACATTATGCTTAAGGGTGGTGGTTTAGGTCATAAGACATAGTGAAGTTTAAGATTTGTATATGTAAAGGAAAGGGGGTGTGGCTAAAGAGAGAGGTAGAAACTATCTGTAGTCAGGTCTTCTAGATTAAGAGAAGGATTTTGAATTTTCCCTAAGAATTATAAGTCATGGAAGAGCGTAATAAATCTTTAATTTCAGAAGAGTTATTTTGACTGCTATGTAGAAATTCCTTTGGAGAAGTGGGAGAGGAATCTATTAGGAGAGCCTTGTAATAGTCCATATAAAAGATGGTGAGGTAACAGTGCTAAAGCATTGGCAGTTGATTTGGAGAAGAGGGCATGAATTTGAGAGAAAACCATGGACTCTTAAATATCAAGTGTATTTTATAGGCATAATCTGGGGGACTTGATATGCCAGTAAATAAAACATAAAAATGTATACTTTCGTGAAACTTACATTTTAATGAGGGGACAAAGACAATAAAATAAATGACATTTAAAAGAGTTAAAATGGCATAAGTGATATGGAGTACAATGTAGCAAAGGAGGATAAGTCATGTTGGGGAGGAGTTACAATTCTAAATATAAAGGTAATGCAGGTCTTACTGCGAACGTGACATTTGAATAAACACAGAAGGCTTTGATTTTGATTTTCTACAAATCCATTCATTCAGCAAATATGTATTGAATATATACTGGTTCCTCAGGTACTTTGCCAGGCACTATCTTTCAGTAGAGCTTAATTTTTACTTTTCTGCAACACCTGGAAGCATAAACAATTTGCATTTATGTTTTTAAAGGGCCTTTTCGGATAATGTTTGTATTGCAACTGCCATGGCTTTTGGGAGTCTTAAGAGCTCCCAGATATCCTTTATTGAATGACCCCACAGACCAAATGCCACTAGTAACATAGCAGTTATAGGAACTCAGGGGAGAAATTAAAATACTATACTTTGCAATAAAGGACTCTACTAAAATAAATGGGGATATAAACTTAGGTGTAATTTAATTGTACTGCTCTTTTAAAAATGCTGGTATAATTGCAATAATGTTGAAAAGGACTTGTTAAATTATAAAGCCACATCTTATCAGAGAGACTTTACCTGACAACCCTATCTAAAGTGTCAGTATCCCCACAAATATCACTTTCTCCTCGACTTTCTAGATTGATTTTTATAGTTCTCACTCATTGCCATCTGACAGATTATCTATCTCACTTAGTTATTTGTTTCACTTTGGAGGCTTTTTAATTTTTTAGTTTTAATTTTAATTTTTATTTGCCTGCCTCTTTAACAAGAATGTAAGCTTCATGATATCAGGAATTTCTTCTGTCATGTTCACCTCTGAACACACAATGTATTGAACAATGCCAGGCACATACTATAAGCTCTTTATTTGTTTAGTATTATTATTATCGTGAGACAGAATCTCTGTTACCCAAGCTGGAGTGCTATGGTGTGATCATGACTCACTGCAGCTTCTATCTCCTGGGTTCACTTAATCCAAGTGATCCTCCTGCCTCAGCCTCCTAAGTAGCTGGGACTACAGGTGTGCACCACCATGCCTGGCAGTTTTTAAAATTTTTCGTAGAGATGGGGTCTCACTATGTTGCCTTGGCTTGTCTTGAACTACTGAGCTCAGGCCTTCCTCCTATCTTGGCCTCCCGAAGTGTTGAGATTGCAGGGATGAACCACCGTGTCTGGCCTATATTATTATTTTAATTGTTAAATGTATGAATTTTCAGTAGGAAGAAGAAGAGTGGGAGGAAGAAGACTAGAAGGAGGATGTTATGAATCCCTAATCTAGTAGAAGTTGGTGCCCGTAATGAATTTTGTGACATGTGTCCCATGTGACTGTCTATTCCAGGCCAACCATCTTTGGTCAATAGACCTATGTTTTTGGAATAGCTAATCAGGTAGAACGACCAACAATTCCATTTTCCTTGGAACTGACACTTTTCCTAAAACATGGTACTTTTAATGCTCAAACTGAGAAAGTTGAGTACAAACCAGGCTGATTAGTCACTCTCTGGTCAGAGGTGTATGTTTTGATTGAGGATGAAAAATGTGACAAGGTTAGTACAATGCGATGGTCATATTCCAGCTTTTCTATTCACTCATTCTTTGAATTTAGCAATTCCCTTCTACCATGAGGCCTATATTTTAAACATCTGGAGAACAAAGCTCTGGCCTGGCTGGTCTCTAATAGTCCTTCCAGCTCTAACAGTTTGTGGCTTGTATTGCTACAAATAGGAATTGAACCCACTATATTGATCTTACCACAGTGACCTTCTCCACAGCCGAGCTAGCTAGCCAACTGATTCTAGACACTTAATTTAATGATCGCAATAACAGAATTTGCCATTGAGAAATGGCAACTATGTTGTGCTTTGAACATTGATTCCAGAAGGACCAGCACACTCTATGTGCTGTTTTCCAAATTAAAGTGATGTATGTTGGAGTCGGCTCCAATTAGATTCTCCCAAAGCTTGGTGTGATCCCTGTTGCTCTTAGAAGTGGAGAGTAGGCTGTTATTTTAGTGGCTCTGAGTAAGACCCCTGTCCACCCTAAATTGTTTCCACATTTCCCATGATACATGAAAATTTGTTAACAGGGAGTAGAAAGCTTGTAAGTGAAATAAGCGTATAATGTATTATAACAGATTCACACTCCCTCATTCAAAATGAACGTGTGTGATATTACAATTTTTGCTCAGCATGGAGAGTTGGGAGAGCTGAAGGACACAGTGGATTAAAAGGCCAAGAATGGGAAGAGGCCAGTGAGCTTATCATTGAATGGGAAAAGGCTCTGATATCAAACATCACCATTTGCCCAAGACATCATTATGGACTGCATATCTCCCGACCTTTGTCATCCTCTCTGACCTGATTCCCCTGATTAGTAAAGTAGTATTTCTACAGTAACCACTTTCTTTTTCAAGCTTTTTATTCTTTATTCCACCCTCAGGCTGTTTTACTACTTCAGCACTTATGACACAGACATTTATCTGACCTAAAATCCTCATGCGTTTCCTTAACTGTAATCAATTCCCAGATCATTCACATCAAATTTGGGCTCACACATAACTGCAATTAATATTAGATGTCAGAATAGAAATAAAACATTTTGTGTGGATTGTAGATTTCCATGGAAAGCGTGAATTTTTCCCTATTTTGCTTTCTTGCCAGCATTTGGTCCAACATCTATGTGTACTTTTTAATATTAATTTTATCTGAAGCTTTTCTTCTCACCCTGCAGTCTGAGTTTTTTTTCTCACTACTTCTTATTAAATCCACCATTTCCTCCATTCGGCTTAAAATTTCACCAATTCTAGCCTTTTCTTAAATTACTCTAGCCTCATATTTTCAACCACGATTTAGAGATACCAGGCTTTGGATGCTACATCATCCTCTGGTTTGTCTTTTTTTTTTCCCCAAAACGCAGTATTTTTATATTGAATAGACTACATTATTAAGTACAACAATATTCATATGCTCATGGAATTTCTCAGTCCTGAAGGTGCCTCAGAGGCCATTTATTTCTAATTCCACATATGATGGTTGGATTTCCTTCAATCTGTGCTTGAATATCTCAACTGATAACAGCTCAACACCTTGGGAAACAGTTCATCATAATGCAGGACAGCTCTGGTTGCTTGTGATATCTTACTTCTGAAGTATCTGCTTTACGGACTGAAGTCTGTCTCTTTGGATGTCTAACCATGGATTCTGGCTCTATTCCATGATGCTACTCAAAGTAAATCTTCTCTATTTTCCAAATAATAACCGTTTAGAGATTTGAAGAGAGCAGTGCCATTTTGTTCTATCTAAGTTGTATGTTCTCCGAACCACATGGCCCTATTTCTTTATAAGCTCCTTATATGGCACAGTTGAATGTCTCTTCACCATCACTGATTCTCCACTCTGGTCATGCTCCTGGTTGTGGCACTTAAAACAGAATATAGTATCTCATAGATGGCTATTAGAATTAATTGAGAATACTTCTGCTATTTTATTATTTCCTATTTTATTGCACAAATTTTACTTCTTCAGCCTAAGTTTACAGCCACTTTATTTTTTTAACAGTCATAATACACTAGTAGTTCTTAAATAGTTGTCCCTGTATCAACAGCATCAGCATCAGTATAACCTAGGAATTGCTAAAAATGCAAATTCTCAGACCTGATTTCAGATCTATTGAATCAGAAACTCGAAGAGTGGAGCCTAACAAACTGTGTTTTAATAAACCCTTCTATTGATTCTGATACATGCAAATATTTGAGAACCACTCTATGCTTGACTGATAGTCAATCCCCTAAATATCTCTTATGCATGCTGCTTCTACACCATATCTCTTAAACCCAGTACTTATGTATTTGGCTTATGTTTGTCCAATTATAGTTCATTTCACTAGATTCACTTCATTGCCTCGTGTTATCAAATGCTTCTTGGATTCTAATGTTCTCTTCTCCAATATACTTGGTGACCCTCACAGCTTTGGCTTTGTGTTAACTGCTACTTTCATAAACATGAATTAAATATTTATTTTAAATGTTTTATTATTCTGCAGAGAAAGCAAATTTCATCATTTTCTACAGAGGAATAAATATATTTTTAAATCACAGAAACTGGCAGCTTCTGAGAGGTGCTGTGTTCTAAGTAAGCTCTTGTGTGTTGACCTACTTATTTACAGAAGCTAGAACTCAAGGCATGCACAGACATACTAAGGAAATATATGAATAGTAAAAGTGGGCCTCTAGTCCACAAAGTGAATAGGAAGCAGTTAATCAACTCCTCTTGCAGCTTCAGCTCAGAATAGGCTTCCAGTTTTCAATTAATTCTGTCTTAGTTTTGGAGTAGTCACCTGGAAATGTCTAAAAAATAGGTGCCCCCAGAGAATTGATTCACTTGGTCTAGCGTAAGTCCTGGGCAAAGGTTTTTTGTAGCAGTTTCTGGCATGGATGTAATGTCTGAGGTTGATTGAGAAACACAGAAATAGAGCTTTCTAGGGACTTTGGCATTTGCCTGAATGAGATGCCAGCCATGGCAGGGTTTTGAGCGATGGAGCAGCACGGTCTGACTTTTGAGATATTAGGAAAACTGGCTCCCCTCTTGAGAAGAGGACAGATACACGATACAAAAGACGTGCAGATGAAGTGCCAAGGACATTCAAAGAAACAAGAGCTTAGTGCTATGGATGACTTGGGAGTTTCTCTGGAGGAAGAGACCACATATGAATTAGTTTTGAAGTCAGGCAAAATAGATATGTGGAAGAATTCTAGGCATATGAAATGACATATAAAAAGTCAGGAGATGAAAGGAGACAGAGAATATTTGGTGGATGGCAAGAACTCATGGCCAGTGACATTTTAAATCAGAAAGAAGATAAGAAAGGTAGGTTGAGGCTCTATCTTTACAGATGTCAAATTCCAGGCTTAACGTTATAAACTCCTACTACAAGCTGGACAAAAACAGTTGAGAGCTTTCAAGCAAGGAAAATGACACTATAGAAGCTATGTTTGCCTGTTTCTTCCCTACAACCACTCACCCCTTACCTAGTTGCTTATTGAATTGCCATTTTGTCTCTGACATTTAGACCAAATTTATCCCCTCTCCTTCATGACTACTAGTCCTCTTATTTGAAGGCCCCATTATATAAATGGACAGTGACAAACCGAATCCAGCAGCACACCAAAAATTTATCCTCCACAAACAAGTGGGCTTCATCTCTGGGATGCAAGACTGGTTCAACATACACAAATCAATAAATGTAATCCATCATATAAACAGAACCAATGACAAAAACCACACTATTATCTCAATAGATGCAGAAAAGACCTTTGATAAAATTCAACACCTCTTCATGATAAAAATAATAAACTAGGTATGAAAGGAACATATCTCAAAATAATAAGAGCTATTTATTGTGACAAACCCATAGCCAATATCATACTGAATGGCCAAAAGTTGGAAGCATTCCCTTTGAAACCCGGCACAAGACAAGGATGTCCTCTTTCACCACTCCCACTCAACATAGTACTGGAAATTCTAGCCAGAGAAATCAGGCAAGAGAAGGAAATAAAGGGTATTCAAATAGTAAGAGTGGAAGTCAAACTGTCTGTTTGCCGACGACACAATTGTATATTTAGAAAACCCCATGGTCTCAGCCGAAAAACTCCTTAAGCTGATAAATGACTTCAGCAAAGTCTCAGGATACAAAATCAATGTGCAAAAATCACAAGCATTCTTATACACCAATCATAGACAAGCAGAGAGTCAAATCATGAGTGAAAGAACTCCCATTCACATTTGCTTCAAAGAGAATAAAATACCTAGGGATACAATGTACAAAGGACGTGAAGGACCTCTTCAAGGAGAATTACAAACCACTGCTCAAGGAAATAAGAGAGAACACAAACAAATGGAAAAACATTCCATGCTCATGGATAGGAAGAATCAATATTGTGAAAATGGCCATACTGCTCAAAGTAATTTACAGATTAAATGCTGTTCCCATCAAGCTACCATTGACTTTCTTCACAGAACTAGAAAGAGCTACTTTAAATTTCATATGGAACCAAAAAAGAGCCTGTGTAGCCAAGAGAATCCTAAGCAAAAAGAACAAAGCTGGAGGCATCACACTACCTGACTTCAAAGTATACTACAAGGTTACAGTAACCAAAACAGCATGATACTGCTACCAAAGCAGATATATAGACCAGTGGAACAGGACAGAGGCCTCAGAAATAACACTACACATCTACAAGCATCTGATCTTTGACAAACATGAAAAAAATAAGCAATGGGGAAAGGATTCCCAATTTAATAAATGGTGTTGGAAAAACTGGCTAGCCATATGCAGAAAACTGAAGCTGGACCCCTTCCTTATATCTTAAACAAAAATTAACTCAAGATGAATTAAAGACTTAAATGCAAGACCTAAAACCATAAAAACACTAGAAGAAAACCTAGGCAATACCATTCAGGACATAGGCATGGGCAAAGACTTCAGGACTAAAACACCAAAAGCAATGACAGCAAAAGCCAAAATTGACAAATGGGAGCAAATTAAACTAAAGAGCTTCTGCAGAGAAAAAGGAACTATCATCAAAGTGAACAGGCAACCTACAGAATGGGAGAAAATTTTTGGAATCTATCCATCTGACAAAGGGCTAGCATCCAGAATCTACAAGGAGGAACTTAAACAAATTTACAAGAAAAATCAGACAACCCCATCAAAAGTGGGCAAAGGATATAAACAGACACTTCTCAAAAGAAGACATTTATATGGTCAACAAACATATGAAAAAAAGCTCATCATCACTGGTCATTAGAGAAATGCAAATCAAAAACGCAATGAGAAACAGGCAAAAACCACAATGAGATATCTTTTGGTGTTTTAGTCATGAAGTCTTTGCCCATGCCTATGTCCTGAATGGTATTGCCCAGGTTTTCTTCTAGGGTTTTTATGATTTTAGGTCTTACATTTAAGTCTTTAATTCATCTGAATTCATCAAATCCAGAAAGGCTATGCTCTGTTGATAGGTATACTCAACACATGTCTGTGGGATGTAAACATGAAGCTGATTAATGTAATGTATATAGTGTGACTTTAAAAGTAAACCTGAAACTCTCCAGTAAATCATATTTATGGAAACAAGCCAATAGAGATTTGGCCTATTTCAGGGTAAATTAATGCAACCATTGTGGAAGACAGTGTAGAGATTCCTCAAGGACCTAAAACCAGGAATACCATTTGACCCAGCAATTCCATTTCTGGGTATATACCCAAGGGACTACATAAATCATTCTACTATAAAGGCACATCCACATGTGGTGCATATACACCATGGAATACTATGCAGCCATAAAAAATGGCTACTATAAAGGCACATCCAAATGTGTCACATATACACCATGGAATACCATGCAGCCATAAAAAATGAGTTCATGTCCTTTGTAGGTACATGGATGAAGCTAGAAACCATCACCCTCAGCAAGCTAACACAGGAACAGAAAACCAAACATTGCATGTTCTCACTCATAAGTGGGAGCTGAACAATAACACATGGACACAGGGAAGGAAACATCACACACTGGGGCCTGTCGGGGGGTGGAGAGAAAGGGGAGGGAGAGCATTAGGACAAACACCTAATGCATGCGGAGCTTAAAACCTAGATGACAGGTTGATGGGTGCAGCAAACCACCATGTGTCATGTATACCTATGTAACAAACCACGTTCAGCACATGTATGCCAGAAATCAAAGTAAAATGAAAAAATTCTCAGAAAGTCATCTTTTATAATAATGTAATGTTTAAATTTAAGCTAAAATGCACATAGTACCTTAGTCATTAATGTCATGAAATGTCTCCTTTGAAATAAATACGACAGCATGACCTGTTGATGAACCTTATGGTATCCATACTTCATAGTACTGATGTCTCCAGGGAGCAGGGGCAGGGGTGGGGGATATCCAATTATTTTCTCTATTTGGGCGTGCTCCTTTGCTTTGTCTTTTTCTGATGTGCAGCTTTATTTCCAGTCCCAAACCCACCTTCCACTGTAATTGATACAGATTTGGAAATACTGGTGGCTGTGGTTTCAGTGGTGGTGGGTAAACATAAAGGGGGCTGTTCATACTTTCAGAGGTCACCATGATGATTCCTGTCATTTTCATAAACTCTGTTTTATTTTAGAGAAGAATGTGGGACTTTTCCACTTAATATCACTCAAATCCAGAAAGGCCATGCTCTATTGATAGGTACTCAACACATGTCTGTGCGATGTAAACATGAAGCTGATTAATGTAACGTATATAGTGTGACTTTAAAAGTAAACCTGAAACTCTTCAGTAAATCATATTTATGGAAACAAGCCAATAGAGCACTATAAAGTCTATAATGAATTTAATATCAACTCTCTTGATCAGGCAAGTTTGTCAATTATGTGTGCCTCAACCATAGGATTAGCAGAGCTGGTTGAAAAGCTTCCAGCATAGGGGCATTTGGTAGTAGTGTTGGTGGGAAGGGGAAGTTTGGCCTATCTCAGGGTAATGTACAGATTCTACTTTGATGAGAAGAGGCAGAGAGAAAAACGAGAGTTACAATAATATTTTGAAGTTATCTGTTCCCAAAATGATTGCAATCAATTGACTGAATGTCATACCCATGGCGTGCGTGATAGGCAGTTTCAGTGTACCTTTTGCCACCATGTCTTAAGATTCTTGAACCAGTTTGACTTTTAAAAAAAAATAATTACCATTTCTATTGTAAAATTCTCACCACTTTTGCCATAGAATTCAGAGTTTTGACTTTGCCCTGGCATTTCTTCTTTGAAATCAGGATTAAGTGTGTCCTCTCTCAGGGTGATTTCAGGAAAATCAAGTTGATGTGTCCAATTGCTTTAACTGGTCTTCTGTTTCAGATCAGCTATGAAGGCACAAAATAGTATGGAGGTGGTATTGTCACTCTTTCTCAGATGGGGCATGTTATGCCATCTAAATTGTAGATATAATCATTTTGCTTCAGATAAGTGACAGTTGTACCGTCTGTCCACTTTTTCTCTGCTATTCAGAATCTCAGATGATTTTCAATATTAAAATCCATTGCTCCTGAAGAATATTTTATGGCACTTGAAAATTGCTTTTTTATACAGTGGGAAATGATCTGAATCACTGCAAGTCAAGACTTTTATCAAGATGATATTGAAGGGTACATTCATGTAAGTGGAATTGAGTGAGATTAAAGAAAAATAGAACATTTGACAGGTGCAGAGAAAGACCCATAAGGCCCATAATATGAAGATCCTTCCAAGACCTGTGTTCTCTGATCCCAAGCAAACTTAGCAAGCAGGTCTATTGACTCTGTGTCTAGGGTTCTTCTGAATTCACCATTAAAAAAAAATTCAATTCCACTCAATTTGCTTGAGCGGAAACAGTGTCCAAAGGAAAAAGAGATTCCCCCAGCTGATGCAGTTTTGCTATTCACAGGACTGAGACCGAGATCCAGGTCTGTTGACTCTGTGTCTAGGGTTCTTTTCTTAGTCCCACCACCATTTCTCTTAAGAGACTGCCTTTTTTCATCATCCAGCTGACTCTCAGACCACATTTAGCCTTAAGATAAAAGTCTCCCTATCACCCTCTGCAAATATGGAGGTGATTTTTCTTTCTTTTTCTGAAGCTATATTGAATTAACATTAAAAATTCAGCTGTGTAGTCAAACTAGACACATTTCAAGTAATCAATAGCCACATGTGCCTAGGAGATGCCCTAATTATTGTACAGTGCAGATATAGAATATTTCTGACATTGCAGAGCCTTCTGTTGGACAACAAATTTCTCTAGCCTTCTCTGACTAGAGATAGGCTCCAGAAAGCTAGGCTTTCAACTACAGCAGATCCTACATTGGCTGCGTGTTTACTAGATTCACCAAAATCAGAGTCTGCCTTTTCCTTTCTACCTATGGCCAGAGAAAAAACATATTTTATTTTATGATTATGTCTATATCTATCTATAATTCATAATATAGATATAAAATATACATATATCTATATGTACAATATATACATTTATATAGATATGCAATATCAAAATACATAGAGTACATGCTATAAATTTATATATGTCTATGTATATATAAATAGCTAAACACAGATATAGATATAATCCTAATTTCCTGCTGCTTTGTCTCTTGCTGCACTGTCCCTTACACAGAACCATAGGTAAAGAGGACAAAAGAGCAGCATGCTGTGTATGGTCCTTTCTATTGATTACAGGTAGGAGTCCTTGATTATCAGGAAGAAGTATCTCATCAGGTTGTAGCACTGACTTGCAGAGCAGCTATGCTGCTTTAATTGAGATGGATATAAAGGACTGTCAAATTGCAAATTAAAATAATCTCTTTTATATTACTTTGCACATATTGGTGCATATGCAAGTCATGTGCTTGTGATTTATGCTTGAAAACTCAAATGGTGTTTTTTTCTCCCTTTTTTTCCTTAGAAAATAACAGAGAAAGACGATTGAAAATTAATAAGGAAACAGTTATGTTTTAAGACCTTCTGCGAAATATCTTTATTGAGGCCCTACTCCATATCAGTAAGTATATGCTAAACCCTGACTAAAACAAACAATGGGAAAAGCACTCTCTATTCGATAAATAGTTCTGGGATAACTGGCTAGCCATATGCAGAAGATTGAATCTCGATCTCCACATTGCACCCTATACAAAAATGAACTAAAAATGGATCAAAGATTTAAATGTAAGCCCTCAAATTATTAAAATCCTGGAACACAGTCTATGAAATACTCTTCTCAACATAGCTCTTGGCAAAGAATTCTGGGCTATGTCCCCAAAAGCGATTGCAAGTAAAACAAAAATAGATAAGTGGAACCTAATTAAACAAGAGATTCTGCATAGCAAAGAAAGCTATCAACAAAGTAAACAGACAACCTACAGAAGAGGTGAAGAAATTTGCAAACTATGCATCTGGAAAAAGGCCTAATATTTAGAATCTATAGGACACTTAAATCAACAAGCAAAAAACTCCATTAACAAAATAGACAATGGATATGAACACACACCTCTCAAAAGAAGACATCCAAGTGGCCAACAAACATGAAAAAAAGTTCATCATCACTAATCACCAGTGAAATGCAAATCAAAACCACAATGAGATACCATTTCACACAAGTCAGAATGACTATTATTAAAAAGTCAAAAACAACAGGTGCTGGTGAGGCTGCAAAGAAAAGGGTACACTTATACATTGTTGGGTATGTAAATTAGCCCGGCCACTATGGAATGCAGTCTGGTGATTTCTCAAAAAATTACAACAGAGCTATTGTGAACCCCAAATATCTGAAACAGGCCCCAGTCAATTTAGAAAGTTTATTTTGCCAAGATTAAGGATGTGCCTGTGACAGACTCAGGAGGTCCTGATGACATGTGTCCCAGGTGGGGCACAGCTTGATTTTATACATTTTAGGGAGACATGAGACATCAATCAATATACGTAAGATGTCATTGGTTTGGTTCGGAAATGTGGGGAAACTGAAAGTGGGGAGAGGGTTTCCAGGTCATAGGTACATGGGAGACAAAGGGTTTCACTCTTTTGAGTTTCTGATTAGCCTTTCCAAAGGAGGCAATCAGATGTGCATTTATCTCGGTGAGCAGAAAAATGACTTTAAGTAGAATGGGAGGCAGGTTTGCCCTAAGCAGTTCCCAAGCTTGACTTTTCCCTTTAGCTTAGTGATTTTGGGGTCCCAAGACTTATTTTCCTTTCACATTTTCCCCTTTTCTTTTTAAAATGTTTTAGAGAAAGTATTTTAGAAAAAACTGAGTCTCTGGTCTCAGGTTTTCTCTGATCTCTCACGGCTAGGATGGTTTATTGCTAGATGGATAGGTCCCACATTATTAGGAAAGTTCATTTTAAATAAATGAGCAGATTGGGAAATCGTATGTCTTACAAAGAGAAAATAGAGGAAGCAAGGGAGAAAAATAACAAACAAAAGCACAATCCTGGAAAATCTACATAGGCCGTATTACTCTAAAGTCCATACATCAGTAAGCAGGTATGAAAGTGGCTTATGTATATGAATAGGTTAGTATTATTTTCTTCTGAAATTTAAGTTGTCTAGCTTTGGTTCACAGGGCTTTAAGAAAAGCCCAGCTTAAATTTTAGTGATTTTAAATCAGGAAAAATGGAGAAAAAAAGGAAAAGAAGGAAAGGAAAGAAATATTATTTTGGAGACTGGTAGTCAAAAAAATTTTTAGAATTCTGTCCAAACTATAGAAAATAATAAATATTGAAAAACATTTGGCAAGACTAAAGTCTAACAACAGGTATACTGTAGTTTAGTTAGAAACCTAAATTCTTGGCCGGGCGCGGTGGCTCAAGCCTGTAATCCCAGTACTTTGGGAGGCCGAGACGGGCGGATCACGAAGTCAGGAGATCGAGACCATCCTGGCTAACATGGTGAAACCCCGTCTCTACCAAAAAAATACAAAAAATTAGCCGGGCGAGGTGGCGGGCGCCTGTAGTCCCAGCTACTCGGGAGGCTGAGGCAGGAGAATGGCCTAAACCCGGGAGGCGGAGCTTGCAATGAGCTGAGATCCAGCCACTGCACTCCAGCCTGGGCGACAGAGCGAGACTCCGTCTCCAAAAAAAAAAAAGAAACCTAAATTCTCTCTCTTTAGTCCCATTTTATTAAAGACAAATCATAGGACAAATTCATTTGCAAAGTTTTAGTTTTATTATACTTGGCCAGAGTATTTGCACAAAGTCACAAATAATAATTATTTGCCATATAGTCTCCTCTTTTAAATTGGTTTTCTTGTAACTTTATTCCATAAAAAATCTCGGATTTGACTTTAATGCCTTAAGTCCAGACTGTTCCTGCAAATATTCATATTAATTGGATGAATTCCTCACCTCTAGGTCCTAAGAAAACATGGGGCTCCTGGACCTGTTGGAAAGTTACATTCTTTACCTACCACAGGTCAGGAACCTCTACAGGGACTGTGTAGACAAGATATGAGGTCAGCTTTCCCAAGGGGCTTTTATTGACTCTATAAGTCAGTTTTGATTCTTTAAAGGAGTCCGTGTCTGATAGCATGCCATTCCAGTCAAAACCTTGGCAAAACAAAAACACACACACACAAAACAGTGTTTCCAATTGTGTCCTCTTACCAAAAAAAAAAAAAAAAAATTGTTGCACTTATGGAAATAACTATTTTGCCATAAGTTAAGAATACTCACAACTTTTTTTCTAAATTTTTTTTTTTTTTTTTTTTTTTTTTGAGACGGAGTCTCGCTCTGTTGCCCAGGCTGGAGTGCAGTGGCCGGATCTCAGCTCACTGCAAGCTCCGCCTCCCGGGTTTACACCATTCTCCTGCCTCAGCCTCCCGAGTACCTGGGACTACAGGCGCCCGCCACCTCGCCCAGCTAGTTTTTTGTATTTTTAGTAGAGACGGGGTTTCACCATGTTAGCCAGGATGGTCTCGATCTCCTGACCTTGTGATCCGCCCGTCTCGGCCTCCCAAAGTGCTGGGATTACAGGCTTGAGCCACCGCGCCCGGCCTTTTTTTCTAAATTTTGAAGAAATCAGATAGAAATATGCTCCAAATATTGTTTATAGGAGTCTACTTTACTCAATTGTTAAAACCTGTAAGTAGCTCAAATTGAGTTTTCTTGGCTCTGAAAAAGAAAGGATCAGTAACATTTTAAGCAAAAAAGTTATAAAACGATTATTTCAGTCTTCTGTTAGTTTGGTCAATGAACTAACTCGTGTTCTGTTTGATATTCATGAACATTGCAGCTCTGCAAGGGAGTCTTGGAAATTTTTTCTCTATTCTAGTGTCACAGTCTTCAAAACCTCCATTCCAGAGCACCTGTCAGAGTCCTATGCCGATTATAAAACCACCTTTTGAAAAGGAGAAAAGTAAAACAACTGTGGATAACAAAAGTCTTAGAACGGTCATAGCTAAAAACACAATTGACACGGAAACTTGGTTACTTATCTGATATACAGAAATTTTACATAATAATCTTAATTACTATTGATAACATATGCTAAAACATCAGAATTACAGGAACATCATGCAATTCTGGAACACATACTAATAACACATTTATAAAAATATAATCCACAGAAGGTTAAACACTTTCATATTTGACAATACTTTCTGTGTGATTTTATTTTATCAAATAAGCCAAATATGTCTCTTTTGGACATCAGGGAACTCATATCAAAAAGCTAATGAAGATCGAAGTTAGAATTTGACTTTGGAGTTTGTCAGATATACAAATTTTAAAACACTTGATATCACAAAATGAAATCACAGGTCACTGTAAAATAAGTAGTTCATTTAGTCAAAGTGATAACTGAAAGACTCCAAAAAGAAGGTACAAATCTTTCTTCTTTGAGACAGGAGACTTCATTTTCCAAATAATAAGCCCTAATAATAACAGCATGAGGCCAATTAATCTTGTTTTTTAAAATTTTATAAACTATATAATTGCAATCATCTTGACCGTAAGATATAATTTCCATAAGCCTTCTTATAACCTTTATAACCCTTATTAAGGATTGGGGTAATGCTTCAAGAAAACCTTGTTAATCTGACACACGGGCCCATATGCTGGCCTTGCATCAGTGTGCCTCTGACATTGATGATAAATTTATAGAGAAACTAAACTTATTTTATCTCCCAAAATCAGCCCTGACCATCTGACAAACCCATCTCTTCCATGATAGACCCTGGGCCTTGAGGAGTTGACTAGTTTTAATTTCTGGCCCTGTGTCTCATGAACCCTGTTTATTTTGATTGGCATCTTCTACTACATCCAAAGATGAGGCTGTAACTGCTGTCAGTGTTAAGATTTAGCAGGAACGTGGTGTCCTTTTTTGACTCAGGAGTTAAAGCCTTGTAACTTAAGACACAAGGACTTTAAAAGCACATACATTAAGTTACACGGATTTAATAATCTTAATTAAGAAAACTATGTCAGATTTCTCTAAGCAAACCGAACTTAGTAATAATGTCGTAGAAATTATTTCAATAGAGCGTAAGGTCTGTTAGGCCAGCTACTCAAGGGCAAAAGAAAAGGCCTTCTGCAGTGTGACTGCTGTCCTCTGTGGGGAATATTATGTTGCAAAAAAACATTTCCTTTTAGACCTTTAAGATCTAACTTTTTTTTTTTTTTTTTTTAAATCAAGCCACAACCATTAGAACCTGAAGGAAAAAAAATAAGACTTACAGTGGCTGAAAATGAGAATGAGTTGAAGGATAGAGTTATTATTTCAGGACTTTTAAAAGAGGAAAGAAAGCTGAAAACCATGAGAGGCAATAACAATTGAAATTCACATAAGAAACAATTATAAAGGTTTTGTAATTTATTAAGAGTAAAGCAATACCTTAAGAAAATCTCATATTTTGAAATATTTTGAACAAATTCTTTAGTGTTTTTTAAATCAAAACCCAATTTCTAGAAGGACCATTATAATTTCCCTTTAATTATAGACAACTTGATCATATAAAAGGTTTTTTTTCCTTTCATAAATTTTCTTACTATGACTTAGACCACTCATGGTGTGCTTGGAATTTCTGGTTTGTCCTGAACATCCCTGTTTCTTTCTTTTATTTAGTTATTTATTTGTTTATTTATTTTTTATTATACTTGAAGTTCTAGGGTACATGTGCACAACATGCAGGTTCGCTACATAGGTATACATGTGCCATGTTGGTTTGCTGCAGCCATCAACTCGTCATTTACGTTAGGTATTTTTCCTAATGCTATCCCTTAAACAACCAGTCATTTTATCCTAGAACCAAATTTACCATACGAGATTCTTTCTCATATATATTTTTTTCTTTAAGCTTTCTGACCAAGAAATACCTTTTTATTTCTGTAACTTTCTTTAAATCTCTCTTATTTCCTGGTTCATTTTACCTTGTTTCATACATAAATTATAAATAAGCTTTGAATTACACAAAAATTATTCATGTTTTAAGAAAGAGACACTTTTTAAAAAAGATTTTCTTACAATATTTTGTTGAAAATATATAATAAACAAAATATCCATTATTTAATATAACTTTAGATTAAATTATAACAAATTTGTCTACAAATATTTAACCCATTATATTTACTGATTTTACTTTAATAGTTTACCTAGATTATTTATGAAAACACTTATAGTCATCATTTAAAGTTATAAAACTGCCATTGTAAAATTATAACTGAGGCAGTGGAAGAAATCTGACCTAACTGACTCCATCTTATTTCTAATCTCCAAGCTATCCTTGTTCATTCCTGGGCATGGGCTGAACTAACTTTGGGAGAACCTCAGTTTACAGTTTTACTTTGAAACAAAGATGAAAACAATCCTTTCCCATAACAAACCTTCTTCATGCCTGGGGACTAGACTGCCTAAAACCACAATATTAGAAATTATGGTTTAGGAGTCATGCAACTGGAGGCTGCAAGATTCTAAATCTCCCCGAATTGCTCCTGGGGATAACATCACTACTGTAAAATGTAAGATCAGTGCTTGAGATATTTTGCAGACTCTGCACTTGATGAGTTACCTGGCAGCTCCAATGGATAAACATCTCATCTAGTCTTGTAGTCCCCACCCAGGAACTGACTCAGCACCAGAGGACAGCTTCGACTTCCTGTGATTTTATCTCTGACCCAACCAATCAGAACTTCCTACTCATTGGCTCCCTACCCACCAAATTATCCTTAAAATCTCTGATCCGCAAATTTTTAGGGAGATTGGTTTGAGTAGTAATAAAACTCAGGTCTTCTGCACAGCTAGCTCTTTCTCTATTGCAACTCCCCTGTCTTGATACATAAGCTCTGTCTGGATAGCAGGTGAGGTGAACCTGTTGGGCGATTATAGCTATTTCCCTGTCAACTATTTTATAGTCTATCAATTTCAGGTGTTTACCTAAGTAAGTACCTGAAGTTTAAATATATGATTCTTTTACTAAATAATTCCAGATTTAGCTATTTTCATTAAACCATAATTAATGTCTCATTTATCAAAAATTACACAAGCAAAGCTTATTCTATTTTGGGTTAGGTTTATAGTTTTGTAACCCTTATGACAAACTGTGACACCTTATAATATTTAAGGGAAAAGTATAAAATTGCTTGATCAATAAATGCAAACAAAACATATGCTGGAAATTCTTAAGACATTTCTGATATTACTTCACCAATAATTTTAAAGTTAGCTTATTTATTAAAGATTTTACATTAAGTCACATAAACTTAAAGCATTTGACTACTCTTTTTTTTCTGATAAGCTATTTGATTTAACCACTTTTATTTTTCTTAAGCCAATTAATTAGACCTCTTTTATATATTTTTAGTAGTGAAACATTGTGTACACAACATATACCTGCATAGATATATTAGGTATGCTGATAGAAGTAAATCTTATTGATTCACAAGACCTCTTTTTTAATTTTAGACTTTCAAATTCTTAATATCCTGTTTTATTACCCTAGGCAACTATCAGCAAAATAGACCTAAATTTGCACATTGAAGGAAACAACTCTTAGGTAAAAAGTTATATAGCAAAATTCACATCTCAAAGTACAGAGAGAAAATGTCTGGTGTGCTAGAGGAAAATTAAAACTGATTTAATTGCCAGTTATACATAAAATTACAGAAATCTATCGTAAAAGCCCATATATATATATATATATATATATAATATATATATTTGCGCATGCGCGCGCGCACACACACACACACACACACACACACACACACACACAAGGTTGTATAACTTTTTCTTCAGAACTCTAGCCCTGAGATATTAATGAAAATTTACTGGCTTGCAGAAACAAAAAGCAAAACAAAACAAAATAATGGTCCAATCCAAACAGTGGTTTTTATCTCAGTAGAAAAGTAACAAGTAACAGCAGCTTTAAAGCAGGCATAAAAGAAAATAGAGAAAAAGAGAACTTAGGAACTCTATAGTTTGCAGGCCAACCATGGGACTTTTTCTTTGATGTAGACCATAATATTTTTATTTTAAACAAACTCTAGCAAGTAGAAGCACCATAAAACCAACAAAGTTCCCAAAAAGGGGTGATTCTCCATGTTTTCTCCTCATTCTTAGATTATTTGTTTCCCACTTTCCCCCCCCCCTTTTTTTTTTTTTACCGAAAAGGAGGAACTGAGCTGTGGCCTAGGGTTTTTGTGGAGTGCGTAGAAATGTGTGCTGGTTGTGGTTGGGACTTCACAGTGTCACCACTGAGCACCCTCTTACCTCTCTCAGTTTCCTTCTCCAGATGTCTAAGCACCTCTAGGAGGGCTCAAAGCACAGAGTGACCAGCTCCCATGTGTTCTTCCTGGACAAACCTTTTTAAAACTAATTTTGTTGGGGGTTCCCTGTAGGGCTGCTACACATCACAGGGTGTCAACCTCCCAGACACTCCCATGAGACCGCTGGTCACATGGGGTGCCACTCAACTGGAAGGAGCAAAATTCCCTTTCTCTTTGGAGCTGAGGAAGCTCAGTCTCTCATTTATCTATGAAAACAACAGTTCAGTTCCTCACACAAATGTGCACAGACAAGCCAAACTGAGATTAATTTTGGGAGGAAAAGCAAGGGAGAAGACCCTTTCGGAAGCACCTTGGGACTAGAAGTAGGATCCTTAAGCCACAAGTTCCTAAGAGAGAGAGAAAAAAAGAAGCAGCCAAGACCCAAGCCCACTTCCTGTAAACTGTCCTCAGCCACCCCTAACTTTGAAGGTCATCTACCATGACACATGCCAAGGTCAAATTCTCTCACAGTACAAGGTAATCTCTGATATCCCCAAAGCCAAAGAGGTCAGGTCAGGTAATACAAGAAAGCATAGCTTTAGACCTATGAAGAATGTGCAATGACTCTTGAAACTTCACAGAGAAAACACAACATCCCAAAAGGAGTGAGCAGTGGCTTTGTTCTGAGTTCCTTAAGGGGTTTGAGTCATTGGAAGCCTTCTCTAAATTTTTCTTAGTACTGAAGATGGCAAAGGGGGAAGGAGGTATAGGATGGAAGAAAAGTACATGAAAGAACAGTTGTTTTCTTAAGACAGGGAGCAACCACAGAGACCAAGCACATGTTTCACCCACCACTTTTTCAGCTGCAATAAATTTTAGCCAATGCAGAGAGGCCTTGTTACCCATACTTTGGAATGCTCATTTGGATTTGACCACGTCAGGTAGGGTCAGGTAGAGTTGGTCAAATCTGACTGGAGAAAGACTGGAACAAACAAACAAAAACCCCAGCAATGTGATGTCATCACTGAGTGCTCTAATGGTAAGGAGAAATTAAGACCAGCTGGTAGTTAATCTTAACTTTAGCTAAGACAAAACCCCAATTCAGCTACTTACCTAAGAATAGGTCTCAAGCTTAAGACTGCTCTCTACCATTTTAGAAGCAGGAAAAAACTCAAATTTGTCTTTCTGGTTGGAAGCTAGCTCAGACTCCAGAAAGGAGTTATCTGCCTTTCATCATCATAGAAGGAGGAAAACTTGTCTTCCTTCTTGGAAGCAAGTTAAACTCCAAAAAAGGAGTTGTACAGCAAAATGAACTTTAGGTCTCTACCAGATTTGGGGAGATCAGGGATTCTCTGGAGTGAGCACTTCCAAGCCTCAGCAAATTGTCCTATTGGTATGAACCATAAAGATAGCTCAAGCTGGTACCAGGCACTAATAGGCGATTTGTCAAAGGTCAGGGGCACCTCCATGCAAAGTCTCTTTGTGGTTACCAAAATGTGAACCCCAGATATCTGAGACAAGTCCCAGTCAATTTAGAAAGTTTTTTTTTTTTTGCCAAGATTAAGAACATGCCTGTGACACAGCATCAAGAAGTCCTGATGACATGTGCCCCAGGTGGCTAAGGCACAGCTTCGTTTTATACATTTTAGGAAGACATGAGACATCAATCAATATGTGTAAGATGAACATTGGTTTGGTCTGGAAAGGCAGGGCAATTCGAAGTGGGGAGGGGGTTTCCAGGTCATAGGTACATGAGAGACAAAGGGTTGCATTCTTTTGAGATTCTGATTACCCTTTCCAAAAGAGGCAATCAGATATGCATTTATCTCAGTGAGCAGAGGGGTGACTTTTAGTAGAATGGGAGGTAGGTTTGCCCTAAGCAGTTCCCAGGTTCACTTTTCCCTTTAGCTTAGTGATTTTGAGGTCCCAAGATTTATTTTCATTTCACATTATCATTTGACCCAGCAATCCCTTTACTGGGTATATGCCAAAAGGCAAATAAATCATTCTACCAAAAATATACACACACATGTGTTCATCGTTGTCTTATTCTCAATGGCAAAGACATGGAATCAACTCAGGTACCCATCAATGGAAGATTGCATAAAGAAAATGTGGATCATATACACCATGGAATAGCATGCAGTCATAAAAAAGAATGACGTCATATTCTTTGTAGCAGCATGAATAGAATTGGAGGCCATAAGCCTAAGCAAATTAATGCAGAAACAGGAAACCTAATACTGCATGTTCTAACTTGTAAGTGGGAGCTAAACACTATCCCACATGAACATAAATACGGGAATAATTAGATCTTGCAGACCACTAGAGTAGGGGCGGGGGGGGAGTGAAAAATTACCTATCAGGCATTATCCTTATTACCTAGGTGACAATATCCATACCCCAAATGTTGGCATCATGCAATATTCCCATGTAACAAACCTACGTATGTAACCCTGTATCTAAAATACAGGCTGATTTTTTTTTTTTTTTTTTTTTTTTTTAAAAAAACAGAGTGATGAGGATACAAAGATACAATTATAAACAAACAGACTAGAGAAACCTAAGGACATGGTTTTTGCCCTGGGAGTTAAATTACAAAAAGAAACCAACTATTTCAAGATCAGAGAAAAGTTATTCCAGGGCAGCAAATAAAGATTACAAAAGTCTAAGGGCAGGAATTCACTTGAAGTATTCAAGCAAATAATTAAAAGTCAATGTGGCTGTAGTATTGAGGGACAGAAGAAAGGTACCGCAAGATGAAAGTTTCTACCGAGATTTTAAAAATATTTTCAGTCATTTTATTTTCTAAGACTACTTTCATAATTCTAGAATGCTCTTTTTTAGTAGTAGACTGTTCTACTTTAGGAAATTAATATTTTATCTTCTTTACCTGAGAATCTAATGAGATCATTAATAAGTTGTGTTTCTTATTTCTTTATTTTCTTATGTTTATTTAACCTCCATCTTTCTGTTGAAGAATTTCTCAAATGTCTGTTGCCTCTTTACTATCTGCATATTTAAGGATGAGACAGTAAATGTACATGTGGAAATGCAGAGCACTACACTGGGTATTGACTGGTGGACTTCAGTGTGGTAGCTGTCCACATGCCACTACCTATAAGTCATTTATCTAGAGATGGACATTTTAA
Organism: Theropithecus gelada; assembly: GCF_003255815.1. Taxonomy (NCBI): domain Eukaryota; kingdom Metazoa; phylum Chordata; class Mammalia; order Primates; family Cercopithecidae; genus Theropithecus; species Theropithecus gelada. The sequence continues at coordinate 142,009,595 of NC_037689.1, read as the reverse complement.
TCTCTCCTCCCAGGATCTAATCAAGATTCTAAGAATTGTGCTGGTGGAGGTAGATCAGAAATATATACTTACCTATATTTTCTTTTGTTTATTAATGTTGTATTTTGAGTCTAATATCTTTATTAAGAATACATGACGATGTAGTACAACACACCACACATAACACAACTCAGTATAGCATAAGTCAGTTTCCATATATATGGTCCACTGGCATCAGCCCAACAGCCTGAGTTTAAATGCTGGCTTCACTGCTCACTAATTGACCTTTGGCATGTAACTTATTTTCTCTGTATGTCAGTTTCTTCTCTATACAATGAGGGCAAAAATAGAATCTACCATATGGGTTTGTTGTGAGTATTGCTATGTTAATATATGTAAAACACTTAGAATAGTTCCTGGTATATAATAGGCGCTATCTAATGATAAGTAATCATTATCAATTACTCTATTAGTACCACAGTGTTGTAATATTACAATTACAGTATGTTAAAAGAGATGAAAGAGGAATTTGAGTTTTCTCTGTAGCCCCATGTGGTAAAACTAGGACCAATGAAAGGTAGCCTTGGGGGGATGAATTTTGGTCAAAATAAAGAAAAGAAGATCTTCTCTATTACAAGTGTCCAAAGATGGAATAGACCACCTCAAGTTTTAATGAGTTCCCTGTCAATGAACATGTTCAAGACAATATCAACCATATTTTTGGTACAGTTAGAAGAAGGTTCCTAAAAGCAAAAGGCTATATGCATTGAAGGAATACTGATGAGCTTTAAAAAATCTGACATTTTACAATCCCAACACTATAATCTGTTCAAATGACATAAATGGATCAGAAAGGTACTATAAGCAGTGTCAACTTGACCATAGATTTTAATGACTACAAATTTAGGAAATATTTAAAAAGTCTTTGTTAAACTATAATGGAATATCATATAGAAAACAACTAAAATTACATCTGTATAAAATAAATGTTGTGGGGAAAAAAGCTTAAGTATAGAGAAAATGTAAAAACTTAGCTAAATTTTGGGATTTCTGGGCAAAACTGGTTCATGGCCAAAGGAAATTAATTCAAATTCCTCTTGATCATACATAATTCAATAAAATAAAAAATCAGTGTCATCATATTTGGTATTAAATATGATGTTATGTGTTGGTGGTTAATGGTTGTGAAGAACATCAAGATGGTTTAAAATTTAGAGAAAATTATCTTTCCTGGCTTAATATGAGCTTGTGTGTTTGTTAATGCCCTGAAATTCAGAATTCCTATCCAATATTTCAAGTATTGATTTATGCTATTTAAAGATATATTTATTTCCAATTTTATTTATTAAATTTCATTTTCCTTTCAAATAACCACCAAGTACTGCTAGCAAAAACACTCACTCTGTTAGTCCTCTGTATTTAAAGATCCTAAGTAGGTGCTGAGGAGATTGGAAACAAATGAACCCTGAGGGCCCATGACAAAGCTGCTTCACAGGAGTCATGAGCTTTGAGTTGTCTTTCCAGTGGGCAGATCATGTATTGTTTAAGTACCAGCTCTTTGTACCTGATGACACACCTTTACGAGGTGTTTGGTTTAGGTACCAACTAAAATCACAGAACTATAATAACTTGAGAGAAAACCTGTAACCTAGGCAAGCAAAAAAGTAGAGGATAGAAATTAACCACATCACTTTGGGAGTCAGGACACTTGGATTTAATTTAAATTTTGACTGTGTGATCTTGGGAGCGTGCTTCAACTTTCTGAGTGTTTATATGTAATATAGGGATAATAATACTATGTCAAGGTTGATGTAAGGATGAAGAGAGATGATATATATGAAATCAATCGTATGTGATCTATCACATAATAGGCCCTTAAACATTGAGTTATGAGGAGTCATGGCCAATTCCTTTGAGACCTGGGAGGGGGCACAGGGGAAAATAAGTCAAGATGGATAAAAGAAAACACAAACCATATCTCCCTGCCTGACAGAATTATTCTGACGCTTTAAGTCTAAAAACCTTAACCTCAATTATTCTTCCTCCTGTCACTCCAGCTTTCAAGATTTCTGTATTTTCTTGGGCCTGATTGAGATAACTGAGCCACTCAGTGGCAACTCATACTTACCTTCTGGGTTTATCATGACCTGTGTAGCTCATACCAGGCACTAGATTGGGCTTTATCCTCCAGTTAAGTATTTCAGGTTGCCTTTCTCTAAGTGATGCCTCACTTGCCATGTATCTTTTCCCATCCCATGTTCTCTGGCTCTTGACAAATGTGTTCCAGAACACAGATCATAGGTAAGTGAACAATGAGATAGGAGGGCAAAGCCACCTTAACACATAGTGCAAACATCAATATTTAAATACTCTCTGTTAAATGTGGCTCTATGAAAGCACTTATTTCCCAGTCTTTGAAAATAAATGTATCACATTCCATCAATATTAAATTAACTTTGATAGGTGTCTTTCATTGTATGTATTGTATTCAGTACTGTGAAAAGTCATTCACAATCAGCCCAACTACATAAAATCAAGGGACTGGTAAAGTAAATGATGATATACCCATATGATGTTTACAAAGAGTTTCTAATGACATGGGAAATGCTAATGATATAATGCCTAGTGAAAATATAGGTTACAACAATGTTCCCTATAATATTTAAATCATCCAAGAAAAATGAAATGTATGTATATTAATGTATATAAAATATAACTTATAATAGGAGTACATATCAAATGCAAAACATATCTAAGTATGCATATGTATGTATACATATAAAATGTACTAGAAATAAACATTATGTTAATAGCGATTATCTATGGGTGAAAGAATTCTAGACAATATTTTTGGTTTATATTTTCTCTTCTCTTTCCCCCTTAATAGTCTACAATATGCAAGTGATATTTTTTTAATCAGCAGAAAATAAGTGTTCATTATTCCAAACAGTTATCATAACCAACGTTAATTGTGTCTGAGCTACAAAATCAATTCATCATTTAGGTGGTTGATACCTGAATCTTTGACTGCTTCTCATCTTGAGCACACATAGTTTCTGAGACTAGCAAGGCCTAATGGATAAGTTTGATCCTGCAAACTTTGATTGAAAAATATGCTAACTAGTCAAATAATTATATTAATGCAGACTCTTCATGCTATAATCCATATTCTCTTCTATGAAATAAGAGTTGTGGTCAACTACATAATGACCCCCATCCAAAGATATCCATATCATAATCCCTGGAACTCCTCTTATATGAAAAAAAAAATTATACATGTGACTGAATCTCTTGAGATGGGATCCTAAATGCAATCACAGGTTTCCTTGTGAGTGAGAGGTGGAGGGAAACCAGACACAGACAGAAAAGGATAATATAATATGACCATAGAGGCAGAGATTGCAGTGATTCAGCTACAATCCAAGTAATGCTTGCAGCCACCAGACACTGAAAGAGGCAAAGAAGACCTTCTCCATTAGAGCCTCTGGAGGGAGCAGGGCCTGGCCAACATCTCGACTTTGTCTCAGTGAAATGGGCTTCTGGCCTCCAGAATGATGTTATAATAAAATTCTGTCCTCTTGAGCCACCGGGTTTGTGATAATTTGTTACAGTATCTAGGGGAATGTAATACTCTTTATAATAAAATGCATGAGTCATGATCTCTGGCAATGAAGGGTTCCTAGACTAGAAAAGTAGAGTGAGGCATAAAGAAAGAAAATTAGACAACATTGTTATCAGTGACTGACTTCCACAGTGAGGGCTGGGGAATTCTTCCCAGAGGAGGTAACACTGGAGGATTGTTTCTTACCAGTAACAGGACTTGCTGCCTAATTTCGTGGAAAAGGGTTTCAGACCCATTTGGGTAGCACAGTGCTTGATTTGTGGCAGCAATGGGTAGAGCACAGTGGAGAGGCTGCTTGACTGGGAGTCGAGAGATGTGTGTTTTGATACACTGCACTTGGTACCTGACACTAACTAGCTGTGTGACTTTTGGCAAGTCATTTATCTGCACCTAAATTTCTCTCTCTATAAAATTGAATGTTTGGACTAAATTTCTAAGGGTCTTCTGCTATTCTGGATTTTCTTCAGTCAATGTTTTGATGACACTTGGGGAGTGAAATGGTAAACCAATATATGTGGGCTGGTTAGTTGCAAGTATTTATAAGACTGAGATAAATGTTCATAAAATTGTAAGTAAAATATAAAATGTTTTGATATAAGAATGGATGTGTATAAATGTAATTCCATGCAAATATTTGCGTACCTATGAAATACTCAGTACTCAGTAGGCATACAGACATTTATTGCATAATATTGTGTTTGCCAAATTTTCTGCTCTTAAATTGTTTATGTTAAACTAACATAGACTCCTGACCCATATTTAGTGAGTGATTGCAGACACCAAATTGGGAGCCAAGGTTTGGAAAGAGAAATGAAAACAAAAAGGTTTAGCAATAGGTGAGAAATGTGTGTCACGGTGATAGAGTGTAAGTACAGAGGTTGGAATGGTTTAATCAACCCAATTGCCTAAAATACACACACACACACGTGCACACACGATACACAAATAATACTACTCTGATTTCTTGCTGAAACCTTAATAAGAAGGTTAAGACTATCCTCTAAGGTATCAGGTGACATGAAGCAAGCTTTGCTCATGAGAGAACTACAGATTATTGGCAGGATTGACTCATTGGCTCAGAGGAGAAGGCAACAGATAAAAATTCAGTGGTTGTTACTCAGTTTATCTTTCCTATTAATCTAAGGCAGAACCAAGCTCATAGTCTGCTTAATTCATGGCATTATGAACAGTCTTCTCCCAGACTACAGATAACTGCTAAAATTTAAGTGTTAAATACCAGAGTCAGTTCACGCAAATGCTACTCTTTTGTATGAACTGAACTCTGGTATTTATCAACACATGAAATCTGAAATGTGAACTGAACTCTGGTTCATATCAATACATGAAATCTGATGGCAAGATTTTACAAGAGGAAGTGCTCCAAGATGAATCCAAGTTAGCCAGGTGCAGGAAGAGTGGGGTGTTGTGCGGTGGAATCCATCAGGCCAAGACAACAATTAGACCAGTGGGCCAGGTGAGAAAGAGCTTATTGTGAGAGAGAACATCTGCTTTGGTGTTGCTATTACATAAACCATGAGACAGAAAGTGGTGAAAACTGAAACGAGGGAGTCCATCAAGGGCCAGATCACAGAGTTTTTGTATCTCTAGCCAAGAAGCTTGATAGTGACCCTCTCAGGCCAACGGAGAATATTTGGAAGTTGTTCTCACATTTGGGACAGGTGGAAAGATAGCTAGAGGGTTACACACAGAGAAAGAAAGCATGTTGGCTTCCATATGTCAACAATGTTAGGCATTTTACAAAGTTTACTGAAGAATCAGTATAATCAATAAAAGAAATTAATGCAAACAGTAAACAACTGAATGAACTAAGTATTAGAACAATGGCTACAACTCAAAGCAGTGAGTTGAGGGTAGTTTCAAGAGCCAGAATCCCCTGTGGCACAATATTTGTGCCAGTAGTTCTTGCAATTCTGAGTTGCCTGAATATAGATTCTATTTGTCTTAAAGAATCATGTTCTGAATTAAGGTAAAATTTCCCAGTAGAACTTTTTAACATCTCTCTTCTTTTAGCCTTGCTTTCAGTCTTTCTTCCCTCAATTCAGTTTTACACACTGTAACCTGATGTATCTTCCAAAGCACAGTTGTGCTCATGCCCTTGTTAAAAACCACCATTGATTCATGTCCCCGTTTAGCCACTGCCTAAAAATACAAATCCAGATTTTCTGCCATCAGCTCTCTGGTTCCAACTCAAAGTTCTCACATTTTCTCTTATTATTTTCTTTTAATACACCATTTAATTAATCTAAACTAAATAACTCTTTCCTTCTCTTGACATCCTGCATGCTTCTTACCATGGTGGTCCATAGTGTCCTTGCCATCTTTGCACCTTTGCCTGCTATCATCACTTAGGACCCAGCTCGAAATCAACACTAAGAAATGTGCTCAAAACTATAAAATTCCAGGGAAATTAAATAACCTGCTCCTAAATGACTTTTGAATAAATAGTTAAATTAAGACAGGAATCAAGAAGTTCTTTGAAACTTCAGTAGCATGAGAGACTCACTTTTCTGGCATGGAAGGAATCTGAGAGCTATCACACTTGATTTAAGGGTTAGAAGCTAGGGGAGGAAAGTTAAGTACTCACCTGGGGTGCAATATTTAAGATGGTGTAGGGTTAAGCCATGTCTGTATTTACAAGTTTTATGTTTTGGTCAGCATGTTTTGGAATTTATTTTTATTTTTTAATGTATTAAAATAATTTTTATCTTGATAATTGATTATTGTGGTACCACCCATTCACTTTAATTTTGCATTTGAGTGAGTGGCTCATGCCCCTCCCTCCACCCCTGGCCTTTCTTATCTTATAACCTATGCATACTAAGGCTTACACTCCTTTTGCCTGACTCAGCTCTGAACCTTCGAAACTAGTCTTAACTCACCCACCAGGCCTGATGGCATTTCCAAATGATTTTTAAGATTTATGTATTCAATGTATATGTTCATTGATGGGTAACTCTTGATAAACTGTGTGTTGTCATGGGCCTCTGGGTGCCATATTAACTTTACTGAGATACTCAAACAGTCCATATTAGCAGATTGCTTTGTTTGTGAAATCTAGAGAGTGTTTGGAATTTAGTGAGAGCTAGGGGACTAGTATATTTGGGAGATGTTTTATAATTCTTATGGACGAAGAAGACTGGCTAAAGGGAAATAAATAATGACTACTTTGGTATAATAGCCTATATGATACTTGTATTGCTTAAGAGATTATTTATAATCAACTTATTATCCATCCACACTTTTTGTTTTCTTGATTCACATGTATCCAATGGTATTAGGTGAGGAACATTTTTAATTTTTAAAGACTGTGGCACACGATGGTGGTCCTTTTCAGTGGCCACTGCTCTACAGCACTGTAGCAAGCTGCTTAGGAATGAAAATTAATATTAAGCACATAGATCCAAGGATATCTGTCCAAAGTTGCAGGTTGATTTCCACAGTCCTTTTCAAAATCGAATAATAGTTTACACAGTACAAAATCTCACATAGCTCTTCACTCCAGCATATTAATCATCAGTGTCCTATGATTTTTCGTACAGAGCCTATAACCTAACTCTAATAATGCTGGGAAATGTCATGGCAGCTAATGTTTACTTTTCAAGTACCCTTTTTGTTTGAATCAGTTAAAGACTGCAGTTTGCCTTTTTGAAACTTTAAGCCTAACTTGAAATTTATATCTTGATATACAGCATAAATGTCAGCAAAAGATGGAGAACCAGAGAGATCGTGTGGGCTTTTAGAAATCATACTATGCAATGCTTTCATTTTACAGAGAAACAGGTACTACAAAGGTAACACCGATTTTATAACCCACTATTCCTCTCCTTAGCTACACTTATGTGTAACATGTGGGTTTATTTAATGAAAAAAGCATATGAATGCAAATGTACAGTTGTTCATACTCATCCAGTGGCTTTTGGGGAGTCCATTTTATGTGTCTTCTTCTCTGCTAAAAACAATAAATGCCCTCATGTGATATTCAACTAAGTGATGTATACCATGGGTTATATTGGACAAGATTTCCCTGAGATATTTTCTTTTTTTCCATGCTTTAAAGTCACCTTTAAAGTCTTTATTAGTAGCCATTTTTCTGTTCCTTCTTTAATGTGTAAATATATCTTCTAACAGTTAGGGTTATTTTCGTTTTAGAGTAAAATGTGGAGATTGGAAAGGTAAAACAGAGTAAGATGAAGCAGATCAGTTTTGAATTAGGCTTTGGGGAACTTATAAAGACATTTCAGTAAACAAATCCCAGGTTTTTGAATTTTATTCTCATTATTTTTCTATCTGGTTTACTAAGGAGCACTAGTATATTGGTAAAGGAGCTGGAATCAGATCAGATATTGTTCCAGAATCCAATGTCTTCTAGACTGAATACATCCTAGTGAAGACTTCATTGTATAAAAACTCAATGCCTTTGGAAGAGGTCTTGTAGAATATCTCTGGTGTTTATGGAGAATTTTTAGTTGGTTAGGATGAATGGAAAATAATCTATTTAACAATATTTACATAGGATTTGAAGTCCTGGTTGTACACAATTCTTAAGGAGTTACATTCTTTTGGAATAAGAAATACTCCTCAATACATACATTCAACCCCTGACTTTTGGTTTATGGATGCAATATTGGATACTATAATAACGAGGAGCTATGACCAAATGCTTCACACATCAAACATCATGTGACTTCATGGTCAGAAAGTACATAAGCAGAAGTGAACTAACAAAAATATGTTTTCTATCATCCATATAAGCTACAGGAAATGCCCAAAATAGAGTGCAATGCATTTAATACTCAAATGAGTTTTCTAATTTGGTGATCGATATTCTCTAAGACAGTCATTCGAAGTTGTTAAGTAGATATACTCTAAAATTGACCACATAATCAGACACAAAATACTCTTCAGTAAATGTAGAATAACTGAAATCATAACGACCACTCTCTAGGACCATAGTGAAAGCAAATAGAAATCAACAGTAAGAAATTTGCTCAAAACTATAAAATTCCAGGGAAATTAAATAAGCTGCTCCTAAATGACTTTTGAATAAATAGTTAAATTAAGGCAGGAATCAACAAGTTCTTTGAAATTAAGGAGAACAAAGATACAACATACCAGAATCTCTGGGACATAGCTAAGGTAGTGTTAAGAGGAAAATTTATAGCACTAAATGCCCATATCAAAAAGTTAGAAATATCTCTATTTAACAACCTAACATCACAGCTACAAGAACTAGAGAACCAAGCAAGAGTAGACCAACTCCAAAGTTAGCAGAAGACAAGAAATAACCAAAATCAGAGCTGAACGGAAGGAGAAACATGAAAATGATTCAAAAGATCAACAAACCCAGGACTTAGTTTTTTAAAAACATAAAATAGAATGCTACCTAAACTAATAAAGAAGGAAAGAAAGAAGACCTAAATAAACAGTGTCAGAAATGACAAGGGGGAAATTACCACTAACCTTATTAAAATACACATAACTATCAGATAATATTATGAGCACCTCTATGCACACAGTTTAGAAAATCTAGAAGAAATAGATAAATTTTTTGATACATACACCCACCCAAAACTGGACACGGAGGAAATTGAATCTCTGAACAGACAAATAACAAGCTCCAAAATTGAATCAGTAATAAATAGGCTACAAAACAAAAAAGCCAAGACCTGGCAGATTCATAGACAAATTCTACCAGATGTACAAAGAAGAGCTGGTATCATTCCTACTGAAACTATTGAAAAAAATTGAAAAGGAGGGACTCTTTCCAAACACACTCAATGAGGCCAACATCATTCTGATACCAAAACCTGGCAGAGACACACCGAAACAAGTAAATTTTAGGCCAATATCCTTGATAAATATTAATGCAAAAATCGTTAACAAAATACTGACAAAATGAATCTATTAGCACATCAAAAAGCTTATCCATCAGGATCACAAATATCATTTATTGATACACAAATCTGTGTGTCATTTATTGATACACAAATCAGTAAATGTAACTCATCACATAAACATCGTTAAAGACATAAAACACATGATTATCTCAATAGATGCAGAAAAAACTCTCAGTAAAGTTCAACATCCCTTCATGTTTACAATTCTAAACAAAGTAGGCACTGCAACTTACCTCAAAATAATAAGAGCCATCAATGACAAACCCAGAGCCAACATCATACTAAATGGGTAAAAGCTAGACGCTTTCCCTTTGAAAACTGGTGCAAGACCAGAATGTCCTCTCTCACTACTCCTATTCAGCATAGTATGGGAAGCCCTGGCCAGAGCAATCAGGCAAGAGAAATAAATAAAGTGCATCGCAATAGGAAGAGAGGAAGTGAGACTATCCTTGTCTGCAGATGATGTAATTCTATATCTAGAAAACTCCATAGTTTTGACCCTAAAGCTCCTTAAGCAGATAAACAATTTCAGTGAAGCCTCAGAATACAAAGTCAATGTACAAAAATGACGAGCATTTGTATACACCAACCCAATGACAGCCAAGCTGAGAGCCAAATGAGGAATGCAATCCCATTCACAATTGCCACAACAAGAATAAAATACCTAGAAATACAACAAACTAAGTGGGTGAATGATCTCTGTTAGGATAACTACAAAACACTGCTCAGAAAAATCAGAAATGATAGAAACAAATGGAAAAATCATTCCATGCTCATGGATAGGAAGAATCAATATTGTTAAAACAGACATACTGCCCCAAACAGTTTATGCATTCAGTGCTATTCCTATCAAACTACCAATGACATTTTTCATAGAACTAGGAAACACTTTTAAAAAATTCATATGGAACCAAAAAAAAAAAAAAAAAAAAAAAAAAAAAAGCTCGAATAGTCAAGGCAATCCTAAGCAAAAAGAACAAAGCTGGAGGCATCAGGCTACCCAACTTCAAACTATACTACAAGGCTATAGTAACCAAAACAGCATGGTACTGATACAAAAACAGACACATAGACCAAAGGAATAGAACAAAGAGCCCAGAAATAAGGCCACACACCCACAGCCATCTGATCTTTGACAAAGCTGACCAAAAAAAGCAATGGGGAATATTCAATAAATAATGTTGGAATAACTGGCTAACCATATGCAGAAGATTGAATCTGAACCCCTTCTCTATGCCATGTACAAAAATCAACTCAAGATGGATCAAAGACTTAAATGTAAAACCCAAAACTATAGAAACACTGGAAGACAACCTAGAAAATACTATCCTAGACATAGGAACAGTCAAAGACTTCATGACAAAGATGCAAAAAACAATTTCAATAAAAGCAAAAATTGACAAATTATATCTAATTAAACTAAAGAGCTTCTGTGTAGCAAAACAAACTGTCAACAGAATAAACATGGAACCTACATAATGGGAGAAAATTTTCACAACTATGCATCTGACAAAGATTGAATATCCAGGATCTATAAGGAACTTAATATATGAGAACAAAAACAATACCATTAAAAAGTGGGCAAAGGACATGAACACTTTTCAAAAGAAAACATACATGCGACCAACCAACATAAAAAGAGAGCTCAATAGCACTGATCATTAGAGAGATGTATATCAAAATCACAATGAAATACCATCTCACACTAGTCAGAGTGGCTACTATAAAACAGTCAAAAAATAGGTGCTGGAGAGGTGGTGGTGAAAAACAATCCTTATACACTGTTGGTGGGAATGAAAATTAGTTCAACCATTGTGGAAATCAGTGTGGTGATTCTGCAAAGACCTAAAAATGGAACTACCATTCAACCCAGCCATCTCATTACTGAGTTTATATCTAGAGGAATATAAAATCATTTTATCATAAAGATATATGCATATGAATGTTCATTGCAGCACTATCCACAATAGAAAAGACATGGAATCAACCTAAATGCTCATCAGTGGTAGACTGAGTAAAGAAAATGTGGTTCATGTACCATGGAATGCTATGCAGCCATAACAAAGAACAAAATCATGTAATTGGTTTTGCAGGAACATAAATGGAGCTGGAGGCCATTATCCTTAGCACACTTTACACAGGAACAGAAAACTAAATACCGCATCTTCTTACTTGTAAGTGGGAGCTAAGTCATGAGAACACATGAACACAAAGAGAAAAGCAACTGGGGCCTACTTGTGTGTGAAGGGTGTAAGGAGGGAGAGGATCAGAAAAAGTAACTAATGGGTACTAGGCTTAACACCTGGATGACAAAATAATCTGTACAACAAGGCCCCATGACATGAGTTTACTTATATAACAAACCTGTACATGTAACCTGGAACTTAAAATACAAGTTAACAAAAAGAAGTTGTGCAGCAGAGATTAGATATACAGAGATATTTAAGATAATCTCCTTAATTCTATAAGAAAGAAGGACTTGAGTCATGTGGAAAAATGAAGGTATATGAGGCTACTAGGTTTCTAGCATTTAGCTTGGTGTGTGGCATTTTCTTGCCATCCTTCTCTCTTTTGCCTATTATAGTTATTACTAATTATAAATTATATTATTTCTTGCTGAACGTACCTGCCAACTCAGAATATTTCTCAATATAATAATCTAGGGAACTGTTCCCAGTGGCTTTGACTTAGTATAAGAAATGAAAACTTGATCATGCCTCCTACAGACTAATGAGAAAATATCTTTTATTTGAAACTTGATTTTTACTCAGGGCATATTCTTCAAACACCGATTATATTTTCAATTGAAACCATAGTAAATGAGGGAAGTAATTATTAGTGACTTGTATAAGTATAGCCTAAAGTTATAAAAAATCATGGATATTATCACATAAAATTATTCTTCATGAACACTTTAAAATGTTCTCCTTCATAGAAACCATGATAGAAAGATGTAAACAATGGCAGTAAAATGCTTTTGTATAGTTCCCCTTGGGAAGATTCTTAAAATGTGGATTAGAGCACAAAAGATCCATGCAGCAATCTTTCTCTTCCAGGCACTGAATATGTAGAAGCATGTGACTCTCTTTCTATTTTTTTTTTCTCTTTCTAACATTCTTTCATGTGTTAGTTTGTTAGTGAGGGCTACTGAAGCATACTACTAATAACTTTGCACTCAGTTTGCTTGGAAATTAGTTACCAGGAGAGTGAAGATGCACTTATGAAATCTAGGAAACCTTAGAAGAAGAGACATTAGCAAGGCTATTGGCTCACTCCTACAAAATGCACTCTGGTGAAACCATGGAAGGGAAGAGAAGGATGTATTTGAACCACAGATGACAAACTATTTTTTTTCCTCTCATATCCACTACAAAATTTTGAAATATGATATATCCTCTTATGTGTTTTGATACTTTAAATTTATCATTATGAGTTTTCACATTGGTGAATTGTAATTCTTCATATATTCTCAATGTTAACAATAAAACTGTTATACCTTCAAAGGGAATCTGATACAATATACATACCATTTATACAGGAGCTCAATACATAATGAAGTGAGAATCGTGAATCATAGGTAAAGGAGGATTGTTTAGAAAATTACAGTAGGAAAATTAGCTCCTTATATGAAGAATAAGCTGGTTTCCTATTCATCACCATATATAAACTGGAACTCCACATGAATTTATTACCTGAATATGAAATGAATGTAACACTATAAAGTTAGTAGAAGAATATATGGAAAATTATTTTTATCATCTAGGTTTGGAGAACGAGTTCCTGAACAAAACTCCAAAGGCACCAAATGCAAGTAAAACACATGATAAATGTATTTAAACAAAAATTAAGATTTCTCCTTAACATAATATACCATGGACAATATCAACAGAAAAGTGACAGAGTGAGAGAGGATACTTGCAATGTCTAAAACAAAGATCAACATATGGATTATTCAAGGAACTCTTTCAAGTCAACAAGACAAAAGCCAATAACCCCAACTGAGAAATTTGCTAATAACACAAAATGCCATTTTGAAGTGGAAATCCAAAAGGCTAAAGAGTTGGTGAAGATATAATCTAATCGGTAATCGAAGAAATACAGATTTTAAAAAGTAGATATGTTTCATCTGTTAGACTGACAAAATTTCTCAAGATTGATTTTGTCAGGTATCTGTGAGATTGTGAGGAAAAGAGAATCCTCAATGCTCTGCTGATGAGTATGTAGGCAGGTGTAGTCTTTCTTAGAAAGCAAATGGGTAGCAATTAGTCAAAGTACAATAGAGATACTTCTATCCTTGGATGGTAGTTTAGCTGAATATCCCAAAAAGAATTACACACAGATCCATACAAGGACATAAACAAACATTTTTATTGCTGTTTTATTTTATTATTTGCTATGGGAAAGAACTGGATGCAATCCCATTGTCCATTACTAAGAGAGGTTAGATAAAATATGGTGAGTGTGGCAGTTATATATAATGAGCTAATTTCACATATAGGAAAATGTTCAATAAGAAAAGTGAGAAACAGAATGAGCTCTCTAACCCAACATCATTAACATGAATTAAAAATATGCATATACAAAAAATAAACCGTTTATACGAACACATATGAAAAATTAGATGTATGTTGTATTAGTCAGTTTTCATGCTATTGATAAAGACACACCCAAGACCAGGTAATTTATCAAGAAAAAGAGGTTTAATGGATACATAGTTCCACATGGCTGCGGAGTACTCACAATCATGGCAGAAGGCGAAAGGCACATCTTACATGGTGGCAGGTAAGAGAATGAGAGCCAGGTGAAAGAGGGAACCCTTTATAAAACCATCGGATCTTGTGAGACTTATTTACTACCACAAGAACGGTATGGGGGAAACTGTCCCCATGATTCATTTATCTCCCACCAGGTCCCTCCAACAACACTTGGGAATTATGGGAGCTGTAATTCAAGATGAGATTTGGGTGGAGACACAGTCAAACCATATCACAAGTTGAACTCATTATGATGATTACTTTTGGTGAGAGAAAAGTAGGAGTGCAAATTGGGGATAAAAGAGAAAAATTTTAAAAATGAGCTAACGTTGTGAATCAACATTTTTCCAAAGAAAACAGAAAAATGACCAACAGGTATATGAAAATGTGTTCAATATCAGTAATTATTGGGGAAATGAAATTCTGAACCACAGTGAAATCACCTCACACATATTTAGGGTGGCTATTATCAAAAAGACAAGAGATAAGTATTGGCAAGGGTGTGGAGAAAATATTACTCTGTACACTGTTGGTGGGAATATAGTTTGGTGTAGCCATTATAGAAGAGAGTATAGAGGTTCCTCAAAAAATAGAAATATAATTTTCATATGATCCTTTGCTATGTATATACCCCCAAAAATGAAATCAGCACTTCATAGAGATATCTAACCTCAGACGTTCCCTGCAGCATTATTCACATTAGCCAAAATATGAAAACAACAAATGTGCCCATCAGTGCATGAATGGATGAAGAAATTATGAAACACACACACACACACACACACACACACACACACACACACAGAGAGAGAGAGAGAGAGAGAGAGAAAGTATTCAGTCTTAAAATATCCTTCTATTTGTTACAACATAGATGAACTTGGAGGATATTATGCCAAGTGAAATAAATAAGACAGAGAAAAACAAATGCCACATGACCTCACTAATATATGTGAAATCTACAAAAAGATGAAAGTATAAAACAGAGTATAACGGTGGTTACCAGAGAGACCGGGGGTTAGGGGAGGCTTGGGGAGATGTTGGGAAAAGTACACAAAAATTTAGGCAAGAGTAATTCATTAAAAAAATGTGTTGAAGAATAGGTGACTGAGAAGGGGTGTCAAGGGATTTCTGAGGTGCCAGTTGGCAATAATATATCTTTTTAACCTAAATATTTATTTTGCAGGTAGTCAAGTTGTGATGATTCATTGAGCTATACATTTATGTTTTACCTACTTTTCTATTTGTGTATGTTTTACAATGAAAGACTTTAAAGATGAAAATATTTGGACTTTGGACTCCAAATTCACACTTGTAGCTCTTTGCACATTTCCATAATGATGCTCAAGAAAATATAAAAAATACATTTTATTTATAAATATTCATTGAATTATTAAAGTAAAAACTGAGGTTTAGTTGACCATTGATACTCTATCAACTCTTAGAGTTGATTTTTTTTGCATTTTTTTTTTCTTTCTCTTCTGTGATACCTTTGCTTCCAGGCTGACCCCATGACAATGTGCATTTGATCCATTCTCTTCTGCCTTGTTTGGGCCTTTGCTGCATTAAGTACTGTACGCTTTTTTTTAATCTTTTATATCTTCAGTTTCTCTCCACTAGCTGCTGCTCGTGTCAACAAACATGGTCAAACATTTCCTCTTCTAAGCAGGAAAGACTTCTTGCCCTCTATGCACATTCACCTATGTCCTTTCTTCAAATAATCTAAGCTTCTTGAAATAAATAGCTCAAGCTTCTTAGAATAATCTAGTCCTTTTCTGTCTGTTCACCCTGCCTTTTTTCTATTCAAATGTTTGCAAAAATGATTTTCCTCCCCAACAGTCTACTAAAATTACCATCTGTGAGGTTGACTTGCTAAATAAACCTGGGTGGTTAGCTGCCTTAATTAAGCATAGTCTATCTCATCAGGTGATATGATCATTACTGCTCCTATGACTTTTCCATGTAGATAATAAAACAAGTATGTAGATATAATCTAAAGAGCACATTATTTGGGTGCCTCTTTGGTGCCTTAACTCAGCAGACAGTTTCTCAAATGAAATGAAAAAAGCCCGCCTAACAAGACAGAATCCACAAAAGACTGAGTCTCGTAGAGGAATGATTCTTGTTACCTAATGTTATCAAGCTGTTCACATGACTTTGAACAAGTAGCTTTTTCATTCTGAATTTTGATTTCCTTCATAGCAAAACCTGGTCTACTTCACACGTTGTTGTGAGGATTAAATGATAGAATGTGTGAAAACATTTTGCAACCTCTAAAGTATGATATAAACTTGTTATGGGACTCCCAGCCTGTGTAGCCTAAATCAGTGTCCATAATTGAATTAATTATCTAAACATGTATGAAATACTGTACAATGGCCTAGTAGAAGACTGTTTTCCTGGGTAGCTGAGGGACCTTCTGAGTGAGAACACATGGCAGTAGAAGAGGAAACAGTTATAACAAGCTTGACGTACTTAGCCTTGTTTTTTGGAGTCCAATCCCCTTTGTCTTGATGTCAGAATCCTAAATAAAGAGTGGCCTATAGATATAAATGCAAAAGTTGGTTCCAATAATCAGATTTGTGTCCTCTGTAACACAATGTAATAAAAAAGGAAGTTGAATATTCTCTTCCATTTTCCCCAGACAATTTTGGTCATTTAAGGACTTCAGGTCACTAGTGGGAGAGACCAGCAGGAGATAGTGGGACCATTTTTGGGAGTCCAGTGCCTGCCACAGGACTGAGAGCCCTGGTTAAAAAACAAAAACAAAAACTAAACTAAACTAAAACAAACAAAAAAGCAGTGTAGGGACTGTCGGCGGAGCAATGCTCAGTGATCATGGCAATAGTAAGAGCAAGTGATGGTGCTGTATGTAACTGCCCGGCCTTGTTCATGAGAAAATGTGAGACATTCTCTGGGAATTCCCAGAAATGCTTGAATTTGAACCAGAGCCTGACATTCTCCTGGAGCAAGTGGGTAGGGATGAGAAGATAAGAAATTTGGGCTGGTTTCGTGAATGCAATTCAGCTGGTCGCAACAATCTGTTGAGACATGATAATCTGTGTGAATGACATCCCTTCGACTCATGCAGCCCCAGAGGTAGCCCATTCTCATTCGATAATTTGAATTTTTTTCGACTCCTTTGTTGCCACTTAGACCCTACTTTCGTTTTGACATCCACTATAATCATGAATATTTTATGTAGAATCTAGGCATCTCCTCCAAAGAGGAATATCTTAGACAAAGCATATTTAAAATTATGTAATAAACATTTGAACTGACATTGTAAAAGTTATAGCTTGAATGAAATCCAAACTTCCCAAGTTTTAATATGTCAATAAATGACTATTAGGCTAGATGGTCCTTTTTCTTCAGGGCCTTACATGAGGACAAATAGAGAAAGCCATTCGTCGTGATTTTAGAAGCTATGTGTTGTCCTCCTGCTCCGCCCAAGTAAATCAAGAGGACAGTTTTTTGTTTGTTTTTGTTTTTGTTTTGTTTTGTTTGTTTGTTTGTTTTTAGATGGAGTTTTGCTCTTGTTGTCCAGGCTGGAGTGCAATGGCGCGATCTCGACTCACTGCAACTTCTGCCTCCCGGGTTCAAGCGATTCTCCTGTCTCAGCCTCCCAAGTAGCTGGGATTACAGGCACATGCCACCATGCTCGGCTAATTTTTGTATTTTTAGAAGAGACGGGGTTTCTCCATGTTGGCCAGGCTGGTCTCGAACTCCTGACCTCAGGTGATCAGCCCACCTCAGCCTCCCAAAGTTCTGGGATTACAGGCATGAGCCACCGTGCCCGGCCAAGTTAACACTTCTTTTTAACTATCTTGATTCATTCATATTAAAGACACCATCAACTAGCATTGGGAAATATCACTGAATGCAATTCCCTAGCTATGAGCACTGTGTAGTCTTCCTTCTAATTTATACTATAACCAAATAATTAAAATGACAACACCCTTGGAATTGTAAATTAATGAAATTCAAATGAATCTAGAATACATTTCAAGAATCAAGTCACTCTTACTCAGAAGTTAAACAGCCTACATGTAGTGGAACAGAAATAGATCTTCTCACTGACTATGATAGCAATACTATGACATCAAAAGACAGGCTACTTTTTGCTAAGTAAAAATAAAAAATAAATAAATAAAAATAAACATTTGTTGCACAGTGTTTATGGAGTTATTCAGTTTATGTATCAATTATAACACAGCATAGAAATGTGCTCCAGTTCAAAGAAACATCTTTTGTTATGGCATCCTCTGAGAAAGTGTGTATCTGCTTAGACTTGTGTGTCACTAAACTTGAAAAAAAAAATTGGTAATTTATTTGTAAATTTAGACCATTAAATAAATATTTCAAAATATTTGTGAGGAAAAAACTTTAAAACAAGGACATTTGAAGTACATATTGGAATGGTTCTGAAAAACATATAACCCCTTTGAGTAGCTAATTATATTAGAATTACTAAAGAAAATATAAGCACTATCTATTAATCTATGATAAATAGTCACTTACTGAGTATGGGCAGCATTTCTTGGTCAGGGTTTTCCAGAATTATATTTTTAGAAATATATGAGTGCCATAGTTAGCTAATTTTAATAAAACATGAACCAAGCGGAAATTTTACACACAAAAGAGAACTTTTGTTTTTTTCGTTTTTGCATATCTTCTTGAAGAGTAGCATCATTCTTAATTTAATATTTTAGAACCTACTCAGGATATGTGATGGTAATATTAAAACAGGAGATAATGTATTGCCAATTATCTTTACTAGTTGGTAACTTCACTGAGTTTCTAAGTACTCAACAGTCTACCGAATTCTCTAATATGTTGTAGCAAAGTTAGAATTGAGCATTTGGGGGATGCTTTGCTCAGTTTTCCATATATATTCAATTTCGGCTACTTCCTTTTGTCTTAAAAATGCTTGTACAACTGAACAAACACCTGCTTTCTGAATGAGTACTTCCAAGATTTCTCTCTGTCCAGTCAGAAAATTGATGATTTTGTCATTTACTAGATAAATGCTAACTTTTCTGGGATATGGTGTTTAATTCTATAAACTGGGGGTGATAATAGGCTGCCTAACCTAGAAGTTTGTGTGTGTGTGTGTGTGTTTTTTTTAAGATTTCATAATCAATACAGGTAAAAGTAATTTGCAAAACTGTTAGATAAGGTGCAATGTAGCTTTGACTTTACAATACAATTATTATTAATATATTGGCCAATTAGTGAAGTTAGCAGATCACTTTCATAGAGAGCATCTGATGATTTAAGCCTTACTAAATCCAAAAAGAGCCACACAGGTGTGCACTCCTGCCTTTGCTGTCTCATAGAATTCATTGGGAGGGTTTCACATGAAAATACATTGTATAAAACACAATGCATAATTTGCATTGACCTGTTCCATAATAAGTTTTATGAACTGTGTCTTTGAAACCTCCAAGATTCTTCACGTTGTTTTGTTTTAACTAAGTCAGTCTGTTCTTTTACTCTTCTGAGGACAGTGATCTCTAATGTAAACCTGCATCAGCCTGTTTTTTCTCCCTTATTCCTACACCACGTACCAACTGTAGAGAAGCTTATACACCATCCTTTAATAATTCAGACAATATTATTGACTAGTCCGTTTCTTGTGAAGAGGTAGATTTCATAGGTAAGTTATCATTTGGTTTAAAGCAAACAATTCTGTTCTGAAACCAAAATTCACAAGAATAAGGATTGTTGAGTAAGAGAAAGAACATGAGATAATTCATTGTTTTTTTAAAAATCTTGTGTTTTTCACAAGAATACATTATTTTTGTACTTTAAAAATTTATATAAATGGTATTTTGCTACAGATACCATAGTTTTCACTTAGTGTAATGTTTCAAAGATCTACCCAAGTGGCCACGGGACATCTATTTTATTGATTCTACTGCTGTAGAGTATTCCACAGTACATATCCATATTTTGTTTATCTACTTCCTAGATAATGAACAGTTGGGTTTCCTCCAAATTCTAGTATCACAAACAACTCTGTGATGAATAACCTTATACATATCCTCCTATGGTTCTGCTTCTGCATTTCTTTGAAGTAGTATTCCAGGAGTGGAAATTGCCAGGTCATAAAGTATGTGTGTACTTAATTTCACTAAGTACTCCCAGACTGCTATCCAAATTGCTGTACTTCCATGTACACATGGGTATATGGTACCCATCAATATTCGGTATTATCAGACTTCAACATTTTGACAATAGTACAGAAGTGTTAGCTCATTTTCATTTGCTTTTCTTTAATTACTCATATAATGTATTTAGTTTTTCATTTCTGTTACTTCATTATTTGTATTTTTCCTATTTTTGTATTAGTTTTCCTCATTTTGTTTTTACTGTTAACTTGAGGAGTATCTTGTGTAGTCTATATTTGAGTCCCTTATAAGAGTTTGGCATTGAAGATATTTTCTCCCAATCTGTCAATATATGATAACTTTGTGTATATATTTTGCTGAACAGAAATCCTTGTTTTTGAGACATTTTTATCAAACAAGGGTATCACTTCAAAATATTCAAAACACACAGAAGAATTTGTTATGCTTAAATTATGAAACATGATAATAAAACTAACACCCATTAATTCACTACCCAATCTCAGAATAAGAAATTACCAATAGTGTTTGATGTATCTGTCTCTGACACAGTTCTAGCCCACAGTAATGCCCTACCAGAGGCAACTACTATTCGGAAAATTTTTTACTCCTTTGAATAGTTCAATACTAACGATCTTTTATATGAATCTGTAAATAATATGTGCTAATTTTCCTTTTTTTAAGTTTTAAATCAAGTGGTATCAATCTGTGTGTACTCTTATAACATTGTTTTTTTATTCAACATAATTCATCCCTGTTGATGTGTGATCCGCAGTTCATTCATTTTCACTGTTCTATATTATTTCATTCAGAAAAGGTGCTACTATTTGTGTATTCTGGCAGTGGATATTTGTGTAGCTTTTAACGTTTACTTTTTGTTATTGTCGTTGGGGGAATAGGATATAATGTACAATGTTTTTATTAATACATATCTTATTTCATAGGTGTAATGCTTTCTGTACAATATATCTTATCAGTAGAATTACCAGATTGTTGAGTATGAGCCTATTTAATTTAAAAGATAAGACCAGGTTGGCTTTCAATGTGATTATAGCAATTTCTTCTTGCACCAGCAGTGTATGAGAAGTGATTACCAGTCTTCCCCAGGACTCAGAACTGTCAGGCTTCTTGGCTTTTGTTAATCTAGAGAACGTAAAATGGTGTCTTGCTGTGGTTTTAGATTTGCATGTCCATAATTTCTAATTATGTTAAGCATAAATAGTTATCATACTTTCATTTATTTTCAACTGGGATATGTTTTTAAATTAATTCTCAGGTTATTTAAATATATTATTGAAACTAACTCTTTGTTTATTTTGTGACAAATATATTACTTCAGTTTGTGATTAGATTTTTTAGTTGTCTCATTGTTCTTTTTTGAGTCAATATCAATTCTTAATTTTAATGCAATTTAATATAGTGAATTTTTCCTTTAAAAATACTGTTTCTTTTTAGTGGTCTGGCATTAGAACAATTTTTCTACCTAAGTTATAAAAAGAATTTTATATTTTATTCAGTGATATTTAAAGTTTTGCATTTCATACTTAGGTATTTCATATATCTTAAGTGGGTTTTTCTGTGTGGTTTGGAGCCATTTATATTTATTTCATATGGATAATCAGTTGTTGTGGCAAAATTGATCATATTTAATTTTGATTTTTCCCCTAATGATCTTCATTGTTACCTTTGTCATCTATCAAAATTTTATATATTTTGGGGTTTGTGTTTGGATTTTGTCATTTTCATTTCACTTAATTTAACTCTGCTCCAATATCGTCCAGTCACTCACTCACTCCTTCAGCAAATACTCAGTAACCCCTATGTGCCAGACACTTTTTAGACGATTAGAACCCACCAATGAACAAAAGAGACAAAAATACCTGTCCTTCTGTAGTTTATATTCTAGTGGGGAAAAGCATCAGTAAAGTTATACAGATATTCCTAAACTCACAGCGAGGTTGCATCCTTACAAACACATCATAAATTGAAAATGTTGTAAGTGAAAATACATTCAATACATATATGAAATGGTATAGTTTAGCCTGGCCTGCCCTCAACCTTTTCAGAACCCTTAAATTAGCCTATACTTGTCAAAATCATTCAACACACAGCCTATTTTGTAATAGAATGTTGAATATTTCATGTAATTTATTGAATACTGTACTAAAATAGAAAAGAAAGTGATTGTATGGGTACTTGAAGTATACTTCCTACTGAATGCTTGACAATTTTGCACCATTGTGAAGACAAAAAATTCTAAGTGAAACCATCATAAGTCAGGGGCAATCTATAATTTAAATATGTAAAATATCAAATGGTGACAAATGCTATGAAAAACATTAAGCAGAGAAGGAGGATAGGGAGTTCAAGGTTGATTCAGGGTTGATATTGAAATAAGATTGAAAAGGAAATACTTCTCTTAGTGGAGACCTGAAGGAGATTTGAGGGTGAGCCATACAGATTTCTGAAGAAACAACATTCCAGGCAGATGGAACAGCAAGCAAGAAAGTTCATTAGGGATGAGAATGCAAGAAGGCCAGAATAGCTGGGAGTGGAGTGCGCAAAGGGGAGAAAAAGGTCACAAAAGTTACAGTGGAGCAAGAACAATTATTATACCACACATTTTTAATTACTAAAGCTTTATGAGAACTCTTCATATTTTGAAGATTAGATCTACCCAGCTTTTTCTTCTAAGGGAGTATCTTGGCAACTCTACTATCTTGGAATCAATGTGTCCCTATGTACATTTTTTTATTTTTAATTTTTGTGGGTATCTAGCAGGTATATATATTAATGGAGTACATGAGACACCCTGATAGAGGCATGCAATGCATCATAATCACATCATGTAAAATGGGGTATTCATTTCTTCAAGCATTGATCCTTTGTATTACAAACAATCCAATTATATTTTTCAGTTAATGTAAAATGTACAATTAAATTATTATTGATTATAGTCACACTGTTCTACTAGCAAACACTAGATCTTATTCATCCATTCTATTTTTATTTTATACCCATTGACAATCTCTATGTTCACCCACATGATCCTACTACGCTTCCCACCCTCTGGTAACCATCATTCTACTCCGTATGTCCATAGGTCTAGCTGTTTTAATTTTTAGCTACAACAAATAAGTTAGAACATGGGAAGACTATCTTTCTGTGCCTGACTTATTTCACTTAACATAATGACCTCCAGTTCCATTCATGTTGTTGCAAATGACTGGATCTAATTCATTTTTATGGCTGCATGGTACTCCATGGTGTATATGTACCACATGTTCTTTATCCAATCATCTATTGATGGACACTAGGTTGCTCTCAGATCTTGGCTGTTGTGAGCAGTGCTACAACAAACATGAAAGTGTCAACATATCTTTGCTATACTGATTTCGATTCTTGTGGGTATATACCCATCAGTGGGATTTCTGGACCATATGTTAGCTCAATTTTTCTTTTCTTGAGGAACCACCAAACTGTTCCCCATAATGGTTGTACTAATTTCCACTTCCAATAGTGTACGATGGTTCCCTTTTCGCCACATCATTGCCAACATTTGTTATTGTCTGTGTTTTGGATAAATCCATTTTCATTGTGGTAAGATGACATCACATTGTAGTTTTAATTTACATTTATCTAATGATTAGTGATGTTAAGCATCTTTTCACATGTCTGCCATTTGAATGTCTTTTTTTAAAAAAATGTCTATTCAAATATTTTACCCATTTTTTAATTGGATTATGAGATTTTTGCCTATAACCATATTTGAGTTTTTTATATATTCTGGTTATTAATTTCTTGTCAGATAGGCAGTCTGCAAATATTTTCCCCCTTTCCATGTGTTGTCAATTTACTTTGTCGAGTGTTTCCTTTGCTGTTCAGAAGCTTTTCAACTTCATGTGATATGTTTTGTCCATTTTTGCTTTGGTTGGCTGTGATTGTATGCTATTACTCAAGATAATTTTTGCCTAGATCAATGTCCCAGACCTTTTCCCTGAAGTTTTCTTGTAGTAGTTTCATAGTTTGAGGTCTTATGTTTATGTCTTCAATACACTTTAAACAAATTTTTGTACATGGTGATAGATAGATATTTAGTTTCATTCTTCTGCATATGAATATCCAGTTTTCCTGGCACCATTTTCTATGTAAAATTTGAATGGACTTATCAGTTCTTGTACATGCCTGTAGAAATTTTGATTGGTATTGCATTGAATCTAAATATCAAGATAGGGAGCATTTAAAACTGCCTTACCTGGAAGGCTGTCACTGATTATAGTGCTCCAAACGCGAGTACCTGCAAACCTCACCACTTAGAGCCAAAGGGCTCTCGGTGTCTAAGATAAATTGAAAGGTGGTTTAGGCCACAAGGACTGCAACAAGTTTGTGAGTTGTAGGGCTGAACCAGGCCCGGAGACAGTTGACTGGGGGCTAGGCAACATACTGAGACTCCCGCTGGGGAAGACAAGGGAGTACTGGCATAACCCATTTCCTAAACCCAGGCTACAGAGCTCATAGCTCCAAGAGACCCCTTGCCTTACACTTGAGGAGAGGACAGGGAAGAGTGGTGAGAACTTTGATTTGACTCTTGGATACTAGCTCAGCCACAGCAGAATAGGGGACCACCAATAGATAGTCAACTGAAGGTGATATAGACATACCCATGACTGGGTAATTTATAAAGAAAAAGAAGTTTAATGGAATTACAGTTCCACGTAACTGGGGAGGCCTCAATGTCATGGTGGAAAGTGAATGGCACATCTTACATGGTGCCAGACAAGAGAGAATGAGAATGAAGCCTAAAGTGTTTCCTTTATAAAATCATCAGATCTCATGAGACGTATTTACTACCACGAACACAGTATGGGGAAAACCACTGCCATGATTCAATTATCTCTGGGTTTCTCTCAAAACACATGGGAATTATGGGAGCTACAATTCAAGATGAGCTTTGGGTGGAGACACAGCCAAACCATATCAGCATCAAAGACAAGAGAACCAACATACATAAAGAAAATATTATTAGAGCTAAAGAGAGAGATAGGCCCCAATACAATAATATATGAAGACTTCAACAGCCAAGTTTGAACATCAGGCATATCTTCCAGACAAAAAAACAACAAAAATCAGACTTAATCCGCACTGTATATCCAATAGGTCTAATAGTTACTTAGAGAACATTTTATCCGAGAGTTGCAGAATACACATTTATTTTCTTAGTCCATGGACCATTTTCAAGAATAAACTAAATATGTATATATATATGTAATATATGTTTCATCTATATAAATAATAATATATTTAAATATATAAATATGCATATTTTAAACATATTTATATTATATATTATAATTATACAATATATAATATATAAATTTATATATTGTATATTATTATATATAAAATATACAATATATAATATAAATATATAAAATGTATTTATATATAAATATGAATATCATGGATAGTGCTGCAATAAACATGAGTGTGTGGATAACTTTTAGAGATACTGATTTTTTTAAATATGTACCCAACAGTGGAATTGTTGGATCATGTAATAGTTCTATTTTTAGTTTTCTTGAAGAATTGTGTACTATTTTACACAGTGACTGTACTAATTTTGCATTCCCACCAGCAGTGTATAAACGGTCTCCTTTCTCCACATCCTCACCAGCCTCTGCTATTTTTCATGTTCTTGAAAATAACCATTTTAACTAGGGTGAGATAACCATTTAACTAGGGTGGTTTTAGTTTGCATTTTTCTGATGATTAGTGATGCTGAGCATTGTTTTTATTATACTTGTTGGTCTTTTGTGTGTCTTCTTTGGAGATATGTTTATTCAGATCATTTGGACATTTTTTCAATGGGTTTTGTATTTTTTTGTGGTTGAGTTGAGTGTCTTGTATATTCTGAATGTTAATCCTCATTAGATCTACAGTTTGCAAATACTTTTTCTCATTCTGTAGGCTGTCTGTTCACTCTGTTGATAGTTCTTTTGCTGCCCATAAGCATTTTATCTTGATATAAACCCATTTGTCTGTTTTTACTTTTGTTGCCTCTTCTTTTGAGGTTTTACCCAAAAACTCTTTGCCCTGATCAATGTCCCGAAGCATTTCCCAAATGTTTTTTTCTGCTAGTTCCATAGTTTCAAGTCTTGTAGTAGTTCAAGCTTCAAGCCTGGTAGTTCCATAATTTCAAGTGTTTAATCCATTTTGAATTGATTCTTGCATAAGGTCAAAAAAAAAAAAAGGGTCTAGTTTCATTCTTCTGCATATAGATATCCAGTTTTCTAGCACCATTTACTAAACTTTTTTTTCCCAAAGAGTGTTTTTGGTGCCTTTGTCAAAAATCAGTTGGCTATGAAAACATGAATTTGTTTCTGGGTTCTCCATTCTTTCCCATTAGTTTATATATCTGTTTTTATACCAGTACCATGCTGTTTGGTTACTGTAGCTTTTTGTTACATTTTAAAATCTGGCGGTATGATGCCTGCAGCTTTAATCTTTTTGGTCAAGACTACTTTGGTTATTTTGGATTTTTCATGATTCCATATGCATTTTAGGAATGCTGTTTTCTATATCTTAGAATAAAGATATTGGTATTTTGATAGGGATTTCATTGAATCTGTAGATCACCGTGGGTTCTGTGGACATTTTCACAATATTACTTCTTCAAATCTATGAGCATGAGATATATTTTTGTGTATGTGTCCTCTTCAGTTATTTTCATCAGTGTTTTATGGTTCCCATTACAGATATATTTTATCTCTTTAATTTAATTTCTAAATATTTTTGTAGCTGTTTTAAATGAAATTGCATTCCTGATTTCTTTTTCAGATTGTTTGCTTTTTATGGATTTTTGTATGTTGACTTTGTATTTTGCAATTTTACTGCCTTTGTTTATTAGTTCTACCAGGTTTTTTTTTTTTTTTTTTTTTTTGGTACAGTCTTCAGGTTTCTCTAAATATAGTTTGACTTTTTCCTTTCCAATTTGGATACCCTTAATAAATCTTGAGTTTATCAAACCTGTTTGCACTGAAGGTAAGTGTTCTGCGTGGTGATAGGAGTCCCAGAGTGTCTAAAACAACCCTGTCTATGTTACAACAGTGCTTCTCAGTTCATTATAGGAAGTGATGAGGCTAGATAGGAGTTTACAAAGTAGAGAGCCTTTTTGCTGATCAGTTAGCTAAAATATAACAAACATTTTAACTGCATGGTAAAGGTAAATAAATTGTAGTAGATCTCTACTGCTCAAATTGCCAGACTCTAGAGGTTAGCAAATTATAGCAAATGTAAACCTTACAGTCAAGAAAATAAATCATTATACCACCTCATGGCCCCACCCCCCACTCTCACTCACCTTTGCTAAGCTAAAATTCCAGACTCCAGAGCAGTGGCAAAGTTTTCTCTGCTCTGCCTCACTCTGCCCACTCTCTTCCTTCCTGGTATTCTGGAGCCTCTATAGCACCCTGCCCAGATGCCTGTTCTACCTGGTTCCAGGATGCCTGGGAACTGGCCCAGCAGCAGCTCAGCTCTTGACCCTCACCGCACCTGTCCCGCCCCCTCTTGGTTGGTGCCCCTGAATTTGTTTCCAAAGCCACCTGAATTAGTCCTCCCCTTCTCACTTCAAATATGAGAGAACTCAAGAAAGTGTTCTCATTTGTCTGTGTTCTCATTCTCTTCTTTAATCTCTTACTTCCTCATGTTTCTCATTCTTTTATTTTTGTCTCATTTCTCACCCATGCTATTTTCTCATCCTTGTCCCCATTCTGATATTATCTCACACTCTTATTTTCTTTTTACCATGGCCCCTTAGTTTATTTCATACTCTACTTATTTTCTTACTTTTTCGGTATAAATGTTCTGATACTTTGTGTTATTTTCATTTTTAATCTCACATTGTCAGCATATTCTCTACATTTCTCTTATTCTTTCATTGTTTTTCATTATCAAATTTTATTTTAGTGTCTCACCCCTTCCACATTAAACTTTATTTCATATTATTTTATTTTTACGTATTAACTTTTTCTATTTCTCATATTTATGTATTTATTTTCTCAGGCTCATTGCTTTTACTCATTTTTACTTTCTTATAGTATTGAAGATTATGCATCATTCTTATTTTTGATTTTCTCATTCCTTGCATTATGTTTCTTTATTAACTCACATTCTATCACTCTTTTCACTCACAATCCTTCTATATTTACTCACAGTCTCTCCTATATTATTTAGTATTATATTGATTTTCTGTTATATTTCTCTCACATATGCTTTTATAGTTTCTTTAAAATATTTCTTTGTTTTATTTACAACATCATCATTACATTAAATAGAATTAAATTAGAAAAGGTTTACCTAGTGGCCACATATTTGTTGGAGGAACACACTGGTTAGTGACTGACAAGGTAAATTGTGACAGTAAGGATACGCAAGCTCAGATAAAATGAAAATGAAAGCAGATAAACCAAATGATAATAACTATGTTTTATAATGGGATTTGGGCTATGAAGAGCCTTCCTTTGTTGATTAGCCACCAACAATCACAGCACTCAGTTCAATAAATTTCTGGGAACACTAAGGAGAGGGTGATTCTCAATTAGAGGTCTCAACTAACCCTATTTTAGGCACATTGTTTTCTCACAGGATCAACTAATTCTTCTGTGGCTTCTCATTGTCCCATAGCCTGCAACTGGGCCACAAAGAGGCCCAACAACTTTCCAATATGTGTACATATAAAATCCTGACAGATGGGAAAAATAGAAATACATATATTGTTTTGGGATGGGAAATATATATTTACAAGTATACTTAAGCCATGGAAGTGACTGGAGGAAAAAGTGGAATGATTAAAAAAAGAAAAATTTAAAAGAAAGTCCTAGATACATATATTCAAATTACAGAAACCAAATGAGAAAAGAATGAGCAAACAGTTTCTGAAAAAAAAAAGTTAAAGAATCACGTGAGAAGAATGCTTCAGAAATGTTCACATTTTAGAGATACTGAAAAGACCTTATGGTATAGACTCAGTTTACATATTTGTCCATGAGGAAGACAAAATATTCAAAACAGACTTTCAGCGAGGTCAAGAGATAAAGGCCACAATAAACAAATCTAAATTATCACAGAGGCAAGATGATATAGCTGTAAAGATCAGCTTACTTGCCTAGTATCGCATCACATCAAAACTGGATGTAAATAGAGACTATATTACAAATGACTATTGCAATTGAGAGGAAACTCCAATGTCAGGATCTGCAAGTATCTCAAAATTAAACAGAGAAAGGCATTTCTTTTGTA
This sequence comes from Theropithecus gelada, assembly GCF_003255815.1. Lineage (NCBI taxonomy): Eukaryota > Metazoa > Chordata > Mammalia > Primates > Cercopithecidae > Theropithecus > Theropithecus gelada. Next base: position 141,979,897 of record NC_037689.1, on the reverse strand, counting down.
GGGAGTGGTAATAGGGCTCATAAAAACTTTATAACAGGGAGCCAGTGCTGGGGGTGGGCAGTTTGGCAAAATCAGAGTGCTTCGACAAGAAATCTCTCTCTCATAAGACATTATCCACCTTGGAGCTTGCTTACATGTGAGGTGGCGTAAGGGGAGAAGACAGGCCTAACTATGGTTAGGTCAAGCCATGTCATACGATAAGTAACGAGAAGTTGTGAGCACTTGGTAACCAGTAACTTATGTAAACACTAATGTGTGTGCTGTACCCAGAGGCATCCAATGGTAAATCTATTCTGAGCAGGGTACTTGGGCTGACCACTCCACTTTCAACACAGATTGTTATTTCATTCAACAATTTTTATTTATTTATTTTTTTTTTTGAGACAGAGTCTTACTCTGTTGCCCAGGCTGGAGTGCAGTGGTGCAATCTCGGCTCACTGTAAGCTCCGCCTCCCGGGTTCACGCCATTCTCCTGCCTCAGCCTCCCAAGTAGCTGGGACTACAGGCACCCGCCACCACACCTGGCTAATTTTTGCATTTTTAGTAGAGATGGGGTTTCACCGTGTTAGCCAGGATGGTCTCGATCTCCTGACCTCATGATCTGCCCACCTCGGCCTCCCAAAGTGCTGGGATTACAGGCGTGAGCCACCGCGCCCGGCCAACAAATATTTTTTGAACCTGTTCTACATGGAAAGCTGTGTCTTCTTTGTTTTTCTGCTCTAATCCATCTATAGAAATTGAGATTAAGTGACCAAATAAAATGCACAAATGGTAAGAGCATTAGTTTATATGAAGGCCAAATTCCTTATGTTTCAGATAACAAAAAAAAGGTCTAGAAACAGTGAAGTGACTCACCCACAGTCACCCAACTAACTAAAAGCAGAACCAGAATACACATTTGATTATACTTCTATAAAACTATCAAGATCATTGAGAACGAATACCCTTTTCCTTAAATGATATATTTGTGCATGATTCTATATTTATATTTCTTTTATCATTGTTTATACATTTTATTTCAATATTGTTTGAAAATGCCAATCTCTCACCTTGTGGCATATATACCCACTAGAAAAAAAAATGATGCTTTTTTCAATACAGAAAATTTCACTAGAGAAAATGGCCATAAATCCATGGAAATAGCAGGAGAACATTGAATTATCCTAAGATCAGAGTTATGCTTTTGTTTTAAATTAGTCCTAATAGAACACGATCAGAAAATAGTTTGCTGTTAATTATCAATTGAACAGAATGGTTCTACATAATAAATACTATTCAGTATAACCTAAGGTAGACCTGCTCAGAGGAATTTTTTTATACTAATATTTTTCAGAGGACACTGCAGAACTCAGAGTTTCCACATGTGTTATCTAAAGTGAACAGAAAGCAGTAACGAGCAAGACAAAATGATAAATTAGGCAGAAAAATAATGAAACATAAAATGAGACATTGACTGTAATTAAACATATTGTTTCTTATGCCTATTGAAATGAACAACAGAATTCAACAAATTATAACACATTTTTCTATAACATGAAATATAGGAAAATATATAATAAATGTAGTGTGTCACTGAAATCTGCCACTACTATGGTCTCTTGTCTATCTTTTTTTTTTTAATTTTCATAACCTTAGCAACCATTTATTTATAGACCTCCTAATGATATTACACTACATTATATGTACTGTGAGCCAGATGTCAAGATTGAGTGAATATAAGGCAGCTATGTCAAAGATATATAACTGTATCAAAAAGCAACCTCACCTTCTCTTTAAAGCAAGAACAATTGCCTAGAGATAACATAATGACATTTTGCTAACTACAGGCAATAAATAATAAAATAGAAATCAAAATGGAATAATAAAATATACCATTTTAATGATCAAACATGTATTATTCCTAATGCATGCCACATATTGCAGATTTAAATTAATGCGTTTTATAACTGCATTTTAAAAATAAGGAGATGTGTTTCAAATTTGCAAAGCAGATGGCTACATTTTATTCTCATTCTATTTCATTCTCCTACTATCACTGCTAAAACTTAACAGCGTTAAAACAGAAAACTCTAAACATTCCCTTTGATTCAAGAATCTGACAAACACTAATATACATACATATATGTAAACATACATTTATATACATACATGGTTTTATTTGAAAGGCATAGAAATTAATTTTATGTACACAAAATAAGCATTTAAAACTATTTAACCATCTTAATAATTTAAAGGTTTAAAGTATATTTCTAAATAGATAGCATCTTATGTATTTTTGGGGAAGCTGAACAACTGAGCACTAGACAGGAAAAATAATAATAATAATAAAAGTCTTTTAGAAACAGAGGGTTTGGGTTTGAGTTCTTGCTTCTAAATGGCTCCAGACAAATACCTTAATCTCTCTGAGCCTCACTTCACTTAATTGGAAAATGGAATTGACACCTGCCATTATAAGAAGAAGCCAACAAGCTAACGTGTTAAATAACGCTTTATAAACTCTAGGAATCTATAGACATAAAAAATTATTCAACTTTTCTAGCTACCTTCTCCACATACCTCTCGATGGACTTATTAGATAGTAAGGCCTACAGGAAAGAATGTGGTTATGCAACTAGGATGCTGTCATTTCTATTTTATAGTTCCAAATGGTCTCAGTTTCCTGACCCCTTAGTGCGTCCTAGAAGATAACGTAGAGTAAAGCGTTTAGTTTTTGAATCCAGACCTCTGGGTTGGAATCCCAGTGATATGGTTTGGCTGTGTCCCAACCCAAATCTCATCTTGAATTGTATTTCCACTAATCCCCACATGTCATGGGAAGGACCCAGTAGGAGGTAAGTGAATCATGGGGGGCGTGGTTACCCCCATGCTGCTGTTCTCATGATAGTGAGTGAATTCTCATGAGATCTGATGGTTTTGTAAGAGGCTTTTCCCTTTTTGCTTGGCACTTCTCCTTCCTGTCGTCATGTGATGAAGGATGTGTTTGCTTCCCCTTCCACCATGATTTTAAGTTTCCTGAGGCCTCCCCAGCTGTGCTGAACTGTGAGTCAATTAAACCTCTCTCCTTTATAAATTACCCAGTCTTGGGTATGTCTTTATTCATAGTGTGAGGATGAATTAATACTCCCAGCTACTCTTTTTACTGTCACATGCCTGTGATTTTAGATATACCACTTCATCTTTCTGAGTTTCAAGTTACTAAATAATATGGTGAAAAATGGACCTACTTTCCAGAGTTGTTTGAAGATTGCATGAGAGATTGTTTCTTAGTTTCTAACACCGTACTTGGCACACAGCAGGCATTCAGCAAGAGGTGGTCAGTGTTATCATTGTTATTTATTGTCCTCCATTGCAATTGTGCTTCTGTCTTCATTTGGCAAGATTCAAGACCTGAACATTTTTCCTGATCTGTGTTTGTATAATAAATACTGCTTAATATGAGCAAAGATGAATCTTCTCAGAAGAATCTTTTTTGACTTTAATATTGATCAGAAGATACTGAAAGAATTCACACTTTCTAAATCTGGTAGAGATTTTTCTGCATTAGGTCATTTTTTCTTGGGCTGCCAGTTATGATAAGGAAATTCTTTCACATCTCAGTGATTAATATTGCAAATAGATATTATACCAGTGAATATATAGATAAATAAATATATATATACATTTTATATAAATGTATATAAATAAAAATGTATATCTAAATAAACTTTACCTTAAAGTTTTCAAGCAACCACTAAATGAACATATATTTGTATAAAAATGTAGTAACATCCTCAACTAATATTAACCTATTCCTTACTAGCTGACTGAGGACAATAAGCTTAGTCGTGGACATGTCCTGGGCAGACATTAATGATTGCTTATGAACTTGGTTCAGCCATAAAGCACAATCTAACTTGCAATAGTAGAAATTTGTATTTTAGACTCTCTGTTATCTAAGTATCTGCTAGTTTAGTTAAATGAGAGTGAAAAAAATGTAGCATTCATTCTTTTGGGTAGTAGTGATTTGGAAGCCATTTGAATTGTGGACTGTATTTATTTCATTCTCTGTCTCTACTTACTGTTAGCAATGGTTTCATCCCCAAATCAATGCAGACCACTCCTAGATATATTTGTATCTATTATACAAACTCAATAATTATGGGGCAAAACATGTATTTTGAATAGACAATGATGACTGATGAGAACCATAAAAATAAAATGCAAGACAGGGAGATAGAAAATTCTGGAATAAAAATATTTTGAGCCGAGTGTGGTGGCTCAAGCCTGTAATCCCAGCACTTTGGGAGGCCGAGACGGGCGGATCACGAGGTCAGGAGATCGAGACCATCCTGGCTAACACAGTGAAACCCCGTCTCTACCAGAAAATACAAAAAACTAGCCGGGAGAGGTGGCGGATGCCTGTAGTCCCAGCTACTCGGGAGGCTGAGGCAGGAGAATGGCCTAAACCCGGGAGGCGGAGCTTGCAGTGAGCTGAGATCTGGCCACTGCACTCCAGCCTGGGCCACAGAGCAAGACTCTGTCTCAAAAAAAAAAAAAAAAAAAAAAAGAAAGAAAGAAAAAATATTTTGAACTGGGTGGTCAGTGAAGGCCACACTCATACAGTGACTTTTGAACACAAACCTGCAAGAAGTAAAATCATGACCTATGCAGATGTCTGAAATAAAGGGATTCTAGGAAAAGGAGATCACAATTACAAACATCCTGGGGTAGAAGTGTGCCTGTTGTGCTTGAGAAGAGGAAAGAACAATGAAAACTGTAGGGGATAAGAGAATAAAAGAAGTGGCTCATAGGCTTTGCATACAGGTGATTATATCAACAAGGCATACATGAGATTTTCATGGAAAAAAAACAGTAAACAATTCTTTATATTTTTCTGTTTTTTACTTTTTAAATATTTTTATTATCTTAAAATTTTTGTGGGTATATAGCAGGTGCATACATTTATTTATGAATACATGAACACATCATAAAGAATGGAGTGTCTATTCATCAACTCAAGCATTTATTCTTTGAGTTACGAATAGTCCAATTACATGATTTAAGTTACTTTAAAATACACGATCAAGTTATTATTTACTATAGTCACCCTATTGTGCTATCAAATAGTACGTCCTATTCATTTTTCTATGTTTTTATAGGCAGTAACTATCCCCACCTCCCCGACAAAACCCCACTAACAATAAAAGCTTCTGGTAATCATTCTTTTACTCTCTATTACCAGGAGTTCAATTGTTTTGATTTTTAAATCCCACAAATAAGCGAGAACATGTGATATGTGTCTCTCTGTTCCTGGCTTATTTCACTTAACATAATGATCTCCACTTACATCCGTGTTGTTGCAAATGACTGTATCTCATTCAGTTTTATGGCTGAATAGAACATCATGATGTATGTGTACCATATTTTCATAATCCATTCACCTATTAATGGATCCTTAGGTTGCTTCAAAATCTTAGCTATTGTAAACAGTGCTGCAACAAACATTGGAGTACAGATATCTCTTTGATATACTAGTTTCCTTTCTTTTGGCTATATATCCATCAGTAAGACTGCTGGATCATATGGTAGCTCAATTTTTAGATTCTTGAGGAACCTCCAAACTGTTCTCCATAGAGGTTGAACTAACTTACATTCCCGCCAACAGTGTACAAGTGTTGCCTCTTCTCTGCTTCCTCACCAGTATTTGTTATTGCCTGTCTTTTGGATATAAGCCACTTCAATTAGGGTGAGATAATATCTCATTGTAGTTTTGATTTTCATTTCTCCAATGGATTAGTGATGTTAAGCATTTTTACATACCTGTTTTCCATTTGTGTGTCTTGTTTTGAGAAAGGTCTATTCAAATGTTTTGTCCATTTTTGATTGAATTATTAGATATATTTTCCTATAGAGTTGTTTGAGCTTGTTATATATTCTGTGTATTAATTTCTTGTCAGAGGTGTAGCATGCAAATGTTTTCGCCCATTCTGTGGATTGTCTCTTCACTTTGTTGATTGCACCCTTAGTTGTGCAGAAGCTTGATGAGATTAGTTGTTCAACTTGATGAGATTACATTTGTCTACGTTTGCTTGATTGCCTGTGCTTGTGGGGTGTTGCCCAAGACATGTTTACCCAGGCCAATATCCTGGTGATTTTCCCCAAAGTTTTCTTGCAGTAGTTTCAGTATGTGGTATTAGATTTAAGTATTTAGTCTTTTTTTTTTTTTTAAATTTGAGACAGGATCTCATACTGTTGCCCAGGCTGGAGTGCAATGGGGGTGGTCTCAGCTCACTGCAGCCTCCACCTCCTGGATTCTAGTGATTCTCCCACCTCAGTCTTCTGAGTAACTGAGACTACAGGCACGTACCACCAGGCCCAGCTACTTTTTAATCCATTTTTATTTAATTTTTGTACATGGTAAGAGATAGGGGTCGAGTTTCATTGTTTTGCATATAAACACTCAGTTCTCCCAGCACCTCCATTTACTGAAGAGACTGTCTTTTTCCCAGTATATGTTCTTGGCATCTTTGTAATAAATGACTTCACTGTACGTGTGTGAATTTGTTTCTAGGTTCTCTATTCTGTACCATATATCTACACGTCTATTTTTAGGGCAGTACCAGACTGTTTTGGTTACTATGTCTCTGTAATATAATTTGAAGTCAGGTAATGTGATTCCTCCAGTTTTGTTCTTTTTGCCTTGGATAGCTTTGACTATTCTGAGTCTTCTGTGGTTTCACATTCATTTTAGAATTGTTTTTTTCTATTTCTTTGAAGAATGGTAATGGTATTTTGATGGAGGTTTCATGCATTGAATGTGTAGATTCCTTTGGGTAATATGGACCTTTTTAACATTATTGATTCTTCCAATCCATTAGCATAGAATTTTTTCCACTTTTTTGTGTCCTCTTTAATTTTCTTTGTTTCCATCAGAGAGATATTTCACATCTTTGGTTAATTTCTAGGTATTTAATTTTCTGTATGGCTATTTTTTTTTTTTTTTCAGCATTCAAAATCTTTTTAATAAGAGGGTAGGATCCAAGGTTAGTTCTTGTAGCCTCGGCTGGCCCGTCGGCCTCTGGCACGCTCGAACTTCCGGCCCTTGGAGCGGACTTAGGGTTTGGTGTGGCTGTGCATGGTTCCTGGGGCCTTGCCGAAATGCCGGTACACCTCTCGGCCCTTGCCAGGACCGGAGAGCAGGACAGTGCCGCAGCCCTTGGGGGAGTCCAGGGCCAGCTGGTCGAAAGTGAGGATCTTGCCCCCTGCCCTGAGGATGCGGCTGCGGGCCGGCTGGTTACACGCAATGCACATACCTTCAGTTTGAGCACCTCCTGAACCCGCACGTCATCCGTTATGGTCCCCACAACCACGGCCATTTTGTTTTCCCGGCCAGGAAGCTTCATGTTCCGGATCATCCGGGAAAGGGACAGAGGCGGCCGGTTGGTGCGACTCATAAACAACCTCTTCAGCACAACCTGGTTGAATGTGGAATTGGTTCTTCTGGCCAGAAACCTGTACAACTTGACCAACAGCCTCAGGTAGATATCCTGGCTCTTGGGCTCCTTGCGCCTAACCTTTCCATCCTTGTTGTGGCGGATGGCAACTCCTATGATGGTGCCTCCTGCTCGGCCAGGTCCGGAAAGCCTGTATGGCTATTATAAATTGGATTACTCCTTTTACTTCTTTTTCACATTGTTCACTGTTGGTGTATAGAAATACTGGTGATTTATGTATGTTGAGTTAGTATCCCACAACTTAACTCGATTTGTTTATAAGTTTTAAGAGTTTCCTTGTGGAGTTTTAGGTTTTTCCAAATATAATATCATATCATCTGCAATGAATTCTCATGAGATCTGGTTGTTTAAATGTGTATAGCAACATCCCCTCACTCTGTCTACCTCCTGCTTCAGCCATGTAGGATGTACCAGCTTTCCCTTCATCTTCAGCCATGGTTGTAAATTTCCAGAGGCCACCTCTGCCATGCTGCTTGTCCAGCCTGTGGAACTGTGAGGCAATTAAACTGCTTTTCTTTATAAATTACCCAGTCTCAGGTAGATCTTTATAGCAATGTGAAAACAGACAAATACACTTTTATATCATTCTTTTGTCTGAATGCTCTAGCTAGCACTTCCAGTGCTATGTTGAAAAACAGTGGTGACAATGGGCATTCTTGTCATCCTCCAGACCTTAGAGAAAAGACTTCTAGTTTTTTATTCCAATCACTATGATACTAGCTGTGAGTCTGTCATATAGGGTTTTGATTATGTCGCATATGTTCCTTCTCTACCCAGGTTTTTGAGGATTTATATCATAAATGGATGTTAAATTTTATTGGATACTTTTTCAGCATCAATTGATATGATATATTGCATTGATCTATTTGCATATATTAAACCATCCTTGCATCTCAGGGATAAATTCCTCTTTGTCTTGATGAATAAAGTTACTAAAGTATTGTTGAATTTGGTTTGCTAGTATTTGGTTTAGGATTTTGGCATCAATATTCATCAGATATATTGGCCTGTAGATTTCTATCTTTGATGTGTCTTTGTCTGGTTTCAGTGTCAGGGTAATACTGGCCATGTAGAGTGAGTTTGGAAGTATTTCCTCCTCATCTATTTTTTTGGAATTGCTTCGGTAGGATTGGTATTAGTTCTTCTTTAAATGTTTGGTAAAATTCGGTAGTGAAGCCATTAGGTCCCAGGTTTTTCTTTACTGTAAGATGTTTACTTATGGCTTTGATCTTGTTACTTGTCATTGGTCTGTTCACGTTTTGCATTTCTTTATGGTTCTGTCATGGCAGGTTGTCTATACCTAGGAATTTGTCCATTTATTCTAGATTTTCCAATATAGTCACATATACTCACAGTACTCACTAATAATCCTTATATTTTCTGCATATCAGCTGTTTTGTCTCATTTTTCATTTCTGATTTTAGTTATTCAGATCTCTTTTTTTCTTAGTCTGGTTAAAGATTTGTCAATTTTGTTTTTTCCTGTAAAAAAGGTAACTTTTTGGTGTTTGGATCTTTCACATTTTCTTGTTTCTGTTTTATTTATTTGTGGTCTGATATTTATATTTTTTGTCTACTAATATTGGGTTTGATTTGTTCTTGCTTTTCTGTTTCTTTAAGGTATATTGTTAGATTATTTGAAGTTTTTGCCCTTTTTTGATGTAGGAACTTATAGCTATAAGTTTCTCTCTGAGTACTGTTTTTGCTGTATCCCATAGGTTATGATATGTTGTGTTTTCATTATCCTTTGTTTCAAAAAATTTTTCAATTTTCTTCTCAATTTCTTCATTTACCCACTAGTCATTCAGGAGCATATTGTTTAATTTTCATGTGTTTGTATAGTTTCTAAAATTCTTCCTGTTATTAATTTCAAGTTTTATTCCATTGTGGTCAGAGAAGATACTTGATATTATTTTAACTTTTTTCTATGTTTTAAGATTTGTTTTGTGACTTAACATGGTCTATTCTTGAGAATAGTCTTTGGACTAAGAAAATGAATGTGTATTCTGTAACTCTTGGATAAAATGTTCTCTAAATATCTACTAAATCCATTTGATATACAGTGCAGATTAAGGCTGATTTTTTTTTGTTTTTCTGTCTGGAAATATGTCCGATGTTGAAACTTGGCTGTTGAAGTCTTCATATATTATTGTATTGGGGCCTATCTCCCTCTTTAGTTCTAATAATATCTCCTTTATATATCTGGATGCTCTGGTATTGAGTGCATATATAATTAAATTTTTATTTCCTCTGCTGAATTGACACTTTTGTCATTATATAGTGACTTTGTCTCTTCATATAGTTTTTGTCTTCAAATCTGTTGTGTCTGTTATAAGTATAATGACTCCTGCTGTTTTTTGTTTACCATTGGCATGGAATATATTTCTCCACCCTGTTATTTTCAGTCTCATTTCTGTCTTCCTCTTGTGAAAACAATTTTATCTGGTGATGCGACTTAGTTTCTTGCTTTTTATTTATTGTGTATCCATTGTCTGTTTTTTGATTTGAAGTTCCTATGAGGTGTGCAAATATTAACTTATAACCCATTATTTTAACCTGATAACAACTTAATGCCTTTTGTGTAAACAAAAAGCAAGCAAAAGGAAAACTAATAAGCCTCACGTTAACTTCATCCCCCTGCTATTTTACCTTTTGTAATTCCTATTTATAAGTAAATTTACTGACTGTGTTTTGAAATATTTTTGTAGTTATTATATTTGATTAGTTCGTCGTTTAATCTTTTTATTTAGTGTAAGAGTAGTTTACACATCACAGTTACAGTGATAAAATATTCTGTTTTTCTGTGTACTCACTATTACCATTAAGTTTTGTACCCTCAGGTGATTTTTTATTGCTCATTAATGTCCTTTTCTTTCTGTTTGATATACTATCTTTAGCATTTCTTTTAGGATGGTTCTGGTATTAATGAAATCCCTCACCTTTTGTTTACCTGGGAAAGTATTTCTCCTTCATGTTTGAGGGATATTTTCAGCAGATATACTATTCCAAGGTAATTAGTTTTTTTCTTCAGCACTTCAAATTTGTTATGCCACTTTCTCTTGGCCTGTAAGGTTTCTACTTAAAATTCTTCTGCTAGATGTATTGGAGCTTAATTGTATGTTATTGTTTCTTTTCTCTTGCTGGTTTTAGGATCCTTACTTTGCCTTGACCTTTGGGTTTGATCATAAAATGCCTTGAGTTAGTCTTCTTTAGGTTAAATCTGCTTGATGTTCTATAACTTTCTTCTTTGATATTGATGTATTTCTCTAGGATTGGAAAGTTCTTTGCTATTATTTATTTGAGTAAACTTTCTACCTCTATCTCTTTCTCTGCCTCCTTTATAAGGCCAATAACTATTAGAATTGCCTTTTGAGGCTATTTTCTAAATCCTGGAGGCATGCTTCATTGTTTTTTATTTTATTTTATTTTTTTTTCTTTTGTCTCTGACTGTGTATTTTCAAATAGCCTGTCCTCAAGCTCAATGATTCTTTCTTTTGCTGGATTCATTCTGCTGTTAAAGAGCTCTAATACATTCTTCAGTATGCCAGTTGCTTTTTTGCAGAATTTATGCTTGATTCTTTTGCATTATTTTAATCTCTTTCATGAATTAATCTAATATAATCTTGAATTTCTTTTATGTGTTATCTTGAATATTGTTGAGTTTTCTCAGGACAGTTATTTTGAATTCTTTGTCTGAAAGATCACATACCTCTGTTTCTCCAGGATTGGTCCCTGGTGCCTTATTTAGTTCATTTGTTAAGATCATGTTTTCCTGGATGGTGTAGATGCTATTAAATGTTGTTCACTGTCTGGGCATTGAAGAGTTAGGTCATTATTGTTGTCTTCACTCTCTGGCCTTTTTTGTAGCAGATAGCTATAAAAAACCTTCTTTGGAAGGTTTCCAGTTATTTGAAAGGACTTAGGTGTTGTAATCTAAGCTGCTTCTGCTGTGGTTCTTGCAGACTCATAAAGGTACCACTTTGATGGTCTTGGACAAAATCTGAGAGAATTCTCTGGATTACCAGGCACAATTTCTTATTCTCTTTTTTTTTTTTTTTTTTTTTTTTTTTT